>NC_133351.1:2000400-2600400 GCF_030506205.2 Paramisgurnus dabryanus
GGTCTAGACATAATATTTATTTCACAGTTTTACTCGTTGACATATCACTGTTATTAGCCAGTGCTTGTTAAAGGGAGAGTTCACCTAAAAGTCATTATAAACTCACCCTCTCCTCTATAAGTTTGCTTTGTTCTGCTGAGCACAAATGAAGATATTTTGAGAAATGCTTAGTCAATGCAAAAACGCCACAGACATCATTAGGGATGGGTACCGAAACCCGGTATTAAACTGGCCCCGGGGCTAAATTATGAAAGACCGTAGTATCAGTAAGATCTGACGCTATCGGTTCTGCTATCGGTCCTGGAGAAAAAAATAAAAATAAATGTACTATGTATTCTTGCTTAATAATGTTTTCGTGCACATTTTATCTCACCAAACATTTCTAATTTGCGATTAAGACGTTTGTCTGTGAGACCTGCGAGATCTCTCATGCGCGCCGCGGAGGCTGGCTGTCTGTCAAACACAACCACAACAACGAGCGCGGCGCACGCACACGCATAACAGCACGAAAACTACCGCTTAATACAAAGAGTGACGATGGCGGATAGAGCAAAACATTCAAAAGTGTGGTTATACTTCACTAGAGTTGATGCAGACAACGCTCGTTGTCATACAGGTAAGTGCAACAAGATGTTTGCATGTAAGGGCGGAAACACAAGCAATCTGTCAAAGCATCTTTCAAAAGTGTATTACGTGCAGAAAGAAGCTGTGTCCCAATTCAAGGGCTGCGACCTTCTAAGCATACAACCTTAAAAGGGGAGCACTCTGTCTTTCAAGGTGGCAGCCTCAGAAGTCCGCGAAGAGAACTGAAATGAGACAGTCTAACCCTCGGAGGACCTATAATTTGCGTCACCTGTTGCACGCGCCCACCGCGCCTGTCAGCAGGACACAGCGGAGACGTTTCTGACTTATTTAAATAAATATGGAATCAGAAAAATATTCATTTATTTTAGAAAATATGACACGTTGATGTAGATTAAACTATTCAACAGTATATAAAATTAATCAACCTTAGAAATACGCAACATAAACAGAATAATATTAACACAAGTCACAGCCTCAAGTCGCGCTGCTGTGACGCAATCGGTCTTAAAATACGTCCTTAGAAGGTCGCAGCCTGCAAAATTCAACCATCATCTCTGGTGGTTGCCGCATCAACGTCAGGCATGTATGCTAAAACCATGTTGAATCAACATTGTTCACGTCATTTAAAATAAATGTACAATCTCCCTAATTGGTTTGCTTACCTTACGTTGAAATTCTGTTGATTTCTTTTGGGAGAAATGCTGAACGTTATGCATTCAACATATTTTCTACTTCTTTTTAAAATCCCAAATAAAGAAAAATCAGCATGTAAACATTTATTTAGCCTAAATATCCTATTTAGAGTATTTTTTCTGCAGCTTTCACACTGGTGCATTAATAAATATATGTATACTATTTAGAAATGATATCCAGAAATTAATTTGTAATAATGAAATGCAGACACATAATTAACTTAATCATGTGAACATAGGTGCGTGATCAAATGTTAACATTGGCCAAAGTACCGATAAGAATACCGTTAAAGCACCGGACCGTTAAGCAGTACCGGTAAGAGTAGTAATACCGTTAAAACCTTAACGATACCCATCCCTAGACATCATATGGATTTGCATGAATCATGTGAGTTGAAAAATCTGAACTTTTACGGATATTTACGCCACGTTAACCAACCAGGAGCTTGCTCTAGTATTGACGTGATTACGATGTAGCGAGCTGAGGCAGAAATTCGAAACGACGATAGAGGACAAAATTATCGTCACTGTATGTGGACATCCAAACACAACTATGTACTTTTATGAAAGCAGGAATAAAAAGAATCTTGCTGGTAGAAAGTAAGTGATGAGGTCGGACAATCTGGTAAGTTGTAAAAAACGCTCTTATAAAACAGGCAGTTCTGGTTCTTCATTCTGATTGGTGGAAACGCGCTCTAAGCCGTGATAAAATACACCGGTAACCTCACGGTTCAGACCACATAACATAAGTATCACTGCGCTCTTGTTGCTGCGTACTGATTTATGAAAATAAACAACAGTGTCTTTAATCATATTTTTAATTTTTCTACAATTGCACAATTAACGGCGATATCCAGATAAATGTCAATAAATATTGTTGAGTCATCTCGTCGATAAAGAGAAAACGTTGTCTGAGGAGTTTAAAACTCAAGTTCATACGTCCGCTATTATCCACTGGGTGGCGATCTTACCCAACTTAAACACTGACGCATTCACTCAACACTGAAAACACAGCGTGTAAGTTTTGATGGCTTTGAATCTGATCGCTTACAAAAGTTCTTCACAAAAATGGAATTATCTCCGCTTTAGCTAAAAAATTTGAGAGGTGATAAGAGAACAACTGAAGGTAGGATGAAACGTTTTTTGTTTGAAAGCGGATGGTCTGTTCTTTCATTTGATATTTTATGTTTATTTAAAGAAGATAATTTTTCTGCAAGGCATTAAAACAAAACTGGGTGGCAACTTAAAAAAAAAAAACGCTGACGGGGAAAGAGTTCAGCATACTTCCAAGCATATTTGATCATCACTTCAACAGTTGCACAATATAAATATAAATGTATAAATTAGATGAATGTTGATTTATAAAATAAACACCACAGTCTTAAATCATATTTTCATCGTGTCTTTGCTGCATCTGTGTTGTTTGGGAACTGCGCTCTGTTTCAGTCACACTTGATTCTGAGGAACTACTTTGTTTGGTGGAAGAGTAATATTTGTACTAATATAATTACAACTTATTTGTGTTTTATTTTATAAAATCCCGCTAAGGTTATGCATATGAAGTAACCGTTTTATAAACGCAATAAACCCCCTCGAAGCAGTGGGGTTACAGTGCATTTTATAACAGCTAAGGGTCTGGCCTAACAACGCCCCTTAGCTGTTATAAAATGCACTGGTAACCCACTGCTTCTTGGGGTTTATTGATTTATTAATACTACAAGCTAGCTGAAGCCGGCAAATTGAGCATATTCACTTGTGAATTTTATGCGCGAATGAAGTGAGTTAACTCAAAAGTTCAATCTTCCAACTATGCCTGATTTATTCACTTTATGCGCATCTGGTGTGAACGCACAGTGAAGGGGGTCGCACAACGGCCGCGCAGCTCAGCATTGCGTCGCATCAATTTGCGTCTAGGACAACTCGAAGGTATCGTAAACCGTGTCGTAAAGTGCATATTTAATAGCGCGAGCTTTGTCAGTTAGCGTCTACTTCAAGATGCTAAATATACATTAGCAGCCAATGTTAATCGTTAATGATTTGGGACAAATATGATATTATTTAATGTTACACTATGTTAGTGGTGCTCTGTGGCGTGACTGGAAGTTGAGCAACTTCCTGATTCGTAGCTGGGCGGCACGGACAGGCGCCACCTGTCTGCGCCGGTGTGCGTATACTCATAGAAAGCAATGTGTTTGAGTTTTTTAGAACGGTGCAGCGCTGAGCTTCGCGTCCTGTGTGCGACCCCCTTAACAGTTGTTATTGTATTATGTGCATCTGGCAGAGGCTTTAATCCAAAGCAACATACATTGGATTGCAAGGAATATATTTTTTATCACCACATGTGTTTTCTGGGTTTGAACACATGGCCTTTTTTGTTGCTAACACAATGCTTCACCACTGAGCTATACAGGAAATCTTTACCATAATTATGAAGTGCTTTATTAAGCAGGACAGATAGATGGCGGCCTCATGAAAAGCTTTCACCCTGTGAGTGTTTGTGTACATTCATCTGGGTCTTTCTGTCATTGTCTCTTCATTTGGACGTCTCACACATGCACACGAAGAGCGTGGTGAGATTGAGCTTTGAGTGTGTGGGATTTAGTATGTGGATGAATAGTCTGTCATGCTCAGAGGCCTTGCTGAACTACTGACCTCATGTCTTTGTGTCCATCCCAACTTACAAAGAGATCAGGGGGATGGTGGGTAATAGCTTCCCCCTTTTCCAATACACATTCGGTCTCTGAGATGCTACACTACCGACTTGCTGGAAAAGTTTGTCGAGAATGTACAATTTTCACTATATATAAAAAAAGGTTTATATATATAGATATTGGTATGCATTACATTATCTATTGCATCTTTTAGGTGGAAATGTGCTTCATAGTAGGGGTGTGAATTGGACCGTTTATTGCGATACGATACCATTTTGATGATCTTCGCCGGCGGAGTGATGTTTGCGATACATCAACCATTTCTTTGATGAAATTGCGATTTTGTTGCGACTAATTTATCGATACTTTAATATTATGTGCCGTTACATTTTCAATGACTCACGAATGCACCCAAAGTATATAACATGAACGTTTAATTAAACTCTTCAAAAAGGCACATTCTCGGTCCCAATTGGGACATTACAACAACAAACTAAGATAAAATAAACTTTTTTGAATAATGAGGAAAAATGTCACATAAAATCAAGCTTACAATGGCAACAGTCAAAGTCTTAAGTGTTTCAGCTGGTGCTGGCAAAGGTTTTCTGTCTATCTGTACAATCCATTTTCCGAATACAAATTATTTCCAAACCCACGATTTGCGTCCGATAGCAGTCACAACGTCTTCTGCCTCTTTCGCAGTGTTTTTGCTTCTACAACCGCTTTGTTGCTGCATTACATTCACTTGCTGACACTAGCACATGAAAATAAACAAAAATGTGGCAGAAATGCGTAGGGATGGGTACCGAAACCCGGTATTAAACTTGCCCCGGGGCTAAATTATTAAAGACCGTAGTATCAGTAAGATCTGACGCTATCGGTTCTGCTTTCGGTCCTGGAGAAAAAGATAAAAATAAATGTTCTATGTATTCTTGAATAATAATGTTTTTGTGCACATTTTGTCTCACCAAACATTTCTAATTTGAGAAAATATTAAGATGTTTGTCTGTGAGATCTGCGAGATCTCTCAGGCGCGCCGCGAAGGCTGTCTGTCACACTCACACACAACGACGAGCGCGGCGCATGCATACGAATAACAGCACGAAAACTCCCGCTTAATAACAAGACTGACAATGGCGGATAGAGCAAAACGTTCAAAAGTGCGGTTATACTTTACTAGAGTTGATGCAGACAACGCTCGTTGTCATACAGGTAAGTGCAACAAGATGTTTGCATGTAAGGGCGGAAACACAAGCAATCTGTCAAAGCATCTTTTAAAAGTGCATTACGTGCAGAGAGAAACTGTGTCCCAATTCAAGGGCTGCGACCTTCTAAGCATACAACCTTAAAAGGTGAGCACTCGGTCTGTCAAGGTGGCAGCCTGAGAAGTCCGCGAAGAGAACTGAAATGAGACAGTCTAACCCTCGGAGGACCCATAATTTGCGTCACCTGCTACACGCGCCCACCGCGCCTGTCAGGCATGTACTGTATGCTAACGTCATGTTGAATCAACGTTGTTCACGTCATTTAAAATAAATGTACAATATCCCTAATTGGTTACCTTACGTTGAAATTCAGTTGACTTCTTTTGGGAGAAATGACGTTATGCATTCAACATATTTTCTACTCGTTTTAAAATCCCAAATAAAGAAAATTCAGTATGTAAAAATTTATTTGGCTAAATGCACAGCACTTCAAGTTAGTTTACAAAATAGCCTACAGATAAATATCCTATTTAAAGTCTTTTTTCTGCAGCTTTCACAGTGGTGCATTAACAAATATATGTATATTATTAAGAAATGATATCCAAAAATTAATTTGTAATAATGAAATGCAGACACATAATTAACTTAATCATGTGAACATAGGTTCATGATCAAATGTTAACATTGGCCAAAGTACCGATAAGAATACCGTTAAAGTACCGGACCGTTAAGCAGTATCAGTAAGAGTAGTAATACTGTTAAAATCTTAACGATACCCATCCCTAGAAATGCATAGATGGTCAAGGAATGAGGACTCGGAGAGTGTCAAAATAAAGGTGCCTCATAGCGATATTTTATGTGCATCATCTCATTTGAATTTTAATCGATGCATCAATCCATATCAATGTATTGTTACACCCCTATTTTATAGAAGTCAATTTTAAATTAAATTATAGTTATTTTTTATTGAAACATGACTGCGGCTGTGTTGCATTTCCAGAGATTTTTTTTAAACGGCCTCTGGTTGAATCTTCTGGTTGTTTACTAATGGGATTATGTGGTGTGGGGTGGTCCGTACTTTTCTATCATTTATCTTCTCATCGGCGGCTCATCTGAGACTTCCTGATGTCCAGCCATGCAGTTCTGTTGTTGTTCCTCTGACCCTCACTGAGTCCTGCCTAATGGTCTGTGTTAATGCCACTCACAATCCATCATCCATCCTGATCTTTTCACGGTTGCCTGGAGAACCTCACGCTTTACGCATCACCATGGCAACCATCGCCCAACTGCTGCTCGCTACAGGAAGCAGGAGGTGGCCAATTAGGGTCAATTGTCCAAGGTCAGGGCAGGAAACATAACATAGCCTACTGGTGACCCTGAGCTACATGTTGAAATATCTGGCACCACACTAAAGGACTGTGAATTTAAAATTTCAACTCCAGATTAGCATCCACAACAATAGATGACAACATTATGCTTAATCTATGCCTCTTAAATCCTGAATGATTTTGATGTTTTTTCCTTCATCAGCAGGATAAAAATTTCTTTAAAAAGGTGATTCCAGTGATATTGTTCTTTTGTATAGTTAAGTTAAATAATTTTTAAAACTTTTATTGTTGGGATTGCCCATTTGTGTAATCAGGTCTTAAAGTCCAAGTGAAGTGGAAGTTTGCGATCAACTTCCGGGTTGTGATGTAGTTCCGAGTGAAACTGAATATCATGCAAGGAAAATAGTGGGTGTAACCCGTGTTTTCCACTGTGCTTTGAAAGTAGGTTTTTATTCAAAAATAGATTTTTTAATGTTTTCAAACTTTTTGTCAGCCGAAGTTGTTGGATTGAATTTAAAATCCTGTCAACAGGTTCCACACAATTCATTTAAGTAATCTTAACAAATAATAATTTTGTTCATTTATTACTCACGTACCTGTCTAATTGTGATACACTTCTGCAGGAGGGTGCCACAACAACAATTACCCATAATACACTGCAACATCATCAGCCATAAAATGCTAGTCTGTATTGGTTTTATTAATCTGTTAATTTTATGCAACAATGTTGTGTTGGTTGAACATAGAATTTTTAAGTAAAGCTGACTAGACACACTTTTTTGTTGAATTAACTCAATGAAATGATGTTTACTAGGGCTGGGCAAAAAAAATCGATCTTTCGATTAATCGTTTTTTAAAATGTGTTCAATTAAAAAAAGAGCAGAATCGTTTTTTTCATATTTATTTACACAAACATTGAACGGAGGTATGGAAGCATTTTAGATTTCGCAAGCAAGACGGGTTGTGGCTTTAATTTCTTTTTATTAATTACCCACTTGTAAACTGCTATTCACTGTTCTTTTTTATTAATATAGTATTTGTATTAAATCTATATTCATTGAGTTGAATCGAGTATAAAAACCTACCCGAGAACCGGAATTGAAAATTTTATTGAGAATTGAAATCGTATCGATTTGGTAGCGTGTGAATCAAAAATCGAATCGATCTGGAACATCTGAATCGATACCCAGCCCTAATGTTTACATTGTTAAATAGATTTTTTTTAAAGTAATCTCAACATGAAAGTATTTTAAGTAAATATTTAAATAATTTAATAGCACATTTGCATGATAAACTTAAAAAACATTTAAAGTTTTTATCAGCAGTATTTTACCGTTATATTACCGGGTATTGGACCTTCATCTGCTTATTTTGTTTTACTGGTACAAAATTGTATCTGTCAATTTTGCACAAGTTCTGTTTTCTGAAATATTGTAGTGATATGTAATGGTCACATGACGTAGATTAAACATATAATATACATGTTTTTATTAGTTTTATTTATTTATATTTATTTACATTTTATGATTGAATTGTAATTGATTATTTTTCCGTCAACTCACGGACCCCCTGCAGTTCCCCTGAGAACCACCAGGGGTTCACAAACCTGTGCTCTATATAGGACAATATCATCAGGTCTATTTTTGCTCTGTCTGTCTGATCTGTACAGAGGGTCTCCCGTGAACACGGGTGAGGCGTCGCTCTGGTCTGAGATTCTTTTCCCATACCAGTTTAATTTGAGGGGTTATGAAGAGAACTGGAAAATGTTGTGTCCTCTCAGTATATGAATGCCCCTGGGGCTGCTGGGAAAGAGATTTCAGACTTTTCTGCCAACATTGAGTTGTTCTGGCTTAACTTTGGGTTTGATGTCTGTCTGCTTGGCATCCCATCATATTAAGAGCCTAATATGTTCCCATGCAGGATGTTTGGCTACAGTGTTCTTAACCTTGATAGAGCGTTTTGCTCGGTTTCCTTTTTTACTGTCATTATTGTTTATTGTGGACTATATTATAAGCTCAGATGCAAAACCCTGTAAGTGCATCTGACATGTTTTCTTGTAAATAGCATTGTTTATCAGACTCTTAATAGATTCTGCAACAATCCAGTATTTCTGAATGGCCTGAGGTCGGGATTAAGCGCATTTGAAGCGAAATTATTTGATTAACGTTCAGTTTAATACGTGCAGAGAGCATTCGGTTAATATCCTTAACTATTTTTTGACCGAGGTGGCGTTTAGTGGCTATTGCATTTGAGCTCCTCATATGTAAATGTCTGTTATGTAAAGTAGCAGGCAGTATTATAGATATGTCTTATTAGTTGAATCCTATAAAGGCCAAATTATATGAAATATAGATTTATAGATATTAGTAAGTATTTCCAGCTCAGGAGGAGTTTATTTTCCTTTTCATAAATGAGTTCATGATTATAGCTGATAAACACACTCGGATAGCGGAGACTGATTCAGCACAGATCACAATCTCTCGGTTTGTCTTTATGTTTGTGATTGTGTGGTTTGTCATTGATGGAGGCTGTAGGTTTCTGAATGATGTCTACTGTGTTTGTGTGAATAAGCAGACACAATACTCTGTGTGTGTGTGTGTGTGTGTGTGTGTGTGTGTGTGTGTGTGTGTGTGTGTGTGTGTGTGTGTGTGTGTGTGTGTGTCGGTGACATGGGGTTCTATTAAATCAAGTTGAAAGAGTCTCGATCACACGCTGTGTCCTCAGATTGTAGTTATGAACTTCACAGCACTCATCAGATAATGCTTTGAAAAGAGGAAGATTTCTGCTGAGATTTGAACACCAATGCTTGTTTGTGTCTTTGTTCTTCCCATGCCAAGACATCTTATTAAATCTTATATCTTTTACAGAGACTTTGAGAGTTTAGATTTGTAGACCGGTTATTATTTCCACTATTCTCACTTGTACTGTCTGTTTCTCTTTTCTCTCTCTCTCTCTCTCTGTCTGTCTCTTTTTCTTTCTCTCTTTATTCTGCATACATTTTTTCACATTTTCGGCATATGATACGCACACATGCATTGCACACACACACACACACACATACAAATTAGGGATGCACCGAATCCAGATTTTTTGGGTTCGGCCGAATCCCGAATCCACTGTTTAAGATTCGGCCGAAACCGAATACCGAATCCTACTCGCATTCTTATTCCATTACAGGGCTCGCCAAATTTCAAAATCCCTGGTAGCCCTTCGGGCAGGCACTCTTCAGTTTTTGGTAGCCGAAATTTTGCCAATACAAAGCCAATAGGTCCTCTAACCACAATGTGTAATCTGCTATTCTTGTTGTTGTTTTGATGCTGTTGGTTTTTTAACAAACAAAAAAACTGGATTTCCATGTAAACCAACTGTTCCTGCTCATCCCCACACCAGATATACCCACCATTTAAAAGTGGTTTAGTGGTTCACAAAACTCACAGTTTGGATCATCCAGTTAGAGATTGGATAATTTTTTCGATCAGAAAAACAGGGGCTACTGTCCCTTTAAGAGCGATTCTGCGTCACTCTCTTCACTGCCCGTACAATCTATATCACTTTAAAGCTTGCTGCGAGAGATTTAATTTTCTTACGTGAGGATAGTAATGACTGACAGGACGAAGTTGGAGGATTTGCACAAAAATCCATGACAAATCAGTACGGATTACTTCCTGTACTGCGGCTTCGCCCGATCGCGAAAGTGAAAGTAAAACTAGAGCGCGCGCTCAAACGCAATTTAAATACCCAATGCCTGAATTTCATGCACCACAATTACCCATCCAAATCTGTGAGAGGATACATAAGCATTTAAATATATTTTTTCCTCCCTATAAGTCAAGATAGCCCGACGGGCAGGGCGGGGATGCATTTTGATAACCCGACTGCAAAGCAAAATGAAAGCAATTCGGTGCGATGCGTTAGTTTTTCCAGGTGGGTCCACGAAATGTGAAACGCCCCTCGGCTCACCGGGAAAAAAAAAACACTTATCTAAACGTCAGCACCTGATGTGTGTAATCAACGGCCGCGTGACGTCGACCAGCGTAGCGCAAGCTTAGGGTTCGGTTCGGTGGAAAAAAAATCTAAGATTCGGCCGAACCCGAACCCCGTCAAAAAGCCCAGTATTCTGCCGAATCCGAATTCTGGATTCGGTGCATCCCTAATACAAATATATTTTTTATCATTGTACATACAGGTTCTGTACAGTATCAAGCTTGTGATCATTATGCAAAAGTTACTGAAAGTACAAGAAGAAGTATAAGAAGCAGTTTACTGTTAATGTGACGAGCTAAACCACAGTGTGAATACTAAAGCGTGCTTTATACTTTTACATTGATTGTATGGTGTAGCCTACACAGAGACACGAACCCTACGCCGTAACCTACGCCGTAGCCTGACGTGCATCGCTCCCAAAATGTAACGGCAGACCGCAAGCGCTGTGATTGGTCCTGCTAGAACCCCTTCCGTCAGGTCAAAAAGAACTGCGTCACATTTCCTCATACGGATTCCTGCTTACGACGGTAAAAACAAAGATGGACCAAGTTGAGATGTGATATTTAACTCAAACTGCATCAATATTTGCTGTCTGTTTGGTCTTCTCAAAAAACATACACAAGCCTCTTCTTCATTTGTGGGTTTAATGGGCAAGTTGCTGCTTCTTCGGCTGTTGCTCTGCTATTGTGGGTTACACGCGTGAATACTGCCTACTAGTGGTCTGCATGTGTAATTGCAAGTCGACTGAACTAGGGATGTTAACAATTAATCGATCTTCGATTAATTGTCGATAAGAATTAAATCGATAAAACTTAACGATTGTCGGAAAAGCAAGCACGTGTGTCCGCCGCCTGCGCAAAGCACATACACAGCTGGTGAAAAAATTAAACAAGCGCGAAGAAGTTAAACTAGCCATGATCACAACGATGCTCGATGCCAAACACACACTTGGGCTTTTTAACCTCATTCGAGACGAGGCTGGCTGCTAATGCAACGTAATGGCATCCGCAGTGGATCTGAGAGGGTCCGATGCCGATAATCTAAACACAGTTAGGATACTGAAAGCAAAGACCCTCTTCAGGGAAGCCTGCAAGATTAGCATAGCAACGCTGCTAACGCTGCTTTACGCAGGAAAGGAGACCAGAAGCCGTTTTTAATAAACAGATTAAAATGTAAAACTTAAATTCTGGCAAGAAACTGTTAAATGTAAACTGTAACTGACTGTCGTTACACTCTGAACGCCCGCAACATATCATTGATCATCATTATTGACTGGCATTTTTACGCACACTTTTATGTCATTGGCTATATGCCACTGCTGTAATGGTTTATTGCACTATTACTGTTAACGATTATTCGATTGATTGATCGTTAATTTAAATGATCATCGAATATGGGAAATTGCATAATTTGACATCCCTAGACTGAACAATGATGCAGAAGTATGAATGGAAACCGACGCGTAGCCTACGTTGTCGTGGCTTCAGTGTAGACCCTACGCAGAAGTATAATGAGCTCTTAAAGGCCTGTGTCCGTGTGAACAGTGCTCATCTCTTTTAAGGTTACGGTCTCTTTGTTCAAAGGGTAAATTGTGTGTAAGGGGGAAGAGAAAGAGGGGCTGGTGGGCTATTATTCTCCTACATTAAGACGCTTTGACAATGACCATTCACATTACTGTGATCAGATTTATATCAAGGACAAACAGAAGCCAAAACTACGCATGAATTCACATCAGAATACATGACGAACAACACCCACAAAAATAAATCTAGAAGTTTTCTTGTTATTTTATTTGAAGTTTACTACATATAAATGTTTATATATTTTTCTAAAATGGCTTAAATGTGTTCATTTATTTAATCAACCAAACCAGCTATTGCTGCTAAGTCAATATCTTTTGTAAGATGCAAACAATAATGCAAATTGTTTTCAATGTATTTTTAGAGACAAACTTGTTCTCATACTAACACTCATGAGTGAAGGATCCTGACAAAGACTTTAGAAAACTAGGAAGACTAAATTTAAGAAGCTCAGATGCAAAGCCGCTAAATGCCACTACTATTAAAAATTAGATAATGATATTAACCAAATGCTCTCGGCATGGGTTTGAAGAAAAAAAAATTGACGACTGTACGTTCATGAAATACTTTCGCTTAAAAAAAAATTCAGAAGTTATGGTTCAGCTCTTTGACACAAAGATTTAAACACAGATCAACATTCACGACGAGAACGGTTGGCAAACTGAACTGAAGCAGAGATCAGGGAGCTCGTCAGTATCCGCTGAGATCATTCAACGCATCACGTGCCCATTATGAACTTGTCATAAACTTAAATGCACTCGTGTGGTATCTGAAGAGAGAAATTACAGATAATTAGCAAACTTCATACGCTGTGGAAGAAACTACTAAGTTCAGGACTTTAAATACATCACGTGTCTTTACGGGATCTTTACGGTATGTGTGTGAACGCACATACAGATTCCGAAAAATCATTGGCAGTGTGAATAAACCAAAAAATCAAACGATCCCGGACAAATCCCAGACAAATTTTTTGTGTTTATTTTTTTCGAAATCTCTGTGTGAAAAGTGCTATAGAGGGTTTTGCATCTGAGCTCTTCATTTGTTTTATGATCCCATTGATGCTCACAATGTTCCTAAATATTATGGTCAGCAAAAACATTGTTAATATATTTTATCATACCATATATTGGACTATAAGTCACACTTTTTTCATAGTTTGGCGGGTCCTGGAAGTCATAGTCAGGTGCGACTTATACATCAAAATTATTTCATATGAACCAAGAGAAACCGTTACTGTCTACAGCCGCGAGAGTCCACTTTATGCTGCTCCTATATTTATGTAATTCAATGGATTCAGTGATGCAGAATGACTTCAGGACCTTTTTGAACTTGATTTGGCTTGTCTTGTTCATTTAGCCTATTCAGCCTCTCAGGTATGTTCTGTATGCTATTGCGTATCGTGTAAATAACTGTTGTTTATGTTACTTTAACGTGTACAGACATCTATTCAGCCTGCTATTGTTTCGTTGAATAACTTGCCTTTCCAGATTAAATGTCGGTTCTTCGGCTTGGATTTTGTGAAATCATTTTCTAAATAATCCCGACGTTTAGTCCAGTGCGACTTATATATGTTATTTCCTCTTCAAAACACATTTTTGACTGATGCAATTTATAATCCGGAGTGACTTATAGTCGGTAAGTCCTATTTTTGCTGTATTACCCAGCTCTTAACACCGATAGTCACACGAAATCCAGCGTGGCACTGATTTAACCGTACATTCACTAACTACACCTGGTTTGCACAAATTCATTAGATTGATTTGTTATAATGGAGGTTTCACAATAAATACAATAGTTAACTCTCACTCTCTTGTGTTACAGCCATTAAAAATCAATCCTGGTCTAATCAGTGTCTTTATAAATGCAGACAGGCTATTATACATTATACATCAGCCTCAGTCTGAGTTGGCTAGGAAACTTGCTGTAATCAGTTGAACATTCACCAGTATAATTAGTTAGGCTTGGTTTCATGGGGCAATTGCAGGTCTAGTGTAGTTTGGTTTGATTTGGGCCAAAGCACCATATGCATGGTTGGTAAGTTTACTTTAGTGTCACTCAAACTGTCTCTCTCTGTATAATTTAGTATTTTTTCGCTTCAGTCTCTCCGGCCTCTGTGGTCGGATCGTGATTTGCCTCGTCTCGGGATCTGTTCCATGTTTCTGTGAGGGCTGCAGTTTAGGGCATCAGAGGCGCCATCCCGATTCAAGACTCTTCAAATTCTAATGCAGGATTGAATGAAAAAGCTCAAGCAATCCCAGCATGCATTTCAACAAAGGCAATCAATGTGGTTTTAGTGAAGTGCTGATAAATTCCGTGCCAAAAAGTGTCCATAAAAATAAATTAAATCTAGATAAGATTTGATCAATCTTTAGTGTAATGTTTATTATTATGTTGGTTAGTTTATTGGGCTTTAAGCTGAGCGACTTGTTATTCACGCTGCATGATATTGAAGAAAAAAATGTGACATGTGATACTATAATGCTGTTTTTTTTGTAAAATCAAAAGTATTTTTTCTAAAGAGTTGAAATTATATTATTACACGGCTCTTTGAAATGCTTGATTCTGATTGGCCAGTTCCGACCTTTGATATCACAAAACTAATATCACATGGTGACCCAGATGCTGCAAATAATTTTGACATGTACAGTTTTATATTACAAAAAAAATTATATATAATAACATATATGACCTTATATTAACAAATCATTAAACCAAATTCTGTAGTGTGTTTGTGACATTAGAACATCTTGTCTTATCTTTAAACCAAAACCAAACAAGGTTTCCTCACGGAAAGTCTGCCTTTGTTAAAAATTAGCAAATAAAAATGTAAAATAAAATATTTAATGTTCCTTACCTTACTTATGAGGTAAATAGCCATGTTGTTATTATAAAAAAAAACTAACAACCTGCTGCCTATACATGATCTCTAATGTAAAATATATCTTAAAACTATATAATCATCATACATGTTTTGCATTCTTTCTAGAAAATGAAAACATCACTCTATCTGTATCAAAATCATTTAGTTATTGGAAATTTCCAATGCAATTTGCATATTGTGATATTTCTTTTTCCTGTATTCCTGTAAGTTCTATTAAAGTTTCTGTACTATTTTTTCAATGATAAACAGTAAGTGTGATTATGGCGAGTCCAAATCAATCATAAGCCATCCTTTCAGTTAGATCGGTGATGTTGGAAATTACCGATGGGTCCAGAAATCTCTCTAGCATGTGATATGAAGAGTGCCTTTCAGTGTTGTGGTCTTTTGCTGGCGTGACTCACAAAAGAAGCTCCATGACTCCTGAAATGTCAAGCATTCAGCATTGTTTGGTCTCTAAATGAATGAAACTTCAGAGTTGAGCAGTATTTCATCTCAATACTTTGAAGCTTCTCACTAGAACCATTATTTCCGACAAGCATATTTCTGGTCCTTGATGCTGATTGGCCAATGCAACATTACAGTCATGCTACAATAGACCATAGCAGCGACTATGACACCTGTTCACAGTGCACCCATTGAATAACATCATGTTATTATCTACACTCATAGTGAAAGGATGGTGCTTGATAAAATATTGGATCTGTTCCAAAACTAAGCAAGCTGTCTTGATGACTACCAAGGGTTTAATTAATATTCAAGACTGAAAAGGGCCATAATGTTGCTCTGTAGTGAGCTTCTTGTTGTGAACTCGGAGGTCACTGTGACCGAACCCCAGTGGGTGTTTAAAAAGAGCCTGCGGTCAGGCGGAGGTGTTACAGGGGCGCACTGACTTCCTGTTTTCTGGCATTCTTCACCATTTAATCGCCTTTTAAACACTACACATCTTTGTTTTGCTCTTCATCAGTGGGTGAGAGAGAGCGAGCGATAAAACGAGGCATACTACTCTCACGACTGTTACAGCGTGTAGCATACAGTATATATTGGCATACATTAGAAATGATGTACCCTTTCAAAGAATAAACATCCTTTTGGGTAAAAGTGCAGAGGGAAAAAACATCTGCTTTGTGCTTTGAATAGCTTGTAATGAAACTTTTGAGACACATTATTGAGCTTTAATGAGCTCTGGTAATTGGCTTTGTTCTGTTTATTGTTACAGTGCAAATCTAAACTCAATCTAAGTGGCTTTATTAGTGTTATGATTACTAAAACAATTTTCACATGCTTTATTGCTGTGAGAGTGTTATGACAAATGTTAAATGTGTCCATCAGTTGCAGTGGGACAAGTGGATTATTTCTGATCGTTTTTTTTTTAGCCTGTTCTTGCTTTCTGAAATCTCCACGTGTTCACTAATATGGCTGGACACTATTGTAGTAACTTTTTTCCAATATACAATTTAGGGATGCTAAACAATTAATCGCGATTAATCGTTAGCAGAATAAAAGTTTTTGTTTACATCACATATGTGTGTCAACTGTATATAATAAATATGTATATATATAAATATGAACACATTCATGTATAATTTTAAGAAAAACAAATGTTTATGATAAATTATACATAAATATACAAATGTATATACACATGTAAACATTTCTAAAACATATACATTCATGTGTGTACATTTATTTATACAAAGTTATTATACACAGTTCACACACATATATGATGTAAACAAAAACTTTTATTCTACTAACGATTAATCACGATTAATCGTTAAGCATCCCTAATACAATTAAGCAAAATCAGGATTGACGTCGGTGGCCATTTGGCCTTTGACTTGTTCACTGGTGCTGTCCCCTTACTTCAATATTTTTCATTCAAATGTTAAAGGTGCAGTGTGTAATTTTTAGAAGAATCTCTTGACAGAAATGCTAAATAATATACAAAACTATATTGTCAGGGGTGTATAAAGACATTTCATAATGAACCGTTATGTTTTTATTACCTTAGAATGAGAAGTTTTTATCTACATACTGAGGGTCGCCTTACATGGAAGTCGCCATTTTGTGCTGCCGTGTTTCTACAGACGCCCTTAACGGAGAAACTTTTTTTACTAAGTTGTCTCCGATGATGAAATGTTTGTCCGGTGGCGGCTACCGTAGCTTCTCTGCGCGTTTCAAAAGCGAGGGGTGATCAGTGTACTGAGCCATTGGTTGCAATTAGCAACCTCTCCACTAGATGCCTCTAAAATTTACACACTGCACCTTTAATCTATCATGACTATATATTGTTGGAAAGGTCTAAGAATGTAGTAATAATAATAATGCAGTAACTGTAATTTATTCATTTGTGACAAGAGTATGCAGTTTTTTTTATTTTATGTATTAAAAATAATACTATATTGCATTTTTTATTTATTACAAATAAATGCAAACTGCTATAAAATAAATTATATTTTCACCTCCAGACACTTCTGTGAAAAAAAGTTACAGTGTTTTCTTTAAAACAAGACCAAAATTAGGCTTCTAGACCAAAAAAAATGCCAGGGTTATATTAATTTGAAGGTGTACATCACCTTTTCAACCCCCACTCAAGGAGGGCTCCGCCTGTTAAAGGGTTAAGCTGTCTGAATGAAGCTAGTTTCATTCGATTTGGGTTTTTTTTGGAAGCTACTCAACAGTCTGAGATGTTATTTCATGCATAATGATGTTAATTGCTATCTTGTATTAACAGGGGAGCCGTACCTGCTCAGTGCCCAGCGGAGATGTCCAGTTGGTGGGGTGCAAGATGTGCACCCGTCCATGGAGGAAAGCTTCAGATTTGACCTGGCTAAAGGGGTTTCCATGTCTCTCCCCTCCTCTCCTCTCTTGCCCCGTCAGACGTATCTGATGGCGCCCTGTAAGAAATCTCCAGGTTGGTCTTCTTCACTAGGTCTTCTATTCACCTGTAGTCTTTAATTTGAATTACACTAGTTGCCACATCGGGTTGTGAGACCTTTTTTAACTTTCTGCATCGCTGGAAACTCATTGTAAATGAGTGAGTTTTTAACACTTTGTTGCTGCAAAAATGCCTTTGTGTGAACAGGGTTTAGTGTGCCTACAAATACTTAAATCTACACTGTGTGTATGTAAACACACTGCTGTTGTGTGGTGTTAGGAACAAGGCCATCAACAGCTGAGATCTTCAAAGTGTCGTTCTCATTGTCTCTGGGCTTGCTTCATCCCGAGTGTTGTTTTTGGAGGACTTAGCGAAGAGGGTTGAAATCCTTTTAGTGGTCACACTGACATCTCCTTCACATCTGGACTTCACATGTGTAGTGTGTCAGCACCTCTCTTTGAAAACGCTTTAGCCTTTGAAGCGAGCGACATGCTATAACGATTTTGTCCTTTGCACATTTCTTAAGTCTGACGATTAAAGAAAGATAAACGCTTAAATGAGTTCCCTCTGGAGTAGAGATTCATGGGGAGAAAACTCAAATAAACATCGGAAACATGGCAAACATGAGTCTTTGTGTTGACCCTCACAGATCTTGAATTTAAAGATCTATCAGCATTATCTGTAGCGTGCTGTTGATTACCAAACTGTCTTCGGTTTATAAAAGCAAACAGAATTAGTTTACAGTAATTCACTGAGAAGTGTGTAGGGCAGCTCAACCAGACGGAATCAGTTTTCTGTTTGAAAAAGATGTTAATTGGAAATTAATCTGAAAGTGTTTATTATTTAAAAATTTGGTCTTTGTAACATGTTACACAAAGACTTGTTTAATGCCCATGATAACATTTCTGGCTCTCAATGTTGATGTCAAACACTGTTTGTTTGTTATACATGTTATGTAGGATTTTCTGGGTAAATTATGTTCTGTGTAAACACCTCAGATGTTATTGTGGAAGTAATAATACTGATAGTGTTTTTGTCTTAAGCCCACAAGACTCTTTAGCCGCATTTCCACTGTACATGACATTCAAACACGACTGTCAGAGTTCGCCCCCTAGTGGCAGTCGTCTTAAAATGTCAGTTTAATTGTAAATCCGTGCCAACATGGTAGAGAAGCTCATTCCAGCGCAAGAGCCTTCGATCTACAAATATTAACTAAATAAATAAATAAAATAAATAAATGAATAAAAAAGAATGAAACGATAAACAGCTATTCATAGATGACAAAGACCAGCAATATTTTTTGTGAGAACATATTAGATTAAAAATAATAACATGCAAATATATAAAAAAAAATGTTTTTAAAGGATTCAAGTGTTACTGATAAAGTCAAACAAAAAAGGTTAATAATTTTCAACACACGCACACACACACACACACACACACACTTAAGTTAAATTTTTTTTAGGGATCCAATGCTTAAAACGGATCTGAAAGGTACGCATCCTCAGATGGTTGTCACCTTACGCTCTCCATAGGAAGTGTATGACTTCTGGTTTATCACCCGTCATTTGTCGTGTACAGTGGCTTTATAGTATTTAGGATCAGGAGCAATAAATTCCTTGTGAACAGGAAGGCGCAATCGATTTTAATTTCGTATTGTGACGCATTTCCAAGCGAAACTAAATATCACACGAGAAAAATAGAGGCTGTGGCTTGTGTTTTCCACTGAGAATTTATGGGATATAGAAAAGTCGGTGTTTTATTCAGAATTGGAACTCACAGCAGATTGACAGCTGGAGGGGGGCGGGGTTAACGGATGCTCCGCCCAGGCGACAAAGTTGATGTCATTAGAGAAGAATCGACACAAGTGGAAGTGCATTTTCAGAGGCACAATGAGGTAGATGAATTAAAAAAATAATGACCCACACAAATAAATTGTTTATAATAAACTCTGCAATATTCCAAATAATTTTTTTTATATTACATGGGGACTTTAAAGGCCAGTTGATGAGTTGCATAATAATCCAATGTTTATGTGTGTGTGTATATGTCTATGTGTGTTTTAAGGTGTGTTTTTATTTGTTGTTAAACACTGACCTCATGATTGTGAACTTTGTCTTTAGTTCACCCAGAAGTAAAAGGAATAATTTATACAAAAAAATATATAATTTATTGATGCTACCCAATATCGTTCCAGTCCTCTATTCCGGGTTCCCACGGGTCCTTGAAATCCTTGAAAGTTTGTGAATCTGGGGAAATAATTCAAGGCCCTGTGAAGTTTTTGAAAATATGCATACATAGATACCGGTCATTGAAAGTACTTGAATCTATTTTATGCAAGGTGGTTTCTGGAAAAAAATCCATTTTATTCCCTGTATAGTGTAGGATAATATCATAAAATTCTAGACTTTTTAAACACACGTGCTAAACTGTTTGCTTTAAATGCTTATATCTTCTGTATGTGAATGTTGATTCATACCAAAATGCTTTTTTGCATAGTTGTGTTTGACACATGAAAACGTCTCGGGTTACGTATGTAACTGTTGTTCCCTGAGAAGGGAACGAGACGCTGCGTCTCCCTTGCCATACTTCCTGCGTCCCTGTAACGCCGTCTTTGGCAATATTTCGGATAGAGATATTAATTCCTGGCTCTCGCGTCACCCTGTCTTTGTCATTAAGCCTCACCATTGGTTGAATTTGATATACACATTCAGACGCAATAGACCTTTTACGCACTTCCGCATTTTTCGACTGGAAATACGTCAACAAAGTGTATGGCAACTTCCTGTTATCGTAGCGGCAGATACGAAAAATAGCAGAGTCAACGAGTCGCCGTTTCTGTAGTGTTCAAGGCTGTTCGTCTTCCAACCAGAAACAGCCCTACCTTTATAATAGTTTATAATAGTATATAATAGTAACAGTAAGTGAAAAAAAGTTCCGCAGCAAGAAGAGTGAACACGCAAGAACGGGAAACTTTTGCCAACCGGCATTCTGTCTATATTAAAACCTCAGTTTGTGAGGCTCCTCACTCTCTCTCATTGACCTGAAGCATCTACCTCTCACTACTACCTGTCCCTGTAGTATATTTGTTACTTAAACCGCATGTAGCAAGGAAACATTGCATGTTATCTCATGTAGAAATACACAACTTTGCAGCAGACTGCTAGTAACATTTACCTAGTACAGCAGCTACACCAAATTACTGGTTGTTATGTTAACCTCATGTCATCTCACTTAAACATAACTTACACACGACATATTCACTGCGATGTGTTAAATCTTATATTACAAATTCACAACCCCTAGATTTACAATTAACGTAAACGGAGTTATAGCCGGTTTTGTAGCTAAAGCTTACCTTGATAATTGTGGATAAAATCCGCGCGGAAGAATTTATATCCCTTATCCAGTTTGTTCCCTTTAGTGGACGAGTGTATACCCACACTCTTCACCACATCGGCGCTGGTGAACTTCGGTAGACAAGTTAGGAAAGTCGGAAACACTCTAGCTGCCATTTCTCCACCAACAACAAAGCTTATACCGGAATTGCGTTTACGCGTTGTTTACGTATTTCCGGTTTTTGCGTAAATGGTCTATTACCCCTGGAGGCGTCCCCATAGTGTCACTGCAGTGACGCAGCACGAGTTCCCTCGAAAGGGAACTGTAACAATGTATCTTTAAATGTAACACGATGTAACCTTGCTCTCACTTGAAATGTGTCCCCACATTTAGTCCTTGAATTTGAGGTTATTGGAACTGGAAAGTCCTTGAAAGGTCCTTGAATTTGAAGTTAACTAAGGGGTGGGAACCCTGTGTATTATTTTCTTTTCCACCTGCCTGAAACAGATGTTAGTCAAACAGTGGTTTTCTCTTCACTTTAACAAAAGCAACAAACATGTATTGAATCATAATAACCGTCCATACAACCTATACATTGAACTCAAGTCATTCAATAGCTTTGTGCCATTATTTATTAATAATTTTTATTAATAATAACACAAAGGTGCCTTTTCAATGTGACATGACTGCACATGAGGTTTGTGAGCTCTATTGGAGAAGATTGTTACTGACAATGATATCATTGAATAAAGACAAAGCTGTCATATGAATTCAAAAGACATGACTGGACTGATTTTGTGACACTCTTAATGCAGTTTTCTCTTCTTTTTTTGAGTTTGACAGTAAAATTGTTGTTACGCTCTGCCGCATCTGCTGTTGTGTTACTGGAAAGAAACAAAAGCATTGTGAAATTAACAACATGAGGGTCTGTAAATAATAACAGAATCTGCATTGTTGGCTGAACTGTTGCTTCACCATATGGTATGAAGGGGAGAGAAATCTCTCATAGCCTCCATGTCGAAATGTGTCCGCTTGTGTCTGTGTGTGTTTTATATTTCAGTATATGTGTGTATATGCACACATCCCAAAACTGGTCTCAGTTCTCTTCATCAGCTCAGTCTTGTTGCTCATTACCTCACAGTTAAAGTAATAACACTGAAAGATGGCAGCCATGGTTTAATTAAAACGGATGCTGAGAGATAGAGAAAGAGAGAGAGAAAGATCCTAAACTAAGAAAAGTCTTGACCATGTGCAGACTCACTGTAGAGACAGGCAGACACAGACAAATTTTGGTATCAAAAGGAGACAGATTGTGTCTATACATGAAGTAAAAACAGAACTGCACTTTTTAACATCATGCACAAATTAAAGAAACATTTTTCACTTGTTTACAAACCACCACAAAGTCTTTAAACAGAATCATCTAAAGGACAAACTACAGTACAGAGGGAGAGAGAGAGACCTGAGGTTGACTTACTGTATCTGGTGTTGATGTCATTACATTGAGTCACTTTATTGCCTCTTCTGTTTTGAGTCCTCAGTGACCTCTACTGGAGGATTTGGGTGATCATTTCCAGCACAGCATGTAAAACCTCTTAAAGTTCATGCTGAGTTCCCCAAATATTTTGTTTCATTGCCAGTACTGTTTAGAACGGCGCTTCACATATCAAAGAAAGAAACAAACCCTCATAATTTTTTTACACATCTGCTGTTGTTCAGTGAGAAATACAGATTGTGTTTAAGTTGAAGAGGTTTATTTTTCCCATCCAAGCTGTATAGCATGTTTGTGCTAAATAGTGTTTAGCAAATGTTGAGAAGGTCTTAAGGGAGATGATGATGGGGATGAGATGTCTTCCTCAGAAAACTACAGAAGTCTGTGTGCAGAGGTGTACTTTCCTTTTACAGTTTACTTCTATAAGTACAGTGTGTTTGTCTGACTGTCGCCACAGAGCTGTTTCAAAATCCATGACAGTTTATTCACTATAGTTGAAATATGACAAGAACTCTGAGTTAAACTATTTGATATTTCAAATATTCACTGAATTTCATTAGGTTAAAGGTGACATAGAATGATTGAACAGGGTATTTATCCTTGTTCTGTGATGTGACATGTAGACAAAAATTGTTTTGTTTGGGTCTGTAATGCCTTAGAAGCTTCCTAAAAACCTCTCTCAGATAGCTCTATTAGGGTGGCGGATTTTAAACAAGTGGTTTTGCACCTATTTGGCTCCCCCTACTGGCTTAACTTGCAATCTCATTACTGATTGGCTGACTTTGCTGCCACTCTAAAAATGTAGCCAATTATTTTAAAGTGGAGGGGCATGAGATGCCTGTGATGTCATAAGCATCAGTTTGTCAGATTGGGCCGTTTTCTGGCTGACATTTCTAAAAGAGGAATTTCTATGAGACTGAGATGTTTAGCATGTCTAGCACTTTTGGTATGTTTGTGAATGCGGGTAGACCACCATTATTCAACAAAGACAAGGTAAAAATGCTTTTTCATTCTCTGTCCCCTTTAAATAGCTGTCAGCTGTTAAATGTAAGTAATTAGATAATAGCACTTTAGGGCAATCAATTACCAAACAATGCTTAATTTAGTTTGGTCTTTTGTGTAAAACAGTCGCATTAGCAATTAAAGAAAAAACACTTGGTCAGGTCAAAGTTTTTTATGAATTTTACTTGTAGTCCACTTCATGAACAGTTTTCCTGTATGTCACCATTTATTTCGCAATCCTCAATTAACTATAGTATCCTGCACCCATTAGTAAAATCAAAAAAAATATATCTGGTGTCTGAATAATTTTTTGTTAAACTGTATGTGTGTGATTGTGTAGGTGTTGCATCTTTTATAAGTTTATTATCTGTCTTTAGATGATTGACATATGAGAAGGCCCGTCCTCCTATTTGTCTTTTATTAAACATTGTGACAATTGCAGAATAAAAAGTGCATTAACATTTTTAAGTTTACTAAAGACTGCCATTATTCTTCCTAATGTAATGATCCTTCCTAATGTTAAGATTATTTAATCTTCAGTATTATTACACTTAAGTTTAATTAGATTTTTTTGTAAATACTTGTAGCTGTTTTATTAAGTCAGGTCAGATGTCAAGAAGCTTTATTGTCATTTTAACCATACATAGCAATGTAGTACAGGACCATGGTGCTACATACAGACAGTGCAAAACATGACACAAACACAAAGCTAAGGGTAACCTAGCCACATAAAGTGCATGTGTGCAACCTAGTTGCGTATTATATACTTATAAATAGCATTCTTTGTTTATTTATTAAAAAACAATTTTAAGAAGAGTAAAAATCTTTCTCACATGTAGATGTTCTGAAGTTTTTCCAGGCGCTCTGACGTTCACACTTAAACCATCTGTGTAGCTGTTAGTTGTGCGTGTGTTATGTATCTTGCATATTATGAGACTGATCCAGAAATGCATGACCATCTGTCCCAGCACAATTAGATAAACAGATGCACCATGAAGGATGTATGAGAGCTCCTAAGAGTCGTTCAGGAGGACACAAGGTCTGGATTGTTTGAAGCAGCGTTACATACAGAACCTCTTTATCTGCATGAGCCTAAAACCCTTAAACTGCCATTAATACCTGTTTGTCCTCCCCACCAAATATCTGAGACTCATGCATTATAAACAGTGATGTGTTTGTCTCCTATAAAACCAAAACTATGAGAAATGTGTGGAAAGAAAAGTGTGTTTTTAGTATATTTGTCTGTCTTGTTTGTGCAAAAAGTCAGTTAACATTGGGAAGATGTTTCTGGTTTATTTGTCACACTGGAAATGGAAGATCAGATCAATGCATTATCTCATTTGTATTTTACCGCAGGTGTCCATAGATGGCAGTGTAGATCAGACAGAACCCACAGTGATCACAGTGAGAGCTGATATACGTTTTTTTATATTTTGTGTTTTAAAATGAATATGCAATGGCATGGTCATGCCAATCCACAGTATATACAAACTGTTCACATCACAACATGATGAATTTTAATTTTGTAGTGAACAGACCCTGTACTAGGCTTGCTGTACTGCGTGTGAAGTTTTGATATATATATATTTACATATAATTTATCTGATAAATAAATATAAATATTTATTATGTAAATATATTTTTTTTCTTAAAATTATACATGTATGTGTGCGTATTTGTTGTGTCTTAGAAAGGATAAGGCTATTTTAGGGATGTTTTGGTGTAAATATAGAAGTTTCATAATAATATGTGTTGTGTTATTACGTATATGTAAGAGTGAATTGCTATTTTTCTGATATATATTTCAGGGCTGTCAAAAGATTAATCGCGATTAATCGCATCCAAAAAAAAAAGTTGTGTTTACATAACATAATGTGTGTGTACTGTGTATAATAATATTTATATATAAAAACACACACAATCATGTACATATGTAAGAAAAAATTGTTATATTTATATATAAAATATTTATATTTCTGTATAATATAAATGAAATAAATTTTTACAGTATATAAATGCAAATATTTCTCAAATATAAACATAAATGTGTGTTTATTTATATAAACATAATATTTACACATAGTACACACACATATGTTATGTAAACACAAACTTTTATTATGGATGCAATTAATCGCGATTAATCTTTTGACAGCCCTAATATATTTTAAAGATGAGTTTTCTTTAATTTATCATCGTAGAGAATAGTAGTATGTTTCCTGTGAGTTAAATCTGAAGAGACCTCTAAGCTTTATGTAATGGTGGGCAGGAGCTGATATAAATAGTGTTTGTTCTGTTTTATGGACATTTCTGGGGGCAGAGGGACATCTGGGGGGGGGGCAATGCCCCACCGTAGCCCCCAGAAACCTGGCCTTGGTCGTGAATATCCCCCCCTCTCTCTCTCTCTCTCTCTCTCTCTCTCTCTCTCTCTCTCTCTCTCTCTCTCTCTCTCTCTCTCTCTCTCTCTCTCTCTCTCTCTCTCTCTCTCTCTCTCTCTCTCTCTCTCTCTCTCTCCGCAATAACATGTCTACGCTGTAGCCCGAATGAATCAAAATTGTATTTTTGTCATGAATGTATTTTTATCTGTCTTTAAACATATCACCATCTCTGAACACATTCATTCCTTTCTGAAGGGTGCAAGGTTTAAAGGTCGATGGATTTCTCTCTCAGATTTAAGGGTATTTCTTTTGGTAGTGACTGCACTTCTCTTTATGACTTTATTTGGTCAGGTCGTACACAGGCTGCGGAGGTCTTTGATCTCAGTAGGGTTCTTCATGAAAAACAGAGGTGTACAGGGTTGAGGTGGATTGTAATGGTGCTATCTTTGTTTTTTTAAGAGGCAGGACAGCCCAACAAAGAGGAATCTGACCTTTTATAATCACTTAACCATCCGATGTGAAGATCATGAAATTGATCACTGCTTTAAAAAAACAGCTAGAGGAATAGCAATGATTGCGAAGGATTGAAACAGAAGTCTGTGAGAGAACAACACACGGTGAAGGACAAAGAGAGAAACACACACACACACAGTATCACAGCGATCTCGTCTCTGAGTTCCTAAATAGCAAATTGCTGTGGTTTCCGGCTGTAGTTTACATTCCCAAACTGCTGGAGTTGTTGGCGCAGTCAGTCGAGCTTTCTGTCAGCAGTGTGTTGTCAGGCGTACGGTGGGGATCTTTGTTTTGGATCTGTAAGGAGTCGCTCGCGACCTGCGGTGCTTGATGATTCATTTTGCTTCTTCTCTCCTTCTGTACTAAAGGACCTGTTAGAAAACCGAAATATGTGGAGAGTCCACGTGTTCCCGGAGATGCCATCACATCGTCCCTGAGGAAGGTGGGCGACACCACATCTGGTGAGTGGATGTTTGCTGTTGTTCATCTCACAGGTGTCAGATGTCTTTCCTATTCTTACAGTAGGTTGCACTTTTCTTCAGGATTGTTTATAATATCAATGTTCACACATTTTAAAAGAGCAAGATTTTAGCAAACATGGTAAATATATTTGATTTAATTCTAAAGTTTAATTTACTTTGTTAGTCAAATATATATTCCCAGTTGACCGGGAGATGACCGGAAAAATCCTGAAAGTTCATTGGTTATAGTCTGTGGGAACTCAGTGCACAAATGTTTATTCTGGAATATTGTGGGACTTTGTGATCGTACGTTTGGACTATGTGTGCTTTTTTTGTTAAATTGTGTGTGTAAGTATATATGCATAATTTTATTCGCTCTGTGCATTTTTCAATTTAGATAATTGTATGTGTGTCTGTGCATGTACGTGTACACTTTTCTCTCTGGGTATGTAATTGTGCATGGTGGTGTGTATCGTCAGTTCAGGGTCAGGTGCAGTGGAGTTCATGTGTTGGACATTT
Source organism: Paramisgurnus dabryanus (assembly GCF_030506205.2). Taxonomy (NCBI): domain Eukaryota; kingdom Metazoa; phylum Chordata; class Actinopteri; order Cypriniformes; family Cobitidae; genus Paramisgurnus; species Paramisgurnus dabryanus. The sequence continues at coordinate 2,027,889 of NC_133351.1, forward strand.
ATCACTGACTCTCTGTGTACTGTATATTTGTGTGTGTGTATGATTTGAGCTTTCCAAACAACTGTGATGGTTGGTTGGCGCCAGTAAAAGGCCAGCCGTCCACATCACTGTATCACGCTGGTCATGTGATGTCATCAAAAGGCGTCAGAGATGACGATATAACAGTAGGGACAGCCAATGGCAATGATGGCTGCGTCCAACTACCGACACTTGCAGTCTTTACACTTGACCCCTTGACTACTTACATGACGTTTTTCTTGTATTTAGCTTGAAGATCCCAAGCGTGCATGTGGAATCATTCACATGATGGGACACACTTAGCAAGTGTTAATATCTCAATCCAGGTAGTGGCAGCAATTTGCACCAAAACGTTTTTGTTTTTTATTTAAAAAACATAAAGTTTTTCTCCCAAAAAATTGAACACATAAACACTCTTCTTTACACTGGAAATAAAACATTTTGTGCATGCAGCTTTATTAAAGTTTGTTGTTTATTCAGTAGTCTCTAAATAAACAATACATTCAATGTTGTATGTGAAAAAAAATTGAAGATGTTTTGCAAAATACAAAGTTTGCACCAATAAAATGTGCAACACCTTCCGTTTATTCATTTATTAACTTAAAATTGAAAGTTTCTGTGACATCTTGTGAGATCTGGGTGAAAGTGTCACCATTTTACATCCAGAACATGATGCATGATGGGATACGTTTAACCTTGAATACCATGGGAAAATCTTGCGCACTTACTTTCTGTCTTGTGCATGCACTCTCAAGTGGCAAAGACCGCAATGGGTATTTGGACGCAGCCAATAATATGTTCAATACTTAGCAGTAGATAGATGTGTTTATATTGTATGTGCGTGCTTACATGTACAACTGTATTAACTTATTTTGTTTACACCTGATGTCAATATTTAGAGATAAGGGTGGCAAGAGTTTGATATGTTAAACACATTGCAGAAATATACAATACCCTATTCAGTGTACACAGTTTGCATTGCATACTTCTTTCTTTTAAAATCTTTACTAGTAAGCCGATTCAAATTTGCTGTTTTTTCTTGGTAAAGTTAAAACACTTTTGGGAATATGGGTCTGTTAAGTGTTTTCAAATGAAGCCCAATATAACCTGGCCTGGATTTTGAGCCCATGTGTTTACTGCATATCTGTCACAGCTCAGTGACACACCCCAGTTATCCCAACATCACCTCCAAACACACACGTAAGGGTCAACAGTGTTTACATGTGCAGTCTGCCATAGGTTATTTTAACCCTGAGATAGTTTATAGATAGCATCTCCACACATTCCTGCAGGCTCACATTGCAGGTCGGCATGAAGACGTTTTTTAAAATGAATGTATGTAAACCCCAATGTCCACAACAGTCTTTTACTTTGTGTTATTCAATATTATTGTATTGTCAATGCTAAATGTCTTCTTTATGTTGCACTGGTTACAACAAAAAAAGTTGAGAATTTGAAGGCAAGAATATTGACCCTCATTTTGCTACGGTCTTTGTTGGTCAGCCTCCTTGTGGGGGCTGAAACAGCATTCCTGACAGCCAGATTGGATTTTGGATTTTATTCTTAAGGTTTAAATGATATTTTTAGATTAAGCAACAGATTACATTTATCATTAACAGTGGGAAACCAAACAGCTCTTGGTAATGTAAAGGGTCAAGACTCATCTGCGAAACATTTCATAAAAGTGTGGAGAGGGAAAACCAAACAGTAGCATGTGTCATTATTCATCATACTTACTGATGATGACATTAATAATGCAGAATTAAGCTCAGGGTGTGTGGAGATGATAATAATAACGATAGTTAGTTGCTCACATTTGAGCTTTTTACACTGTTTAGTTAAGTTAAAAGTCTGGTGGGCGTTCATTTATTAACACACAATTGTTTTCAGTCACCTTAAGTGATTCAGTGGTGCAGAAATGGTTGTTGTTCAGTCAAACATCAGAACTGCATTGAGTTTGTGTATTTGGATTACATTTAATTATGGAACTGTCAATGTTTTTGTTTTGATGACAGGAATGAATGAAAGATGAATGTATAGATGAATTAATGGATATATAAATGAATGGATGGATGGATGTATATATGATTGGATGAAAGGATGGATATGGATGAATAAATGAATAAATAGATGAATGCATGGATGCATGAATGATTGGATAGATATACGATTAAATGAAAGGAAGGATGGATGGATAAATGAATGGATGGATGAATGAATAAATGAATGAATGTATAGGTGAATGAATGATATAGTGAATGGATATAGATTGGATGAAAGGATAGATGAATGGAAGAAAGGATGGATATGGATGAATGAATGGAATATAGATAATAGATGAATGAATAGATACATGAATGATTGGATAGATATATGATTGAATGAAAGGAATGATGGATAAATAGATGGATGGATAAATGATTGGATGGATGGATGGATGGATGGATAAATGGAAGGATGAATAGATAGATGAATGAATTAATGTATACATGATTGAATAAGTGAATGGGTATATATTGGATGGATGGATGGACGGTGAATGGATATAAGAATGGATGGATGGATGGATAAATTATTGGATGAATGGATGGTCAGATAAAAGGATGGATTGAGGGATATATTATTGGATAAAATGGATGTATTGATAGATGAATGAATGAATGGATATATGAAAAAATAAGTGAATGGATGGATGGATATATAATTGGATGAACGGATGGATGGATAAATAAATGAATGAATGGATGGATGAAGGTATAATTGGATGAACGGATGGAGGGATAAATGAATGAATTAATGTATGATTGGATGAAAGGATTGATGTATATATGATTGGATGAAAGGATGAATGAATAAATGATTGGATTACGGATGGATGGATGAATGATATGATTGGAGGAAAGGATGGATTTATAAATGATTAGATGAATGAATGAATAAATGAATGGATGGATGGATGGATATATGTTTGGATGAAAGGATGAATGGATGGATAGATTAATGGGTGAGGCTGTGCAGAGTAGACTAGAGACAGACAGAAAATAAATAAATAAATAAATGACAGAAGACATCACAGGAGTGGTGTTTAAATTCTTTTTTTATCTTGATTAAGTTGCTGAGGAGCTCGTCATGCTAAAATTATGAAAAAATTAGAAATAATGATCAGATCACATCAGGAGTCTGATTATAAGTGACACATAACACAGTAGTTGAACTGAAATAAGAGATGTCTGAAACAACTAGTAAAGCTCATCATCAGCATGTTTTGTTTTGAATGCACCCCAAATTCTGCTGCATTATTTTTAACCCAATGCTGGTTAAATATTGGATAGAACACATGTTGGGTTAAATAAAAAGAAACCTATTCTGGGTTGTTTCAACTCATGGTTGGGTTAACAACAACCCACCATAGGTTTATTTATATATAACCCAGCAGAATTTAGAGTGTGGTTCAGATGAGTTTTTTGGGAAGTGTAGATTATTAATAGATTATTCTGATTCCTATGTAACACGTATGGCAGCATTGATTTTGAATCCCTGTGTTTTATGCAATACTGTAACCATGTGATTGACTTTATTTGTTATCACATGGTTTGTAACCGTGTTGCCGTTGATTTAGTGATGGCTGGTTAGCTGGTTGGAAATTGATTTATGTATTTGGTTCATTTATAGAACCTCATGTTTGTTTCATATTTTTATCCATCAGCTGTAATGTTACCTGATTTGTGGATTTTAGGGTGAAATCAGTTCTGCATTCATCAAGTTTATACTGAAGTAGTTCAAGCTTTCACACACATATAAATTGTTAGAGACTGATTGTTTAGTCTCTGTTAAACACACACACACACACACACACACACACAGCTCTGTACCGTTCTGTTTAGTTTTTATAGGCTTTAAATCACACAAGAGACAAAGATGTTTTTGTTTTCTTTTGCCCTATGCTCCTGACGTTATTTTAATAGCAACGTCTCTTTTAATATATAGCCAGGTGCTGATTGGAGATATCTTCAGATGGAAGTTCTTTTGCAAACATTAATGACATTTGATATGAGACACACACACACATACACAGCTTTGTGAATGTTCTGGTTTCCTGATCACTGACCATCCGAAGACTGCTCCGTTGCATAACTCCAGCCCTGACTTATTCCTTAAGGATAATGGGAAATTAAGCAGCTGATAAGTGTCTGATATCACAGCTTTCATACATAACGGTAGGTAATTCTGTAACTATAAATGTTATGTTATGTTTAAGACATAGCAATCTCTGTTGTCGTGAAGCCAACACGGAAGTGACGTCACCTGCAATTCATCGACTGGCCACTAGAGGCTCCAAAAGGGAGTCAATCCCATGGACCCCCATGTTAAAATGCCCAATTTTACAGCAGAAATAAATGTGTTTACAGTCTGGTACAAAAGTGATTTTGGTCTATATAGATAATTTTCCCCTTTATGACAACTGTGAGGGGGGTGAATTTTTTTGTAACTCATCCATTTAAATTAAACGGGTGAACTGTCACTAGAGTCGAGCTGGGTGGGCATGGTTTCAGCTCAAACTATGTCCTGCCTCTTTACAACCTTTTGGTTATCCATGAGTGATGCATGGTGATGCGCTGCCAAGATGGCGACGGCAGGCCCCACCAACTATTGGCTTCAAAAAAGCTCTTCACAAACCTATGGGTGACGCCACGGACACTACGTCCATATTTGTTAGAGTCTATGGGTATAATGTATATAATTTGCATAAAAAAGTTTTCAAAGTCACTTTTCCTACAGTTACATGGATCTATTGAATTGCTCACAGTTCTTCAGTCATCAGTCTGTCGCACCTTTAAACCCCTGGATCTCAGGCTATTTAAAGATTGTTTAAAATTTCTAGTTTAAACACTTGCCTTTTCTAGTCATAGTTTTCTTCTAAATTCTTTTTGTCAAGAGTTGTCTATCATTCTCTTCTGCAGTATTCAGTTTTCTTAATGTTTGTTTGATGGCAAATAAATGCACTCAGGTTGCTTTGCACTTCACTTCCTGACAGATAGGAAGTAGATGAGGTGCAATGTGACATCTGTTTCTACAGTTGCATTGATTTGTTCATATCTGGCGTGGAAAAACAAATTTCATCTGATAAAATTGATCTCTTGTGTGGTCTGCTGGAAATTTCTAAGAGAGGTATTCATTTAGTGAAGTACAATGTGAAGAATTGTGAAGGGTTGTGATTGCCTCTTGAGATCCCCAACCCAAACTTCTGAGGCTTGATGAAGTACTTCAAAAACTTTACTTTAAAACCCTCAGTAACTCCTCATGTCTTCCAGCTAAACTGTCTGTGTCTAATTATAGGCTTATTTGGGTACGGATTGTAGATACGCACTTAAGATTAAACCATTTTATGGCTGTTTTGAAAATAGTTTTCATGCTAATATGTGTCTGATTCGCAGAATGATATTTTTAATGAGCAGTATTGGAAATAATTCAACATGAATACAATTCAGAATGACTTTCTATTAATGTTAGAGGTCTTATAGGAACAGGTCACTCAAAATGAATATGCAGTCATTATTTATCCTCATGTTACCTATTATTATAATTATTTTCCCAGAAAAATGAACATCCAGCACTGCATAAACCTCTTCATTAGCCATTTCTGATTGGACCTGATGCGTTGTCATGGAAATGATGCTGAGTAGTTGAGGACAAAATAAGATATAATAGTGTAAGGCGAACCAATTCAGATTATATTTCACCCCAAAATCTCAAGCAATAACAAAAAGCTAAAGTTATAAATGTGCACAAAGATGTTCATATTATTCCTAATCAGTAAAATTTTAATTTTATCTAAACTAGACTTGGATGAAAGTGTACAAATGTAAAATTTCCTTTATTGTGATCATGTGTCACCTCATTAATTTTTCTGAACAGATAGCCACCTGATTTTTGAAAAGCGTTTCATTAACATTCAGACTAAGGCTGCACAGTTAATCGAAAACTAATCGGGATTACAATTATGAGTAAACAATTACATAATCGCCGAAAGCCTCAATTACAGCTGTCCATTTGTGCTCATTTCTGTGCGTTTTGTCAGTATGTTTGGGAACCAAATACAGTGGTGAATCAGAGTTTATACAATTGGTAAGTAAACATGTTCTTTAGCCATTCATTTAGGATTTTTTTTACTAACAACATAAATCCCATAAATATTTGTTATGTACATTTTATTATTTAGTTTTGGATGCTTAAAATTAACCATGCAGCTTCTTCAAAGAAAGTTATAAAACATTTCGAAACTTCAATGTAAAGTCTATAAACCAGCAGTAATAACTTTAATTACAATATCAAGGTGAATATTCGACAGTTATGATTTTTGTTATAATGTGCAGCCCTAATTCGGACACATAAATGCGTCTTGGTCGGTACAGAACATCAGGAGAGTGAGACGGCATGATGATGGACAGGACGATGACAAGAGGTCAACATATAATCATGATGTTAAGTTGTATTTTTTGGCTTTCGTAAATAGCAGATATACTGATTGGCTTTTAAAATGTATATGGGTGTGTTTACACGTCTTACGTCGATTATGCTTAATAAACTGATAATGTGAGGGGTCATGTGAACACATAAAACAGTTTTCTTGTATCGGGGAAAGCCCATAAACGGTGTAAGCTAAGAACGATCGGCAAAGGTAGTTTTTGCTTTTCCTCGTTTTCGCGTTGCTTGTAAACACCTTAACCGGCTTTCTCCCGGTTTTGTTCACGTGCACGTCTCCGTGTGTGAAAGATAACTGGAAGACGTGGAAGCGCGCGCAAAGTAAAGCATAAAAGTCTGTGCTCAACTCATCCAATTGGCATAGAAACTGTGAAAATTAAAGCTAATTTTACATTTACAAACTCTGCAGAAATGAGAAGTGATGCAACAGTTGAGCTTAAGACAGATTTCCCATCGAGAAACCTGACACATTTGCAAATCTCATAAACGGTTTATTGATTTGCATGTAAACGCATAAAACAGGTTTCTATAATCAGCAGATTTTTGATAGTTTTCTGATTATTCTGTGCATGTAAACACGCTCAATGTTTGGATCTGTGATGGTTATGTTGGTTTTTGATAGATGAGTCCACTTCATTTCCCATGATTCCTTGCATTTGTTTGGAGAGTTCTGCCTGGAAGTAGAGCTGTTCTCTATAAAGCTTCATTTATCCAAATAAAACACACAAACACCCACAGACACACACACTGTTGTCCATTAGTATCACATAAGACATCTACTTTTTTATGCACTGTTTTAAGAAATTTTATTATGTCCCAACAGCCTTTAAAGCTTGTAAATTTTATAACCATTTAGATAACTTTTTCTTATTTATTTTTTAGTGCTTTTCGTTGATTATCTCAAAAACTGAACAACTACTTAGAGCTACCAGGCTAAATACAAGCACACAGGGCTGTTTGACGATTAATAGTGACTAATCTTTTGCAGAATAAAAGTTTTTGTTTACATCATATGTGTGTGTGTAATATTTATATATAAATAAATACACATGCATGTAGATATTTAAGAATTATTTACATGTGTATATACGTTTTTATATTTATATATAATTTACATTATATATAAATATTTAATCTATAAATATATGTTTTTCTTTAATTATACATGCATGTGTTTACATATACATAATTAGTATGCACAGTACACACACACATATATGGTGTAAACAAAAACTTTTATTTTGCAAATGATTAGTTGCGATTAATCGTCATACAGCCCTTTGTTAATGATTTATTATGGGGTGAGTGTTGGGCGTGGGGTGCTGGCGGTGTAAAGGGCACTGTTAACATCTGTGACTCTGGCATCTGGCATTAACAGATGTTTAGCCTGATAGGGAGATGGTGAGATATGGAGATGGGATGTTTGATAAATGGCATTTAAGCAGAATATCAGAGACACGTGAGCTAGTAAGCAAGCATTTAGAAGACTATTGCATAGTAGTCCTATATCAACATCTTTGGTTAGTTTTGAAATAACATTTCTTGATAGTGTCTGGCATCACTGTATCCAGGCCAGTTTCATTATTTGATGGTAACAACTAAAGAAAATGACAGGCTGTTAAGATGATGATGATTATATTCAAAGATAATCTTGTGTGATATTTTTCAGATGATCAGTCTGATTATGTTTGTTTTGCTACATCTCAACTGATAGTGTTTGTGTTTAAATCCTAATGTGGTGACTAAACTCAGTGGTATCTGTGATTTTATGTGTAAGATTGTAAATGATTGTGTGTGTGTGTAGTGAGATCTCTTCTGTGTTGAATCGACAGGAATGGTTATTAAAATGTGAGTCACCGAGTGAAATGAAAAGCTAATGAGAGAATGAACTTTAATAAGAAAATCTCGCTCTGAGGTGAAACTCCTCCACATTAACTTTCATTTTCATTCTCATTATCACATATTCACATAACATCTTCTGCTTTTACCACTAGCAGTCTTAAACGCATACTTCATCCAGACAGGGAAAAACTGTCATTATTTTCTCAACATCATGTTGTTTAAGCCTATGTGCTGGGCTTTCTCTGTAAAAAAATACAGAATTTTAAAGCAGTATATCAAATTTCAACAGCTTATAGTGAAAATGTCATATGTACATATTTCTATGCATTTATTCTCTCTTGTGTGTTTTTAGTATGCTAATGATCAGTAGTATTGTGTGTGTGTGTTATGTGTTGTGTCTGTGTGTGTACAGATTCATGAGCTTATACAGTAGGTTGTGTTGATAGGTTGATAATCAATGGCTGTTTTTTGGTTTAGGACCCGTACTGTTTTCATAGCATATATTAAAGGTGGTGAAACAGGTGCATTCTTTCTCTGATTTAGATTCAATGCCAACACATGCAGTCGAAGCATCAGAGCTGTTGTCATGACGATCAGTGCACATCTGTGCATGTGAATCAAATATTGTATTTAAGTGTCTGATTCATTGTTTCAGTGATTGTGCACGTGCATGCATGTACTTTTATGTGTGTGTGTGTGTGTGTGTGTGTGTGTGTGTGTGTGCGCGCGCGCGCGTGCGTGCGTGCATGTACGCATGTGCATCTTTCTTTGCTTCATCAAGAACATTACAAGCCTTTGTAAAAAGTATTAAAAGTTCACCCTAAAATGCTCAATTTTACTCCCCCTACAAGCCAACTTATGTGTATATGCCTTTCTTCTATCAGACAAAGTCAGAGTTATATTAAATAATAACCTATGGATTCCTGTCTCATTTCATGATTGCATTTTTATAATGGCATTGGATTCCCCATTTTTAAAGCTCCTAAAATGGCATCCATCCATCATTAACGAATCTATCCAGCTATTAAACAGCTCCTAAAATCATGCAGTGGGTTTTAAAAAATGACTTAATTCAGTCGTGAACGTGCATACAGCTGTAAATATATTCCTTACAAAACCCCAAAATGCCATATATATATATATATATATATATATATATATATATATATATATATATATATATATATATATATATATATAACTGAAACAAGCAATGCCATTATTTAATATAACTCAGATTTGGTTTAGCTGAAAGTCTCTTACACCTAGAATTAAAATATGGACACCTTTTCGTTTTGGGGTGCACTATTCCTAAGACAAATTCACTGCATGCAGTAAATAAACGGGTAACAATGATGTTATGTATCTGTTTTATTTCCGATTTCCAGTTTTGTTGAAATCTGAAATAATTTCATAATTTTACAAAAAAATGATCTCTTTCCCACCAGCATTTTTTTTAAATCACTTTCACAAAGTTTAATGGCTTTCAGTTTTTTTTTATATATATATAAACATACAATATATCAAATGAAAGAACATTTAAAATCAAATATCAAATGATGCATTTTTGTAAAGATTTGAATTAAAACATACACAGAGTTTTTACAGTTTTTGGATTAGTGGATGCTTTAGTATTTTATAAATTGGGTAAGAGCGCCATGTAGTGGATTATAGCAAACATATGGATTAGGTAAAAACTTGTCATTGGCAGGGAAAGAGTTAAGGGTATTAAATGCAACAAGAACAGTTTTCCAAACAATGTCTATTTTTATTTCTCAAACTTACAAAAGGAATCGCCCATACTTACAATATTTAAAGGTGGGGTGTGTCAATTTTAGTGGCATCTGGTGGTAAGATTGTGAATTACAACCAACAGCTCACCCGTCAATTTCAAAAGGCATATGGTAGCATATATTGTCATTTGAGACAACGTAGGGACAAAGTTGTAGATCAGTTTGTCCGTTTAGGGATACTGAAGAAACATGACGGCGACTTCCATGTAAGGGGACTCGAGGTGTATGTAAATAAAAATGTCTCATTCTAAGGTAATAAAAACAATACAGTTTATTACGTAAGGTCTTTATACACCACTGATAATGTAGATTATATTTTAGATTATATTATATTAGGTTTTTTTGTAAGAATGTATAGAGATCAAGATTAAAAGAATAAAAATCTTTGCACTTAAAGATATCAAAGGTTCATGATGTCGGTGAAATCATCTAATATATTTTCGAGTCTACAGTCTTGTTTTTGGATCACACTCATGGTCCAGAGAATTGCAGTGAAAGACTTATGCACAGCTGCTGGTGTTTGTGCCTGCCTATTAAACACACACACACACATACTGAAGGTCTCTCTCTCTCTCTCTCTCTCTCTCTCTCTCTCTCAGAGCTGGCCGGTCCAAGCCCCTCCCCCGCCACACAGGAGTTGATGACACGCTTGGGGTTCTTACTCGGTGAAGGCATCCCGGGCTCTGCACGCATACCTATGGGCGACAAGAATGAAAAAAAGGTATTTTTCTCTCCGTAGCTCATGCAAGAGAGAGAGAGATAATGTGATGGGCGAGAGAGACGCATGAAATGCAAGGAGAGATTAAGAAGCACAGAGGCAGCAGGATTTAATGTTCACATTGACCGGTGCGTCTCTCGTCTGTCTGCGTGAGATCCAGTGAAGGTGGTTTCACAGGCGCAGTCTGTCCGTGTGTCACAGCCGTAAGTCATTCACGATCGCTCTGAACCGCTGATGAGAAAGTTGAATGAATCCTAAGAGCAATATTAACTTCAGTGTGTTTGACGTCTGGTTTTGTTAAAGGGATTCATCCTACGTTTGTCTGATAAGATGAGCAGTGCAAGATCTCTTTAAATTCTGTTGGATGTCTTTTTCTTCTCTAGCAGAGCTTTATCTATAGGAGGCTTTTGTTAAATAAATCATAATTGTCATCAGTATGATGACCTGTGGAAATTATCAATTTGTTTATGTAGGAGTTTTTGTGTTGTGTTCCTGAAGGAGGCTGTAAAACTTTAATTAGTTCTCCAGACTTTTTCTGGGAAGTTCACTTGAGAGAAACTTTCATCTTGTATTGTGACCTTGACTAACTCAAAGCCCATTGATGACTCAGACCTTAACCGCTGGTAGAGGTCTCTGGTTTAGATCATGATCAGTTTGTTATGATATGAAGACATTTTTTTGTCCCGATCGATTATTTAAAGGGGACATATCATGACCCTATAATTGGGTCCTCAGTGCTTCTATCAATCTAGAAAATGTGAAAAAGATTAACCAAGTAACTTAGTTTTGGTAAACCATTCTCTGCAAGTATGTAAAAAAATAGCTTATTGAGATTTGTCTCCCTTTGTGATGTCAGAAGGGGATCTTATTATAATAATGCCACCCCTTAATCTGCACTATCCAACCACAGCACTTCCATTTAGTGCAGAGATCAGCTCATTTGCATGTTAAAGGACACACCCAAAAATGGCACATTTTTGCTCACACCTACAAAATGGCAATTTTAATATGTTATAATAAATGATCTATATGATATTTTGAGCTTAAACTTCACATACGTACTCTGGGGACACCAAAGATTTATTTGACCTCTTAAAAAGTTTTGTGAAATGTCTGTTTTAAAAATGCATGAAATACACAGTTCTTATAGAAAGTGATTTGATTTTGTTTTCAATATAAATAGGCTAGGTGGTGTAGCTGGCCAGCAATTGTAATGAAAATGCAAGACTTAGTACAAGGCTGAAATTCTTCAAGTGAACGCAATAAAGACATTTAAAGTAAATAGAGAACCAAAACAGGAATTGAAATCACTTACAGGACCAGCCATGCACGATTTGCGTGGGTTATAGACATTGCGATATTTTGCTTTCTGCCGTGTACGCTGCGATTTAAGAGATCTTGCACCTGGTGGCTTGAAAAGCTTGGTTTGAGAGGAATTAATTTCTGCCTTGCATACTCATGGGAAATCTGTGATGTCTCTCGGTCACGGTATATTGTGCAACATTAGACTTAAAGACTCTCATGACTGTGTTTGTATGATGGTCAGTAAGTCACTGGAGTCATTATATCAAAATGTTTTTGCAAATGGTGAAGCACATATGAAGCAACAAAAATGTGGACACAAAGATTGGACTCTTTTCATCATTGATTTGGACTTTTGTGTGAGTCTTAAATGATGTGCATCTCACCTTTGGGTATTTTCTGGATTAAACCTGGAGTTAAGTGGAGAACACAGCTGATACATTTGATAATCTTGATATTACAGAGTCTGATATTGTTAGATGATTTGCCAATATATTATTTCAAACTGTTGTACAAACATTTGTACGCACTTGAAAGCAATTGAAGAGCCTTTAGATGTTTCTAAGGTTTATCTGTTTATTGTCAGCTTGTGGCTTTATTTGAATTAAAATAAACATTACAGATAAATTCGGATATTGATTTAGATGTCTGCTAGTCCTGCACACACAGATTGCATGTTTATTGTTTATTTCGACATCGGCCATGCATTTCGTGGTTCCCTCTCCTCTTCCTCAATGGCTATGTTTACATGCACAAATTTTGTCAATCCGACTGACTTTAATACGATTGCAGGTTACGACAGTACAGTTAACATGTACCCTAAACATTGCAATCTGATTGTACATGTAAACAAAAATTTTATTCGAAATAATCTGAACCAAACGTCTGCGCAAGCACACAGCCAGGGTTGCCAGGTTTATGTTTTCAAATCAGTCCAATAGACATTCATTCAACTAGCCCAAAAGCATCCCAATGATTATTCACAGCCCAAATACCAATAACTAATCAACAAAATCCTTTCATCTTTAACTCGCAGGAAAAAATAAACTCGCTGAAGCAGTTTAAATGTACCCCAAATCTGAAGTCCGCAAAAAGCAGAGGACTTGGCAACGCAGCACACATCATCACTCTTCGAGTCCATCCTTTATCTTTGAATAAATGTACAGAGTCAAAGCTGAGTTAGTGAAAGTTGTTCTTAAAAATTTTCAGATATAGTCAAAGAAAACACTTTTTGAAAGGCACGACACTAATTTATTGCTTTATGAAAGTACACATGAACGCTGCAGAATGTAAAGCACGTGACCTCATTGCCATTGCCTTGCTATTGCATATTTATCTGACAAGAATCGTATGATATAAGAGGCAAATATAAAACGTGAACTCAAGCACAATTTTTCAGCGCATGTGCACGGTATTTTTGCATCCAATTGAGACAATACTACAATTAACGTGTTTACATGCTTACTTTTCTTCTGATGATCGCATCACAGATCGGACTCCATTACCCCTTTCAATATGATTGAAATTTGCATCCGACCGGCCTCAATCGTATTAAGGTGTTTACATAAAGGCTTTTTAATCCGATTGAGCCATCAAAACCGATTACAAACTAATTATTTGGTTGCATGTAAACGTACAAAATGAGAGATATCAATGTTTGGATCATTAAATTACTAAAGCATCCCATATAAACACAGCTTTCTTCCCTTCTGTGTTTTTGCAGTGTGCAGTAAATCAGGGTATCAGCCCGTGTTCGACTCTGACCGGCAGCACAGCGTCTCCGTGTACAGACAGCCCCTGTTCCACCTTAAACAGTAACAGCAGCCGGCCAGCAGCCAATCACTGCAGTCCGTGTGGAACCATCATCAGCCCGAGCTCCACCCTCGAGAGCAAAGACAGTGGAATCATCGGTAAGATTCATTCATCCTTCCTGTCTGATAGCCTCATACTGAAATAAGATCAAATCTGTTTTCTGAATCATTAAGATTTATTTGAATTATGACATCCCATACAGAAGTCTGTTAGATATGGTAACCAATAAATTAAACGACACGAAACGATGTGCCGTATAAGTAAACAAGAAGGATCATATGCATGCAAAATTGGAATTTGTTGTATGTATTGCATGATTTTTCAGCTGTGTGTTATTTATACACATTTATGAGAATGGGATGAAGTTGCAGGTGCTATAAGGTGTTGGTATGAATATTCATTCAAACTGATGTAAATATAAGATTGGGCTTAATAAAGCTGGTTCTGATCAGTTTAAAAATGGACCCGAAACTAATTTTTGCGATCAACTTGATCATTCTTATAGTGACATTATATAAATGTGACCTGTAGGGTGTCTTTGGCATCATTCTGTGTGGCACCGCTGTGCCAGGTGTTAATGCAGCTCGGCCTTTAATTTCAGACATTTTAAAGCTGCTCCGCATTTTATAAAGTACAGAAATATGTCCTTATGAATTATGCAACATTACGGCCTGGAAGTCCTGGTTTCTGAGAAAGTATTTAAAATTTTTAAATTAACAGCACTAGATTGGAGGAAGAAATAAAGTCTGACCTTAAATTCTAGCACGATGTGAGAGAGACATTGGACTGCTTGTTTTCAGTGGTATTTGACATTGTTTTCTCGTTATGACAAAAATTCTTTCAATTCAATTTTAACCTGTAACATTCCAGTACCTACAGGAATAATGTTTTCTGCCAAATGATAAGAGTAAGTGTCTATTTACTTTGCTAATCTTTACTCTCATCTGGAGTATCAATGTTGGATTTGGATGTAGCTGCTAATGTACATCATTCAGGAAACATGGATATTTGTGTAAATTGTTTATAAAACCACTAAGTACACCGCTGCATTGAATTAAACATGATCATTTAACCTGAAAAGATTTGAACGCACAGACATTACCTGAAGTGCAGGTGTTTCATGAATTAGACTAACTGTCAGCATGATTTGTGAGATTTAGGATGATAGAGAGGAAGTGTAGAGAGAGCTGTAGAGGTGCTGTGAGGAGGTTTAGGAAATGTTGCCAGCGGCTGATGTTGGGTTTGTTGATGTAGAGGAAAGTGTTTGCCCTGTGTGACCGGCTCAGGGTGTGATTAATGCTCACATCACTTTGAAGTTTGTGAGGGAATAACAGAGAGAGAGAGAGAGAGAGCACATTCTAATGCTTTGAACAGCTGGTTATAAGGGATTATATGCAACATATGTGTGTACATGCACAGTTGTGTCCTAATGTCTGGTACAAAGAAACAATTCTGGTGTAAAATGCGGAAGAAGAAAACCGAGAAACAGATAAGACAAACAAACAATAAATATAGTCATTGCCCATACATACCGTGTTTTAAGTGTATGTGTGTGTACAGATTGAGGGGTTATTTAAAGGAATGCATACATGTTTAAAAGTAGGTAATCCAATCAATAGATACATTTAGGTAAATTCATTTGGTTAGAATAGAGGAAGAGAAAAAAAAGGGGTGGGGTAGAAGAATAGACGGGGGGTTGAAAGATGAGGCAGATGACAGAGACACAACCTAGCCCTTGTGTGTATTGAGGTATTGGGGACAGATGTGGCACCGGGCCCAAGGAGCAGCTCCTTATGACCCCACAGGAAAGTTCCCACCCCAGGCCACCGCTTGACGTCAGGCCTACCCTGTTTTTTTTGGATGTGTGATGATAAATGCAAACCTCTAATGTGTGGTGCATTAAAAGAAATGGACATGCAGTGAGGAACCAGACCTGGGTAGTGGTCATGTCAACACACACATCACACTTACCCTATGTAGAAGAAATATTTAAGAGTCACAGCATTTCCACATTTTTTAAAAACCAATATTAGGGGATCTTAATGTTGTAAACAGGGTTCCCACGGGTCCTTGAAATAAAGTTTGTGAATCTGGAGGAAAAAATCAAGGCCCTTTCAATACAGCTCATTGAAAGTGCTTGAATCTATTTTATGCAAGAAGTTATCTGGAAAAAAATCCATATTATTCCCTGTGTAGTGTAGGATAATATCATAAATATTCTAGACTTTTTAAGCACACGTGCTAAACTGTTCACTTTAAATGCTTATATCTTCTGTATGTGAATGTTGATTCATACCAAAATGCTTTTTTGCATAGTTGTTTTTGACACATGAAAATGTCTCGGGGTACGTATGTAACTGTTGTTCCCTGAGAAGGGAACGAGACGCTGCGTCTCCCTTGCCCAGGGCTCCAGACTGCCACCAAGTGGTGGCATTTTGCCACGAAAATTTGAGAGTGTGCTCCTGAATTTTACTTCGAGTCGCATATGTTTGACCAGTAAATGTGACTTTTTGTTGATGTGACACTGAATTTGAAACAGCACATTGTACTTTCTGCAGCTATTATCAAAGTATTTATTTGTAATACAGTAGAAATGTGAATATTTGGTTAGCTTGTTGATTTACGGTGTGCCCCTAAATTTTGCTCCTAGTGTAAAATGTTAGTCTGGAGCCCTGTTGCCATTAGGGATGCTTAACGATTAATCACGATTAATCGTTAGCAGAATAAAAGTTTTTGTTTACATCATATATGTGTGTGAACTGTGTATAATAACTTTGTATAAATAAATGTACACACATGCATGTATATGTTTTAGAAATGTTTACATGTGTATATACATTTGTATATTTATGTATAATTTATATTATATATAAATATAAATACTTAATATATACATTTTTTTTTCTTAAAATTATACATGAATGTGTTCATATTTATATATATACATATTTATTATACACAGCTTACACACATATGTGATGTAAACAAAAACTTTTATTCTGCTAACGATTAATCGCGATTAATTGTTTAGCATCCCTAGTTGCCATACTTCCTGCTTCCCTGTAACGCCGTCTTTGACAATATTTCAGATAGCGATATACTTCCTGGCTCCCGCGTCACCCTGTCTTTGTTGTTAAGCCTCATTATTGGTTGAATTTGATATACACATTCAGACGCACTTACCCCTGGAGGCATCCCCAAAGTGTCACCGCAGTGACGCAGCGCGAGTTCCCTCGAAAGGGAACTGTACCAATGTATCTTAAAAGGTAACTCGATGTAACCTTGCTCTCACTTGAAATGTGTCCCCACATTAAGTCCTTGAATTTGAGGGTATTGGACCTGGAAAGTCCTTGAAAGGTCCTTGAATTTAAAGTTAACTAAGGTGTGGGAACCCTGTGTTCACTTTTAAAAAGTTAAAACTGTAAAACTTGTCAAAACTGATGTAGTCAATGTACATTTTTGTAGCTCTTCTTGGCTCTTGTATTGAATATTTTGGACATCTTTGTGAGAGGTAATGTACAAAATTATTTAAAATCCTCCAGTATTCATGAATAAAAATTAATCGTTTTCACTAGTGCTCTTAAACATTTGAACCTGCTGTGTGTGTGTGTGTGTGTGTGTGTGTGTGTGTGTGTGTGTGTGTGTGTGTGTGTGTGTGTGTGTGTGTTTGCAGCTGTTGTCACATGTGTTATATTGTAATAAAGCTTTAACCCACTCCACATACAAACATGTATGACTTCAGCTTCACATTCCCGCAACACTCTTTCATTGCTCTACTTTTGTACTCTGTGTTTGTGTTTTGTCTTCATGTTTTTTACATGTTCAAACATACATAAACACAAAGACATTTATGATAGAATTCAGTTTGATAAAACCCTCTTGCTTAATTCAAGAGATGTTGAAGTGAAATATTTTTTAAAATACACCCATCACGAGATCTGAGGTTATGATGTTGCATTAATATTGATAGCAAACGATGATCCACACAGACATTCATCCCTCCATCATGTTTATTATTGTTAGTCGGTGATAAGGTTGTGTTGGTGTGAGAGCAGGTTAACACTCATTAACAGCATTTTTAATGTGTTAGGAAACATTGGCCCTCATTTATCAAAAGTGCGTACACCAAATTTCCAGCGTACACCTTGCGTACACCCAAAACCACGGTGAATTTGAGATTTATCAATATGGACGTTGGCGTACGGCACGCTCAAATCCTACGCCAGCTCAGGAGGTGGTGTACGCACATTTTGAGTTAGTGCAGAAATGCGCAAACACTTCCTAACACCACAAAACGCACTGACAAACTAAAATATATGATATATTATGACCCACTGTAAAAAAACATAGTAATTATAAACTTCAGTGTTTATTTTTATGCAACAATGTTCAATGTTTAATTTGTGATACTTTACCAAAGCATTTGATTTGTATGCATATGTATTCCTTCAGTCGAGAGCCTGTGCGCTTTGCCTGACGTTTAACAGCGAGCACATGAACGGAGCTTAGTGGGAGCGGAGCGATAATATTACCATAAAAGCGCCTTTCCGAAAATTCCGCTCCCTCAGCACCGCTCGTTGAACCCAGAACGCCCTTTGATAATTTGCTAGTTCGAGAATCTGTAAAAACGTCTAGCAATAAGTTATGGAATTCAAGCCTAATACATAAATGTAAAGTAAAAATCAAAGTTAAGATTGAGCAGGAAGAAAAATTGAAAGGGACTGCGGAGAGACTGTAAAAGTTTAGTAATCCTGGAATCTGAAGCGGCACATTGCAAGAAAGCACAAGGATGTGCTACGAAAACATGGTAATGCAATAAAAGGTAAGCTAGTTACATACCATTCGATGATAAATAAATACATATGAGGTAAGGTAAAATGCTTGTGTTGAATGGAGCCGTAAATCCGATCATGATGACATGCGGACAAAATTATGGCCACGAATTATTTTTTATGCTACATTATGGACACTATTTTTTCTTATTTAGTCTAAAGTATGGCCATAAATTTAGAATTTGTTCCCAATATTCAACAGTTTGCTCCTTGGAATTAATTATTATAATATTTCGTAATTACTATTACAATTATTATTACTTCAAATTATGAATTAGCTTGGTAAAACATGTGGATGTCGTGGAAACAAATTGTTAATTTGAATTATATCCGGAGCTCCGTATCAAACTGGATCTAAGATACAGCTAACAAACAACTTTATGTAAATACAGAACAACACACTACAAAAGTTACTACATCATTTTAAAATATTATTTAAAAAAAAATAACTGAACCATTAAGCAGACATAGAATTTAGATGTAGGCAACAGTAAATAATAATAATAATAAATAATTATTCTTCTAAATATCAATTAAGCGTCATTAATAATAAAAATAATAATACAAATATTACAAAATGTCATGCATTTATTAATGTCTTTAATCCCGCACTTTAAACTCCCAAATAAAAAAAAAATGTTTCTTTCCACTTCCCCGGTTTTGTCTTCTTTGCCGTCTTCCATGTGTCAATGTCGTAAAATGAGGGCGTGGGGGAGGTGGAGACTTGAATTTATATGGACGTGTTATTCTAATGACGATCGTTTTCAGCCGCGGCATTTATGAAGGGCAGATATTGCGTACACCTGAATATCAACGGTACGCACAGTTTCATAAATCAGGCGGTGAGAGGAGTGTAAGCACAATCTTACGCCAACATATACGCCCGTTTCTACGCAAGAATGATAAATGAGGGCCATTGTTCAGATGTTGATAAGGTCAGTGAATGAGTCATCAGTTTAGTATTAATATAGATACTGGTGTAAGTTATGACGCTCATATGGGATTGAAATGTGCTCTGTCTTTCACCTTTTTTTCTTTTTTTTTTGTTTTCTTGAACATCTATTTTATATTCTAATCTTCATGTTGTATCACCATCAGTACAGAAATTTGTTTAATTCGTGACCAAAATGTGATTTTCTTTTATTGATGTTTGATCTAGAATCATGTTTTGGATACATTTTTACACTTCTGTTACATTTAAATACAACAAAATTGTTAAATGTTAAAAAGTGTTTGGTGTTTACTGGTTCTGTTTAGGGATGATCTTATTGACCGGTAAACCGCTAACGTAAGGTGCTCTTTGACAATGTAATGTTGCGTGAAAATTTAATAATGTATGAAGTCTGGTTCTGTTGTTGAACTGTTGAATCTGTTTGCATGTCCAAATTAACTCTTTCACCCCATTGGCAAGTTATCTTGTCAATTAAGAGCAAACATTTGCATGAAAAAATGTGTTCCTAATGAGTTTTATGGTTATCTGTAATACCACGATTATCCAATCAGTCCTTCCAGATAAACAGAAAAAACAAAAAAGTTTTTTTTGTGGGCAAAATCCTTGATTTTGGGGCACGTTTTCGTAAAAATGCAATGGAATATGCGGGATATTTATGCAATTTTAAAATTGCGGGGACCTGGCAAAAACTTTTTGCAGCTTTTCAATGATGTCCACGTCACATAATCACGTCACTTCATAATGTTCCCATGGCGACAGGGGACATGGCTGTGCTTGTGTGAAGTCAATGCAACATTTTTCAACTTTCTGCTAAAATATATATGATTTTGCTACGAAATCGCAGGGACTATGAAATCATGCAAGCCCCGCATATTTTGCACACGGAAATCTGCAATTTATGCAGCAAAAGTAAATATGCGGACTTTGGCTGATTATGCGTTGAATTATGCAATCGCATAATCACGTTTTTCTGGAAGGACTGTCCAATTTATAAAAGAAACTAAAGCAAAAAATGATTTATTAATTTTACACTCCGTGTATGTTTTGATAATCGTTCTAAATCTGATCTCTAACAAAATTCCTTCAGAAAATTCATATTTCAGCTTTTTGCTAAAAAAATATTATTGAAGATAGGATGAATAAGTTTATTCGCGTTTTGTTTGTTTGTTATTGTTTGTTTAAAATCAAGAGGGTCTGTTCTTTCATTTGATATAATATTTGTATGTTGATATATTTTACTAGAAATGAACATCTCTAGTTCTGTTACAACCTAAAACTCAGTCCACTTGATTGAATCAAACTGTAGTTAGAGACATTCAGATTCAGTGCAGGTGAACTTTAAACCTCTTGATTTCTCTCCGTCCAGCCACCATCACGAGTTCATCTGAGAATGACGACCGCAGCGGCTCCAGCCTGGAGTGGAGTAAAGATGGCAGTATAAGAAGCTGCGGTCAGCATGCCCTGGTGCAGACGGCTGCACGGGCAGACGCATGCTCTCCGGTGGCCGAGGAGGAAGGGTCAACGTCCGGGGCGGAGGGCAGAGCCAAAGTCGGTTTAGGAGCTGCAGGGTCCAGTTCAGAGGGACCGGTGCAGTACCACACGCAGACCTCATCCAGTCTGATGATGCCTCGACCCAACTCAGTTGCGGGTAAGATAACGGTCTTAGGTTCATCTTTTCTGGTTTCATATGTCAGAAACCTGAGCACTAAAGTACAAGCCTTTTCATGTTCAGTTCTGAAGTACATAAAGCTCTTCAATCTCGGAAAATCTGTTGTTGAGCCCTTTGAAATAGCACAGGATGTTCTGCGCTGAAATTGCGAACTGCACGTCTGAAATGGGGAATATGTCCATCATGATGGGGTCTGAGGTTCAGATGATGGTATTTACAAGCAGATCATCAGATAGTTTGTGAATACGGCCATCAGGGTCTGCCGGGTCATCTGTGAGTCCGGCGGTGATGACAGACAGACGACTGCTGGATAAAGAGAAACAAAGACTCTTGGGAAGGCCGTGCTTCTGCTATAAGAGCGTGTCTGTGTGTGTGTGTGATAGATTGTATGAGAGCTCATTCCTGTGTTTCTCGAGGAGTGAGAGACATTGGGCAGCTGTTGCGAACACGCTTCATATACACGTGTGTTGCTCTACAGTCAGGCTTCTGTCTTCGGTGTCAGTGTCCACATTCCTCAGGTCTGATTCTGACTGATTTACGGGCTCTTTTCTTCTGTTTAAACTCTCAGTCGGGTAAATCACTTCAAAACATGTTGTGGCCATTTTACCCCAAAATGTAAAAAAGGAATGTTAAATTTTGATGAAACATTACAAAGAGCATTTGTGACTAAATGAGTTTTGAGGCTACAGCCGTGGTTCTTAAGTTTTTCGGCATGCGACATCCCCCTCCAAAGAAGAACCTAGAATTTGAATTAAACAAAACATATAAAATGATACAATGTTGTGATGTTGGTTAGAAGGTTTATTTTTCGGAGGCATAATTGCACAGAACTTGTGATACATTTATGTATTTTAAGTGTCTTAAAACTAGTGCTGCCTCACGATTAGTCGCAACTAATCATTTGCAGAATAAAAGTTTTTGTTTACATAATATATGTGGGTGTACTGTGTATAATAATAATAATAATGTATAAATACACACACACACATGCATGTGTATATATATGTTTATATTTATATATCATTTATTTAATATATAAATATAAATATTTATAATATACATTTTTTTTTCTTAAAATTATACATGTATGTGTGTGTATTTATATATACATAATTATTACGCAACAGTGTTGGGTAAGTTACTCAAAAAAAGTAATTAATTACTAGTTACTAATTACATCTTTAATCATGTAATTAGATTACTTTACAAATTACTCTCTCGCAAAAGTATTTAATTACTTATTACTAATTACTTTCTAAATCCTATTTAGTACATGATACAAGGATAGGCTTGAAATGGCTCGAAAAAATAATATATAAAAGTACATCAATTATTCTGGTCCCACTTTAGGGTCCAATCATCTCTATTATCTAACTATTAACTACTTTTGCCTCAATATACTCCAAATACTGCTTATTAATACTAAAGAAGTTGTTAATTTTAAGTATTGGTAGAAATGGGGAGGGTTAAGGACGTAGAATAAGGTTTTGCAGAATCAGATATGTGCTAAGCATTAATAAACAGCCAGCATCTCATTAATATTAATGCTAATAATCAACCAGTTAATAGTGATAATTTTAAACTTAAACCATGTTAAATCCACCTTTGTATTACTGTTAACATAATAGTTTTAGAGTCCATACACAGTATTTAGTTACATCAAAAGTAACTGTAATTAGATTACAAGAAAAATAAGAGTAATCCCTTACTTTACTTTTTCAAGGGAAAAGTAATTTAATTACAGTAACTAATTACTTAGTAACTAGTTACACCCAACACTGCGCACAGTACACACACATATATTATGTTAACGTCCTTGTCTAGCGATCCCAATGCTCCAAATAGTAATTAACCATAAAAATGGTCTTTATTTGTATTATTTCTGAGAGGTGTAACGTCTTAAATATTTCCTGATACAAAGGATGCATGTCCATTGGAAACACAGAACTTGTGCATCTGACGTTTTGGTTTTTGTTTTAAAAACAAATGGACAAATGAGAACATAAAGTGCAGGACCTGATTGTTTTTTTTTTAAAGAGTTAATAAGACTGACTTGATCTTTTTTTAAACTTTGCTACTTTTAGCAAATCAAATCAAGGTTTTTTATAATTAATTTTTGAAAATGTGCTCATTGCTACTCAGTTTGCCAGGAAGGGTCACATTTTGTTTATATTTAAGTTTTGGGTCTTGTTTGGACAATGTTTTTGATGTGATTCATATTAAGACACTAGGGGCCAAATTAACGAAACGAGGCAAATAAGCGCAAGGGATGGGAGTGGTAATATCTGTGGGTTATTTACTAAAAAGACACAAATTAAATAACAGGCCCAACAGGTGATTTCCATAATGACCAACGCAGTGTACTAAGAGCAGCGCAAATTAGTTCAGGGTCGCAAATAAATAGAGCTGATGAGGTGCGGGCGATCTACTAACACCTGATGTGCTTGAGTTCAGCACCACAGACATCGTAGATTAAAATTTGGGGTTTGAAATCCCAGCTAAGAAAGCCAAAGTACACCAACCAGAGGACAAAAAAATTAAGGTTTACAATAGGTTTTGAAACACCTGGTATTGTGAGGTGTTATTTCCTATAATAAATAAAATGGCTTGGCAAACGATCGTTTTACGTGTTAAAAAATCCTCTTTATGCGCTCTTTGATCTCTGTGATGCCTCACCTTAGCAAGAATTGCAGCTATTTCAAGCGCAAAGTAATTTCGGCATTAAATAATGGCATAAATACCAGTAAGAACACACACGCAACATTAGTAAATCGCGTTGTGTGAATCATTTAAAAAATCTCCTCCCATAAATTTTGCATCTGAAAAGGAAACATCTAGAAATGCATATGCAATAAGATCAGTTGCAAAAACAACTAGACCACACCTTTACAGCGCTAATGATCCACTGCGCGTCTTTAGTAAACCCGACAGTCGTTATTTAACAGCAAAATGGTGGTTTGCGCTGGCGCAAGCTGTTAGTAAATCTGGCACTAGATCTCAGATAAGGCGATCTGCTGATAGAGATTGCAGATGTTTTGGGTTTTACTGAAGCTCTTGAGATGAATGTGAGAGAGATAATTGTGTATATTGAGGTGTTTGGTGTGCAAGGTGAAATGCAGCAATGAATCTCATAAAAAAGACGTCGGTTATTAAATGGAGTTGACGTAAACAATAAACCGCTCTGTATCATAAAACAGATTCAGTTTTCAAGGTTAGATCATGTTGCCTTCACATAAACACACAGAGGTTTTGTGTGTGTGTGTGTGTGTGTGTTCATGATTTCATTCTGTACACCTACTTGCTTCGACTCATTTCACACACTGTTTGGCCTCGGTGAATAAAGCATCAATCTTTACTGAGTGTTTCATAGATCTATAACCTCACCGCTTTCAATCAAATACATCATGAGTTTGGATGGAATTTGAAAGAAATTCTGGTTTACAGTCTGGTTCCACTTGCTTCCAGTTCCTTAACAATTTCATCCACTCTTTTTGTATACTAAACAAAAACAAACACTTTTTTGGTAACAATTTTATGTTTTATACAGTAGATAATTGGTTAGTTAAGTTGTTGTTGTTGTCGTTGCTGCTGTTTTGTGTAGTGAGGTCAACACAAGAGAATGTGTCATCTAATTATTGTGTTTATGTGATTTTGTCTTTTGTCTGTTATCACATTAAATTCCAACTAAAGGAAATGTAATCACGCCTCCGCTTCATACAGCACAAGCTTAGCACTTATAATCAAAGTTAGGGCACGTTTTTTTCATACAACATGAACTGCACGTGTATCAGGCACTGCTGCTTCTCAGCTGCGCGACCAGCTCGGTTTAAAGCAAAGCAGTGCTGCCAGGTCCTCAGCCTTTCGGCTGGGTTCTTATTGCTACTGTTAAACTGTTTCTGCAGGTTAGAGCTTAAAGGATCTGCTTCATCAGTTGTTGATATTTGGGATGTGAATATCATTGGGATGCTTTTAGATTAATTTTGAATGGTCATTGGACTGGTTTTGTTACGTGGATCTGGCAACCCCAACAAGACAATGTATATTATATGGCTTATTTATTTAGTTAATAATGAATAATGTTAATTCTCATAAAGGTTTGAAGTTGAAGATTAAAATGAGTTTATTCATCTGTAGTAAAATTTCCTCACCAGCACGTCCCTGAAGACTCGATTTGTTTAGTTTGTTTATGTTTTGACATTTAAAGATGTTTCACTATTTAAAACCTTTTTTATTTAAGGCTTAAATAAGGTGTAATTTTTAGAAGGATCTCTTGACATAAATGCATAATATTTTACACAACTATATGATCAGGGGTGTATAAAGACCTTTCATAATGAATCGTTATGTTTTTATTACCTTAGAATGAGACATTTTTATCTACATACACCAAGGGTCCCTTTTAGGGATGTTAACAATTAATCGATCTTCGATTAATTGTCGATAAGAATTAAATCGATAAAACTTAACGATTGTCGAAAGAGCAAGCACGTGTGTGCGGCGCCTGCGCAAAGCGCATACACAGCCGGTAAAAAAATTAAACAATCACGAAGAAGTTAAACTAGCCATGATCACAACGATGCTCGATCCCAAACACACACCTGGGCTTTTAAACTTCATTCGAGACGACGCTGGCTGCTAACGCAACGAAATGGCATCCGCAGCGGATCTGAGAGGGTCCGATGCCGAAAATCTAAACACAGTTAGGATACTGAAAGCAAAGACCCTCTTCAGGGAAGCCTGCAAGATTAGCATAGCAACGCTGCTATACACAGGAAAGGAGACTAGAAGCCGTTTTTAATGAACAGATTAAAATGTAATCTTAAATTCTGGCAAGAAACTGTTAAATGTAAACTGTAACTGACTGTCGTTACACTCTGAACGGCCGCAACATATATCACTGATCATCATTATTGCTTCACGCTAAACACTGTTGCGGGTTTTTTTCATAATATAAGCATCTTTGCTGAAAGTACGCCGCAGGTCTGAGCTGAGGTGACAACGGCAATTACAAACAGTGTATCAACGACTCGGAAAGCAAGGTGAACAACTAGAAAAATAACACTTGATGATAATGAAACTTTTATTTTTTCATGGGCGCACGGACTTTCATCCGACTGTGCCGAGTGCCCGTTATGAGGTGGAGTTTACTGTGTCTATAAGTCATTATATTTCATTACGAGATTCAATTGATGATTTTTATCAAAACACCAACTACATTCACTCATTTTACAATCCCACTAGCATGTCATTTAGACAAAATAAAATCTTTTAATTCGCGTGAGGAAGCTGGCGTTTTTACGCACACTTTTATGTCATTGGCTATATGCCACTGCTGTTTTTGGCTTATTGCACTATTACTGTTAACGATTATTCGATTGATTGATCGTTAATTTAAATGATCATCGAATATGGGAAATTGCATAATTTGACATCCCTAGTCCCCTTACATGGAAATCACCATTTTGTGCCACCATGTTTCTACAGAAGCCCTTAACGGACAATTTTTTTTACTAAGTTGTCCCCGCGATGACATGTTTGTCGGGTGGCGGCTAACGTAGCTTCAAAGGAGAGGGACGAGCAGCCGACTGAGCCGTTGGTTGCAATGTGTTACCTCACCACTAGATGCCGCAAAAATTTACACACTGCAGCTTTAAAATATCAAAATCATAAAGATTATTTAGTAAAACCCTGTAGTAGTGTGTGGCTTTTGCACTTTTAAAAGTACACTTATACACTTGAATACCCTAATTTAGCACCTACAATAATTGAAAAATTTAATTGAGTAAATATTTATGTTTTTATCCGATTAATCGAAAATAATCGACCGATTAATCGATTATGAAAATAATCGTTAGTTGCAGCCCCGATTTACATATAAAATGTATTTAATATAATCCATATAATTTTAACAATAATGAGATGTTGTATAGTATGCGTTATATGTTGAACCTGAAACTTTAAAGCGTATTGTTCTTCTGTTTCCTTTAGTTTTTTTTATTTCAACAAACGCAGATCTTCTTTCTGTTGTGTGGTTGTTGATCCATTTACACAATGAGCTGTGTGCTAATGTTTGGCAAGTCAATATCTTCTGTTGTTTACTGGAGATTTATCTTTAATCATAAACATTAAATCTGTAATGTTGCTTTTAAGAGGCTTCTACCAGACAAAGGCAATAATCTTTAGTTGGAATAAAACAAATGTGACATCTGTTTACTTTAATGTCTTTCTTTGCTCGTATTCAGAGATCAGTTGACTTTCAGACCACGTTTTGCAGATAGTTCACTAAACAATTAAACGCTCCCATTATTCTCTTATTATGTGCGTTTCCCCATCCCCATTTAAAGCGACCTTGGCTGTCAGGTGTTTAAAAAGCACCATAAAGGAACATCATTTTTATCTTTTTCTTTCTTTATTTTTTGGTGAACTATCCCTTCAGTTTTTAGTTTCTGTCTGGTTTGCTAGACCTTTATAATAACTCTTTACTTTCATTTCTAAGACTGAACTTCATTTGTGTCCAGGCAACTGACGCATTCACTGGATAGCTCATTTAAACCACATCTCTCTCTTTTTCTCTAGATACTTAGACTTACAGAGAAAGTGTGGTGTTTAAGGCAGTTTGCTATTTAATATGTGAAGACAACCAAAGTGTCTTTATCAGACAACTGGACATGTGTTCACTAACAAGCCCATGAAATAAACAGCAGTCAGATAAACCAGTTTGCCGTCCCGTGTTGTGTGCTCTTGCTGCGAGGTCTTTCTCCTGAGCCGCATCATTCGTCTGATTCTGTTCGATTGGCCTCTTAATGCCCGTAAGCTTCCAAAAATAACGGACATAAATCTATAATTGTATTATCTCACAGCAGGGCTTGTCTGCAAAGCGTCTCTCCTCACTTACAGCGTGCCAAGTGTTCTTCTATCTGAAATAAAGCCAGAGAGTCAGCGGACCTCAGAACATATGCTCGAAATATATCATTAAAAATAATGCAGATGGAAGTCTGGAAGATGATCTGCTGTTCACGTAAAGCTATAGCTTTGGAAGATTTAGAAGTGTAGACCATTTTATAAACATTTTTGGAGCTGGACCACCACCATTGTCACATTGGGTCATTATGTGGAAAAGTCCTTTGAAGAATATTGTTTAATATGTCAATAGCTTCTTTAGGGAATAGCATCTCAGCTGAAAACAGTAGACCATAACTGCTTGGTTGTATTCACATTCAGCTCTTTTACTGATGTGAGACAGTATATAGGACACATACAGGATATGCAGTCATATCTGACGATCTTCTTCAGATGAAGTATGTGAGGCAGATGGTGTTTCAATGAGAGATTCTGCCGTTTCTCTTCTTTGCACGGTGCTCTTCAGAGGCTCTACAGAGATTCACGCTTAACATTTCATCTGTTGTGCGGACGCAGCCTTCCAGAACCATAGAGCATCTTTAATCCATCGGTCCAGATGGTTCTGTAGTTTAACACACAGGGTTTAGCAAAATTCAGAAGTTAATTCTGAGTAGGAGTTTGAATTGAATTAGCTGTGCCAACAGGGTCCTGAATTGAATGTGAATCGGAATGACACATAATTTAAATTCATCTCAAACTTATATAGCACTCAACTTAGTCAAACTTTTTTCAAAAAAAATAAAAATGTTGTCAGTGTTTTGGATAGTTTCAGTATTAACTCTTTCCCCGCCATTGACGAGTTATTTTGTCAATAAAGAGAAAACGCGTCCCTGACAATGACGAGTTTTTACGGCAATCCATATTTTTGCTATTATTCACTAGGTGGTGCTCTTACCTATGGAGCCAGATGGATCTCAAATATATATCAAATACGCGTAGCCAAATTCACACTCATGAAAATATATTTATATATATTCACAAAAACCGATTCACATGCACAAAATAAAAATACATATTCATAAAATACGTTTCACAAACGAAAAACACAATTCACAAATGTACAACTTTGTACAAAAAAATGTAATGTTTAAAATTCAATAGTTTATTGTGACTGTGAATGTATGAATCGTCTTTTTCATGTATGAATCGACATGTGTGTCTTTATGTATGTCTTTAGCCAATCAGATGCAAGCTCACCATGTAACCAATCATAAATATATAATGCTTTAAATATACTAATAACTTCTAAATCGCTGTCAAATGAATTGTATGAAAGCATTTTGTATGAAAGCCAGATTGCGCAAAAGGTGAGCAAAGCTGAGCTCCTTGAGTGCTGCGCTTTTGGCGGGTTATGATTGGTTGCATGGTGAGCTCGCATCTGATTGGCTAAAGAGTACGAGTGACCCACGTTGAAGAGCGTTCTGCCAGCATCGTCTCAAAACACACACGCGTCAATCAGAGTCGATTCACACGTGTGAATTTGGCTACGCATGGGTCCATTGTGTTTTTGTGTGAATTATATTTGAGATCAATCTGACTCCATATTTACCCAACTTAAACACACTGAAGCATCCACTGATCCAAAAACAGTAAAAACTCTGTGTGTTTTGATTGTTGATCTGAATTTAATCTCTAACATAAGTCATTAAAATGCAATTATTTCAGCTTTTTGCTCAAAAGTTTGTATTTTTGAAGAAAACTACCCATATTATTTCTTTCATTTGATATGTTGTATGTTTATATTTTTAAAGAAGAACATTTTCTGGTAGGCATTAAACTTTTGTGAAAATCATAAAAATGCTGCACTGGCTGTCAACTCTAAAAGAAAATACTGGCCGGGAAAGAGTTAAAGTGAATAAAATAGTACTTTATTGAAAAAACATTTCTTCCACCAAAGTCCATAAAATGAAAGTTATTTCAAAAATTACCCGAGAGTTAAAGGCGGCGTGCATGAAGAGGGAGTCGGGCCGAGTACCAAAACACACTTGTAGCTAATCAGCAGTAAGGGGCGTGTCTACTAACCATCATTGCCTGGGTTGCATATGTGTGGGGCGGGTCTATCAAATGAAGGACCAGATTCTATTGGGGTAGGGGAGTGTTTGTTTAGGTGATTTCAAATATCAACATTGACTTTCATAGATCATGCACCCCGCCTTTAAATATTTTATAAAACAAATATACATACTAACAAACATCCAAAGTCCAAAGGTTGTTAAAGTAAGTACAAGTTTAATTCTGAATGGTGTGGCAGTGATTCCTGGTTCAGGAGGAAGTGACACGTGTGTTTGGTTTACCTCGTTGTCGTTCTCCCCTCTTGTGACAGCTGGGATAGAGACTGGGATGATAGGGTATCTGGAGTCACTGAAGCCTGCAGCTGTGACTGCTTGTGTTCAGCACGACTGAGCTGTTTCCTTCTCTGATTCAGTTTTCGTTGGGACTGGAATAAAAAAAACCTGATAATTTAATTGAAATATAAATCAATATCAATCCTGATTTACTTAAAGGGCCAATATTATGCCCATTTTTACAAGATGTAATATAAGTCTCAGGTGTGCCCAGAATATGTCTGTGATATAACCCACAGATTATAATCTGTCCAAATGCCCTGTTTGAGTGAGAGCATAAACGCGCTGTTTCCATGTCTTTGAAAGCTAAAAATAGATCTGATTGTTGTAAATACAGTCTGAGACAATAATATCTCACTATTGAGGTATGGTGGACAACGTACAACTCGCTGAGGGTGGAAACTGGTAATGCAGGACTGTCAGTCAGTGGCTGTGGGCGGAGCTTTATCAGTGTGACCTCACATTGATAAGATAATCAAACGCTTTAATGGGAATTAAAAAAGGAGCAGGTGGATTTTTTTTTATTTCAGGGTGGGTGTGTTCACACACTGCCAACACACATTTATGTCCAAACACCTTGTAAAAGTGGATTTTGCATAGTAGGTTCCCTTTAAATATAATTTAGATATGTTTTCCATACCGTTTAGTAGGGCTGTGGCGATGCATCGCGTTCCCCATTAAAAATACCTGTCTGTAATCAATTTTGAATTGCAAGGCTTCGATTCTGTGTTTCATGTACAGCTTGTGCATGTACTATGGCTCTGGGACCAGTAGGAAGTCCTTATCAATCTAAAATCACTATGAGTTTGAGTTGTTTACAATGTGCATTTTAAAAAGCAACACTTGTCAAACACAATCATTCAAAATATTCTTTATTATCATGAAAATACCTGAAACAATCTGAAGAACAGCGATATAAATATGCCTCTAGATATTTCCTGTAATAGCGTTTGTAATGGTTTTTCTTCTGTGGCACAAATGGCGTTTCTGCACGAGAGCGCCCTCTGGCATTTGGATGTGGCGGCATTTCACCGTAATGCATCAAAATGTATTCATTGAGAAAACATGCATTTGCATATAACATGTATATATTACATGCACCAATACAACAATATATAATGTTACTTACTGAATATACTTTTAGTTACTTACTTAATACTTATATTCAGTAGATTCTGTTTAAGTGTGTTTCTTTGCTCTAAAAGATGATGAACAATGACATGGTCATCATCTTTTTTACATCAGCTTTTGATAATAAATAATGAAATGTTAGTCTTGACTTCACCTGCAGCAATAATGTGTGCATGTTGTCTACAGAATACAAATCTGCTGTTGAGTGTCTGTCAGTGGAGTAAAATCTTTTGCCTATGGTGTAGTTCTGACATTTACCAGCAGGGGCAAACTACTGAAGCAGAGCAGCAAAACCTTCACCCTATGGGTTGTTCATTAATTCTGAGGAACAACAAATACAATCCTTGGGTCTGGCTGAAATGTTGTAGCATGTTTGTTAGATCGATAAGCATCATCTTGATCTCATCTGTCCCAAAATCCATGACTTATCAACACAAATCAATCATGCTAATTCACACTCAATTCACTCTGTGATGAATAAACAGAATGCCATTCAAGTGGTCAAACCATGAATATTCACATAATGACGACATTTGAATTCGGCATATTCAGAGAATGGTCTCTTTCTTTTAGCGAAACAATATAGACAGAAAATTACAGGTCTGTCTGCCAAAAGCAGGAGAATTAGGTGTAATCCATGAACCCGGACACATGCCAGTCACATATTGAAGCTGGATTGATCAGATTTCTCTTTTAGCCACTTTTAGTTTTGCCACTGTGAAATGATTCAGTGGAAATCAGCCATTTGTGCCGAAGGCCAGACGCACATTTAGGTTTTTTTAAGCACACAAATCTAAAAACAGCTGGGCAATCAATGTGCCGTCATCTGTATCTGATGTGCTGTGATGATTCTGTAAAAAACAGCAAAAGTATTTTTTAAAACTATTAAATAAAACAAACTACATTTGTCTTTAAGCTTAACTCTCTCCCCCCCAGTATTTTTTTTAAAAAGTGGCCAGCCAGTTTAATGCCTTTCAGAATTATATATACAGCCCCTTAAAACTCTTCAGGGTTTCTTAAAAAATATCACTTTTTAAGCAAAAAAACAGAGCATTTTTGTAAACGATTTTTAATAGAGATCAGATTCAAAACGATGATCAAAACATACAGAGAGTTTTAACTGTTTTTGAATCGGTATACCGTAAAACTTCAAATAATAGCCGAGTCCCAAATAGACGCCTGTCTCTTAGACGCCTGGTGTGACGACAGGTTTGGGTAAATAAACGCCTGTCTCAAATAAAGGCCTGGTCTGTTTTTTAGTTTCGGGTTGTATTTAATCTTCTAAAACCCGTCAGATAGTCTGTTTAAGACAGTTCTATGGTGCAGATTGAACACGCTAAAGTTTTTTTTGCTTACCGGTAGATGTCACGTGACAGACGCAGTCGTTCCATCATCACTATGACAACACAACAAGCTTCGTCGCCAGGATTGAGGTGATGATGACAGTAGCGAAGTGGCAATCGAGAGAGTCGGGACTTTTCCCCGTGGGCCGGTAGTGTTTTGAGGCCGCTGATAATAGCCGGGCTTTCAGTCTTTTGTCATGCATGCACTCCCGCCACACATTGTATTTCTCACGCGGAAACACTATTTATCATATTTAATATGCTGCAGCGCCCAAAATGTATCCGGCCGCACTGCTCTCTCTCTCTATCAAGCCCGTCCTCCCTAGAGTTCTAGTCGAGCGAGCCAATACAAAAAAAAAGAAAGAGGCTACACAATAGCCAATCAGAAAATAGCACTGTTGTATCTGGGTAAGATTTCACGTAACAACCAATAAAAAAACATATCCTTGTTTGCTTTATTTATACTCCCAATAATTTAAGACTGTTGTTATTACACAAACTAAATTGTTAAACACATTCAAATTAAAAATAAAACGTAATATGTGGAAACCTCCTGCTGTCATGCTGGAACAATTAAAATAAAAGCCTGTCTCTTATAGACGCCTGTCTCTTTTAGACGCCTGGTGTGATGATAGGTTTGGGAAAATAAAAGCCCGGGCTATTATTTGAAGTTTTACGGTATGTTTCAGTGTTTTACAAGTTGTGTAATAGGGCCACCTAGTGGATAATAGTGGAAATTATATTTTGTGTTAAAATTGGTCGTCATTGGCAGGGGGATGCGTTTTCTCTTAATTTGACAAGATAACTCATCAATGGCAGGGAAAGAGTTTAAGTCATCTTTAAACTAGCATACATATCAAACTACTTACAGTAAGACTTAGGGCTGGGTAAAAAAAATTGATTCCATGATTTTAATCTTATTTACCAAAGGGATATTAATTCAGAAAACCCTCGTTTTGAAATGAAACATACTATAACACACACTGTAAAAAATACTTTGCTGCCTTAAAATTTTTTGTTGAATCAACTTGGATTTACAAGTCATTTCAACTTACTATTATTTATCTTGACTAGAGATGAGTTGTTATAACTACAGGTGAGTTGTTATAACTTATAAATTTAAGTTGACTTTTCTCAACTATATTTTATAAGTTGTGACAACGAATTTCTGTTGACATGACTTGTAAATATGAGTTGATTTAACAAAGAATTTTAAGGCAGCAAAGTTTTTTTACAGTGCATGCATTTATTTTCTGAATTGTTCACATTCACACAACAGACAACTTTTACGAGGATATTGCAACATTTTTAAATGATTAAATATGGACGTTCAAGGTTAAGGATACATGAACCCAATATTTGCGTTGCTATCTTGATATGTGGCTTGCCGGGGACAATCTTTTTCAAAATGCCGTTATTATCCTCATAACATATTTTGAACGCATCTGTAATAGCTAGAGATGCACCGATTGCAATTTTATTAAATTACATGATGATCTTTCACTTGCATAGATCTTAAAATAAAGTGCTCTCAAACTCAGTCAGGCTCACTAACATTATGTTAGATGTCCAAATACATCCCCAATTAAATTCCTTGTCTGCAAAACAAACATTTGTAATGCAAATTTGATAATTCATTGATATTGGACCATTTAAAGGTGCCAACCAGCATTGAAATTGTTCTCTGATATCTACATAGAAGGTTTGTGGCTTTATTAAGTGCAAAAATGATCCAGAGTTGGTTTTACATGTCCATTTACAACCCTAGGATTTGCCTTTAGAATTAAATGTTCTATTATTACCTTATTTGAAAGAATCATGAATAATAATGTTGAGCTCTGCTCTGATTGGCTGTTTCCCAGAGCAGCTCCTTCAGTAGCTCTGTGTGTGTGTAAACAGATCTTATGTTTGAGTCTGTCTGTATCAGATGAAGATACAGATTTTGAGGAATAATCAATTGTTTGGAGATTGTTAATGGACATTTCTGAGTGGCAAGTTTTTTTCAGTTTTGACCTGCAAAACGTAACCGTAACATCAATAGTAGAACTTCATCCGTATTAATTAGCATATAGCGCTAACTCAGCAGTCACAACTTTGGTTTTAGCATTGTAACAACATTGTAATTAATTTAATTAGGGATGCACCAAATATTTGACCATCGAAAATTTTCTAAAAGACTTTTATCACCGAAACAATACGGCCGAAATGTTGTGTGACACAAACAGAAACCGCGACCTGCACGTGCTTGTCTGAAGTAACATGTCTGCGATGTGGATGTATTTAACCGCAAAAAGATGCTTAAGTGAGCAGCTTTCTGTATGCACAGATGCACATGCGGTTGAATGTGCCCGGTCCAGCTCCAGTCAGACAAATGTTTGCGATTTCTTTAATTGTTATTTGATTTTTCCCACCCCCTTTTTGCTGATCCGAAAAAGAATCCGATCCGTGCCTGAAAAACTGTAATGTGATCCGAACCATGAGTTTTGTGATCCGTCACACACCCCTAGTAAATTCAGTACACAGTCATAGCCATAATGCAATGGTACTAATAATTGGAATAATAATTTATTTCGGGGTTTCGGTTTTCGGCCTTAGTTTCCTCTTTTTCGGTTTTCAGCCAATAATTTTCATTTCGATGCATCCCTAAATTTAACGTGTAATCTAATGTTAGGGGCGTACATCTCGACTGTAACGTAACAGTTGTAATTTTATCAAGCCAACAAGTTTTTTTCTTGACACTCATTATTAAATTTTGTGTGTTGTTGTCTTCCAAACAGTTCTGCTATGCAAGTACTTGAAATGTAAATGAAGAGATTAAGACGGGTGCAGTTCAATGTTGTCAGAAAGGGTCTCATTTGATTTGCTGGGGGTTTCTCTCTCTGTCTTTCCCCTCCCTCACTTGCTCTACACCTCCCTCCATCTCTCCATCCCGTCTCATTTTGTGACTTATGACTCTCACTTCTTCTCTCTTCACAAACTCTCCTCTTCTCATTCAGCTGTTATTATATCTGCTCTCTCTCTTTTTCGCTCTCTCTCTGTCTCGCTCTCTCTCTGTCTCGCTCTCTCTCTCTCTCTCATAGACTATTTCTTCTCCGGTGTTTGGCTGTAAACTGTAATCAGCTGCTCTGTAGGAGCACATATCTTCGTATCCTCCTTTTTATCTCTATCCTGTTTTTTCACAAATTCTTTCTTTACGATTGCGGAGCCTTGGCTTTTATCCCGGTAGAGAGCCGCCCCGTTATTCCTCTGATGGTTTGCGGATGTGCTCGGCGATGCAGTGAAACCGTTAGAGCCTCGGGCTGCAGAGCCGCTCACCAGTTGAATATGCGGTATGAAAGAGCGGTGGGTAAGCATGGAGGTGTGCGGCCGGAGGTTTATGAAGCAGATCTCACCGCAGCTGCATGCATGTCTGCCTGAAGAACGCGTCGTGTCTGCGCGTCAGTCTGTGAGTACCGGCACAGAGTTCGTGTTTGTGTAGTAGTTCTCAGAGCAAACAGGTTGCTGGTGCATCATTTACTGCCTTTGTAGTTTTACACTGCATATTACAGCCCACTCACCCAAAACATCAATTTATACTGCAAAAAAGCTCTGCGTGAAGGTGAAATATTGCATAGATTAACTTCTGAAGTCACACTGTGTGACCAGATTCTGTTTATGCATTCATTCTTTTTCAGGGTTATCGTGGACGCTACTTATGGGTTGCATTTTATTTTTTAGTTTCCACAGTGACTGTATGTCATGTATGCTTTAGACAGGCTGTGGTCTTTCTCAGTTGTTGTTAGTGTTTTGTGTTGATTCTGCCCATAATGCAATGCTCTTTCTCTGTTTCGTGCAGCAACAAGCTCGACTAAGCTGGAGGATTTGAGTTATCTTGATGAACAGAGAAACACCCCCCTGCGTACGTCCATTCGCCTGCCCTGGCACAACACGGGTGGCAGAGCTCCACACGACAAAGGTACATCAACATACCCGTGACGGTTCCCCATTACCTCAGACTCTATACTACTGCATTTCTTCTCAAACCTCTTTAAAACAACATTTTAAAACAACATAGTTTACTTTTTAAAACTGATATTTTTGCATGGGAAAAGGGCACATTTTTTAATTTAATAACCCATTACTGTACAAAACTAAATTTATAGCAATGATACATTTCCCAAATTACTAAAAAGTATTGATAAAATGCTTGCTTTGTTTGATTGTACAGCATTTAATGCTGATTAGGGCTGCAAAATGATTAATCGCGTCTAATTGTTTGCAGAATAAAAGTTTTGTTTACATTATACAGTATATGTGTATGTTTATGTGTACTGTGTATAATAATGATGTTTATACCACGGGTACTGTATTCTGATTGCTTGAGAAATGTTCCGTGGGTATGCATTATTTTTCGATAACCGCACACCTAACTTAAAAAATAGGCACCAGAGCAATGTTTGTGGTAACCTTGGTATAAGAGGAATAATTAACTCTGGTCCTTTAAATTATTTAATGCTTCGCGTCGTGCCGCATTACCACCTTGGGTGTGCATTATTTTCTTATAATTCAATGGCCCGTCGTCAATTATTCCTTACATATATTATGGATGCACCAATATTATTTTTTGGGGGCCGATACGGATATAAAACACTTGTATACAATACTATATACTGTAGTTGGCCTATTAGCTAGTTTATTTCTACATCTAATTATTTTTACTGAACATGGATTGGATCTATTTAACATTTAACTGACCAACATAATAAGAAAGGCAAAAAGTAAGATAAAATTTTGGACATTTTTGGTCTTTTTTTAAATTTTATAAAAAGCCCAGAGCACCCAAAAATTCTTACTCTGACCGCATGGCTCACGTTAATGAGTAATCTATGATTAATATTTTTTTCCTTTTTCGTTCTTTGCTGATATGCCGATGGTTTCAAATTCATCAAAAATTGATACTGTGCATCACTAGTATATATAAATTCACACACATGCATGTATAATTTTAAGAAAATTATTTAAATATTAGGTATTCGTAATGATATATAATATAAATTATATATAAATATAAAAATGTATATATGCATGTAAATATTTCTTAAATATCTATGTGTATTTATATATACATAATTATTATACACAGGACACAAACATATATGATGTAAACAAGTCGCTATTAATTGTTTTGCAGCCCTAATGCATTTTGCAGTATTTTTGTCAAATCAACATATATTTTTATACGCCTTATTCAGTCGGCCTCCATGTTGATTCCAAAACGAGGCTGTGAGGGACGGACATCCAGATCAAGTGCTTTAAACTTTTGTTTTGTATCAGGATGCTGCTCACCGTTTTATTATGTGCAAGTTCTGGCAACACACGCAAGTAAACACTCGTACCGTATTTTCCGGACTTTTTTCATAGTTTGGTGGGTCTTGGAACTCATAGTCAGGTGCGACTTATATGTAAAAATTATTTCATATGAACCAATAGAAACCGTTACCGTCTACAGCCTCAAGAGTCCGCTCTATGCTGTTCCTGTATTTATGTAATTCAATGGAGTCAGTGATGCAGACTTCGGGACCTTTTTGAACTTGATTTGGCTCTTCGTGTTAATTTAGCCTATTCAGCCTCTTAGGTATGTTCTGTATGCTATTGTGTATCATGTAAATAACTGTTTATGTTACTTTAACATGTACGGACACCTATTCAGCGTGCTGTTCTGTGCTATTGTTTAGTTAAATAACTTGCCTTTCCAGATTAAATGTCTGTTCTTCGGCTTGGATTTTGTGAAATCAGTTTCTAAATAAACGGGACGTATAGTCCACTGCGACTTATATATGTTTTTTCCTCTTCAAAACTTATTTTTGACTGCAGGGCTCCAGACTAACTTTTTTCACTAGAAGCACAGTGGCCCCCAACTGAAAATTTTAGGGGTGCAACCAGAAAATTTAAGAGCACATACCATAAATCAACATGCTAACCAAATATTCACATTTCTACTAAGTAATACACTGTATTACTAATAAATACTTTAATGATAGATGCAGAAAGTACAATGTGCTGTTTTAAATTCAGTGTTACGTCACAAAAAAAAGGTCAAATTTACTGGTCGCACATGTGCGACTGGATGTAAAATTCAGTGGCACACTCTCAAATTTTGGTGGAAAAATTAGTCACTGATTCGACTTATACTCCGGAGCGACTTATACTCCGGAAAATACGGTACCTTTTTCATTACAGAAGACTTTTAGGCTGTTTCAGAAGAGAGACCTGTCATGTCCATGATACACATTTAAAAACTTCATCAATAACTAGTTGTTCAGTTTGTTATACACTACACATAGTTTCTATAAATGCCTACATTTAGCAGGAGTTAATTCGGTAGTAGAATATGGTTGTCACTCCGATAAATGACGGATTAAGCATTAAAAGTGATAAGCGAATTTAGCTGAAGTGTGTACGAGGCCTTGAATCACTATTGAGAATAATAAGAAAAAAAAAAGAGAAAAGTAAACGAGTAAAACATCTGAGCGGCAACTAGGGCTGGGCAAAAGAATAGATTTTTCGATTAATCGTTTTTTTCTCTGTGGTTGATTCAAAATTGATTCTCACATGCCACGAATCGTTTTTTCCCATTTTATATCCGCAAACATTGAACATAAGATTAACGTTAATCTAATTACTAGTCTTTTCCACTAGATGTCACCCTTTTTTTGCCTTGTGCGATGTTACCAAGGAGTGAGAGGCGAGCCTGTCATTCATTCCTTCCTTATTTGTCTATATTCTAATATAAAATAATGTTCTATATAATCTATATTCATCGAGTTGAATCGAGAATCAGTTATAAAAATCGAGTCAAGAATTGCAATCGAAAACCGGACCGAGAATCGAAATCGAATCGATCTGGAACATCTGAATTGATACCCAGCTCTAGTGGCAACGTGAATTTAGGTACAAAATGGGCTTAACAATGTCATTATCCAAAAACAATTAATGGCCCTTAAATTCTTTCTTCAGGTTTAAGGCTGAAATAAAAGCTAAAAGTGTTGGCCTGTTAAGTAAATCATCCTCATACAAATGTTTTTGTGGTGACTTTTCTTTTTTGAATCTTCTCTTTGGGTGACTGACTGGAGCTGCAGGTCTTCACACAGGACATTTGAATAAGGAAATGCTCACAATATTCATCCTGTGCTGAATTTAATTCATGAATAATGCATGAGAGCACTGATAAATGCAAGTGTTGTTTGTCTGTTACGGTCTTGTTCTCTTATACAAATGCTTGTTTACCCTGAGGGCAGAGTTAATGTTTGTTCCTAGAGCCTGTGTGTGTGTGTGTGTGTGTGTGTGTGTGTGTGTGTGTGTGTGTGTGTGTGTGTGTGTGTGTGTGTGTGTGTGTGTGTGTGTGTGTGTGTGTGTGTGTGTGTGTGTGTTAAATGTTATGATTAATAATAAGTAAAATCAGAGATTTGATGCATCAGAAATACTCCCAGTATTACTCTCTGATCAGCAGCCAGTAGATGATTCATCTGTTTGAGGACATTTTTGTCTACATCTTATGGTGCTTTTCCATTGCATAGTTCCCCACTGATTGGGTCGGGTCAGCTTACTTTTGGTGGCTTTTCCACTGGGTACAGTATGTGGTACCTGATACTTTTTTTAGTACTACCTTGGTTCCAAGCGAGCTGAAGATCACTGATTGGTCTAGCATTATGCTAAATGCAATACACACGTCAATAAAGAGAAAGAAACAAGAAGAAATGCGTCACCTATGATATCAGACAGTGTTTTTTGTGTAGCTGTAAGAAGAATAATTTCTCTTTTTAACAGCGTAGTCTCTGACCTCTGACCTCTGATGTGTTTGCAGCTCGCTTCACTCCATACAAGCCCACAGACATCATGCTCAAACCGCTGCTGTTTGAAGTTCCCAGCATCACCACTGACTCTGTGTTCGTGGGCCGTGATTGGCTGTTCCAGCAGCTCGAGGATGACCTGAGGCCCAGCCAATCAGGCGAGAGCTCTGGGGTCATCCTGGTGGGTAACGTGGGCTTTGGTAAAACTGCCATCATCTCCCGCCTGGTGGCACTCAGTTGCCATGGTGGCCGCATGCGACAGATCGCATCCAACAGCCCGAGCGCTTCACCAAAATGTGAGTGTTGAACAAACAATATATTACACACAACATTCAACACATTACATACAAAATTCAGCACACAACATTCAACCAAACAAGATTTAGCACATTGCATACAACGTTCAGCACACAACATACCCACTACTCATAACATTTAACATTCAGCATACAATACACAACATTCAGCACACAACACACTACATTCGGCACAGAATACACAACACTCAGCACACTACATTCGGCACACAACACTCAGCACACAACATTCAGCACACAATACACAACACTCAGCACACAGCATTCAGCACACAATACACAACATTCAGCACACAACACACTACATTCGGCACAGAATACACAACACTCAGCACACTACATTCGGCACACAACACTCAGCACACAACATTCAGCACACAATACACAACACTCAGCACACAACATTCGGCACACAACATTCGGCACACAACACACCACACACAACATTTAGCACTTCACGCACAGCATTTTAACACAATATTTTTAACACACACACTACAGCTTTTAGATACAGCATTTAACACACAATACTCAGCACACTACATTCGGCACACAATACACAACACTCAGCACACAGCATTCAGCACACAATACACAACATTCAGCACACAACACACTACATTCGGCACAGAATACACAACACTCAGCACACTACATTCGGCACACAACACTCAGCACACAACATTCAGCACACAATACACAACACTCAGCACACAACATTCGGCACACAACATTCGGCACACAACACACCACACACAACATTTAGCACTTCACGCACAGCATTTTAACACAATATTTTTAACACACACACTACAGCTTTTAGATACAGCATTTAACACACAATACTCAGCACACTACATTCGGCACACAATACACAACACTCAGCACACAACATTCAGCATACAACATTCGGCACACAACACACAACATTCGGCACACAACATTCGGCACACAACACTCAGCACACAACATTCAGCACACAACACACAACATTCAGCACACAACACACTACATTCGGCACACAACACTCAGCACACAACATTCAGCACACAACACACAACATTCAGCACACAACACACTACATTCGGCACACAACACTCAGCACACAACATTCAGCATACAATACACAACATTCAGCACACAACACACTACATTCGGCACACAATACACAACAGTCAGCACACTACATTCGGCACACAATACACAACACTTAGCACACAACATTCAGCACACAATACACAACAGTCAGCACACAACATTCAGCACACAACACTCAGCACACAGCATTCAGCATACAATACACAACATTCAGCACACAACACACTACATTCGGCACACAATACACAACACTCAGCACACTACATTCGGCACACAATACACAACACTTAGCACACAACATTCAGCACACAATACACAACAGTCAGCACACAACATTCAGCACACAACACACAACACTCAGCACACAGCATTCAGCATACAATACACAACATTCAGCACACAACATTCAGCACACAATACACAACAGTCAGCACACAGCATTCAGCATACAATACACAACATTCAGCACACAACACACTACATTCGGCACAGAATACACAACACTCAGCACACTACATTCGGCACACAACACTCAGCACACAACATTCAGCACACAATACACAACACTCAGCACACAGCATTCAGCACACAATACACAACATTCAGCACACAACACACTACATTCGGCACAGAATACACAACACTCAGCGCACTACATTCGGCACACAACACTCAGCACACAACATTCAGCACACA
This sequence comes from Paramisgurnus dabryanus, assembly GCF_030506205.2. Classification (NCBI taxonomy): domain Eukaryota; kingdom Metazoa; phylum Chordata; class Actinopteri; order Cypriniformes; family Cobitidae; genus Paramisgurnus; species Paramisgurnus dabryanus. The sequence goes on from NC_133351.1 coordinate 2,070,969, forward strand.
ATACACAACACTCAGCACACAACATTCGGCACACAACATTCGGCACACAACACACCACACACAACATTTAGCACTTCACGCACAGCATTTTAACACAATATTTTTAACACACACACTACAGCTTTTAGATACAGCATTTAACACACAATACTCAGCACACTACATTCGGCACACAATACACAACACTCAGCACACAACATTCAGCATACAACATTCGGCACACAACATTCAGCACACAACACACAACATTCAGCACACAACACACTACATTCGGCACACAACACTCAGCACACAACATTCAGCACACAACACACTACATTCGGCACACAACACTCAGCACACAACATTCAGCATACAATACACAACATTCAGCACACAACACACGACATTCGGCACACAATACACAACAGTCAGCACACTACATTCGGCACACAATACACAACACTTAGCACACAACATTCAGCACACAATACACAACAGTCAGCACACAACATTCAGCACACAACACTCAGCACACAGCATTCAGCATACAATACACAACATTCAGCACACAACACACTACATTCGGCACACAATACACAACACTCAGCACACTACATTCGGCACACAATACACAACACTTAGCACACAACATTCAGCACACAATACACAACAGTCAGCACACAACATTCAGCACACAATACACAACACACAACACTCAGCACACAGCATTCAGCATACAATACACAACATTCAGCACACAACATTCAGCACACAATACACAACAGTCAGCACACTACATTCAGCACACAATACACAACACTCAGCACACTACATTCGGCACACAATACACAACACTCAGCACACTACATTTGGCACACAATACACAACACTTAGCACACAACATTCAGCACACAATACACAACAGTCAGCACACAACATTCAGCACACAATACACAACACTCAGCACACAGCATTCAGCATACAATACACAACATTCAGCACACAACACCCTACATTCGGCACAGAATACACAACACACTACATTCGGCACAGAATACACAACACTCAGCACACTACATTCGGCACACAACACTCAGCACACAACATTCAGCACACAATACACAACACTCAGCACACAGCATTCAGCACACAATACACAACACTCAGCACACAATACACAACACTCAGCACACAACATTCGGCACACAACACACCACACACAACATTTAGCACTTCACGCACAGCATTTAACACAATATATTTAACACACACACTACAGCTTTTAGATACAGCATTTAACACACAATACTCAGCACACTACATTCGGCACACAATACACAACACTCAGCACACAACATTCAGCATACAACATTCGGCACACAACACACCACACACAACATTCAGCACACAACATTCAGCACACAACACACAACATTCGGCACACAACGCTCAGCACACAACATTCAGCACACAACACACTAGATTCGGCACACAATACACAACACTCAGCACACTACATTCGGCACACAATACACAACACTTAGCACACAACATTCAGCACACAATACACAACAGTCAGCACACAACATTCAGCACACAATACACAACAAACAACACTCAGCACACAGCATTCAGCATTCAATACACAACATTCAGCACTCAACACACTACATTCGGCACACAACACTCAGAACACAACATTCAGCATACAATACACAACATTCAGCACACAACACACTACATTCGGCACACAATACACAACACTTAGCACACAACATTCAGCACACAATACACAACACTCAGCACACAGCATTCAGCATACAATACACAACATTCAGCACACAACACCCTACATTCGGCACAGAATACACAACACACTACATTCGGCACAGAATACACAACACTCAGCACACTACATTCGGCACACAACACTCAGCACACAACATTCAGCACACAATACACAACACTCAGCACACAACATTCAGCACACAATACACAACACTCAGCACACAACATTCGGCACACAACACACCACACACAACATTTAGCACTTCACGCACAGCATTTTAACACAATATATTTAACACACACACTACAGCTTTTAGATACAGCATTTAACACACAATACTCAGCACACTACATTCGGCACACAATACACAACACTCAGCACACAACATTCAGCATACAACATTCGACACACAACACACCACACACAACATTCAGCATACAATACACAACATTCGGCACACAACACTCAGCACACAACATTCAGCACACAACACACAACATTCAGCACACAACACACTACATTCGGCACACAACACTCAGCACACAACATTCAGCATGCAATACACAACATTCAGCACACAACACACTACATTTGGCACACAATACACAACACTCAGCACACTACATTCGGCACACAATACACAACACTTAGCACACAACATTCAGCACACAATACACAACAGTCAGCACACAACATTCAGCACACAACACACAACACTCAGCACACAGCATTCAGCATACAATACACAACATTCAGCACACAACACACTACATTCGGCACACAATACACAACACTCAGCACACTACATTCGGCACACAATACACAACACTTAGCACACAACATTCAGCACACAATACACAACAGTCAGCACACAACATTCAGCACACAATACACAACACACAACACTTAGCACACAGCATTCAGCATACAATACACAACATTCAGCACACAACACACTACATTCGGCACACAATACACAACACTCAGCACACTACATTCGGCACACAATACACAACACTTAGCACACAACATTCAGCACACAATACACAACAGTCAGCACACAACATTCAGCATACAACATTCGACACACAACACACCACACACAACATTCAGCATACAATACACAACATTCGGCACACAACACTCAGCACACAACATTCAGCACACAACACACAACATTCAGCACACAACACACTACATTCGGCACACAACACTCAGCACACAACATTCAGCATGCAATACACAACATTCAGCACACAACACACTACATTCGGCACACAATACACAACACTCAGCACACTACATTCGGCACACAATACACAACACTTAGCACACAACATTCAGCACACAATACACAACAGTCAGCACACAACATTCAGCACACAACACACAACACTCAGCACACAGCATTCAGCATACAATACACAACATTCAGCACACAACACACTACATTCGGCACACAATACACAACACTCAGCAGACTACATTCGGCACACAATACACAACACTTAGCACACAACATTCAGCACACAATACACAACAGTCAGCACACAACATTCAGCACACAACACACAACACTCAGCACACAGCATTCAGCATACAATACACAACATTCAGCACACAACACACTACATTCGGCACACAATACACAACACTCAGCACACTACATTCGGCACACAATACACAACACTTAGCACACAACATTCAGCACACAATACACAACAGTCAGCACACAACATTCAGCACACAATACACAACACACAACACTCAGCACACAGCATTCAGCATACAATACACAACATTCAGCACAGAATACACAACACACTACATTCGGCACAGAATACACAACACTCAGCACACTACATTCGGCACACAACACTCAGCACACAACATTCAGCACACAATACACAGCACTCAGCACACAACATTCAGCACACAATACACAACACTCAGCACACAACATTCAGCACACAATACACAACACTCAGCACACAACATTCGGCACACAACACACCACACACAACATTTAGCACTTCACACACAGCATTTAACACAATATATTTAACACACACACTACAGCTTTTAGATACAGCATTTAACACACAATACTCAGCACACTACATTTGGCACACAATACACAACACTCAGCACACAACATTCAGCATACAACATTCGGCACACAACACACCACACACAACATTCAGCACACAACACACAACATTCGGCACACAACACTCAGCACACAACATTCAGCACACAACACACAACATTCAGCACACAACACACTACATTCGGCACACAACACTCAGCACACAACATTCAGCATACAATACACAACATTCAGCACACAACACACTACATTCGGCACACAATACACAACACTCAGCACACTACATTCGGCACACAATACACAACACTTAGCACACAACATTCAGCACACAATACACAACAGTCAGCACACAACATTCAGCACACAACACTCAGCACACAGCATTCAGCATACAATACACAACATTCAGCACACAACACACTACATTCGGCACACAATACACAACACTCAGCACACTACATTCGGTACACAATACACAACACTTAGCACACAACATTCAGCACACAATACACAACATTCAGCACACAATACACAACACTCAGCACACAGCATTCAGCATTCAATACACAACATTCAGCACACAACACACTACATTCGGCACAGAATACACAACACTCAGCACACAGCATTCAGAACACAACACATTGCATTCTGCACATTACACACATCTCTTAGCAAACAGAACATACTGTACAACATGTTACATACAACAACTTTTCAGTAATCCACACACAACCTGCAACACACTACTCTGGGCTTAAGTCTTGTTAACTTGCTGTGTTTTTGTTTATTTAACAGTAACAGCAAATCAAATAAATGGTATGCAGACAACTTGTATATAAAAATACAGCTGTAAAGATGATGATGTTGATTTTATGACTGTGTTTTGTGCAGAATAATATTCATACATAAATATAAACATGATGTTTTCAGACAGACAGTGTAATGTAAACTTGTAATATATGTGCTGATGTCACACAGGTGTTGAGCAGAATTCAGATTTGCCTCTGAGTCAGCCGCCTCAATCCACTCCTCCTCCTAGTGCCACAAACACCCTGAGGTCCAGCAGCTGTCCCAGTACACCAGAGCTTCAGCGACGGCGCGAGGAGGCTGTCAAACGCCTGGCTGCAAAGGTGTGCTACTAAAAACCACTTTAACTGCTATCAAATGAATGAATGTTACCTTCTGCTTGTAGAGAGACACTAGAAACCTTATCATTCTGTTTGGCTACAGTGACTAAAATAATGGTTGATGTGCTACAGTAAGTTTCTCCCACAAAAGTTGGATGTGTTCTCGAGCATTCCACCTGTCTGAATGCCAGCTCATTCGATGGCTCTCTCAGTCACAGTCTTAATAAAGGCACACAGGTGTGCTGAAGCTGAATCACAGGTGCGCTGAGCATGACCTCTACATGAGTTACAGCCCTGACAGTGACTGCGTCTGAAAGCTCTAAAATGTTAAAATAAAGTCCTACATTTGGGCATTCATTTGTTTTACTAATATAATCAAATTTTGACGATTTAACCCTTAAATAAAAAGTTTGTCTAGTTTTTAAGCAGTGAAATATCTTTAACTCTTTCCCCGCTCTTGATTAGTTATCTCATCAATTAACCCTCTGGGGTCTAAGGGGTTTTTAGGGCCCTGGGGAAGTTTTGACATGCACTGACATTTGTGCTTTTTTCAGTTGCTTAAAAACATATTAATGGCAAAAGTCTCATAACACTGTGTTCATCACAAACTGGGCTACAATATCATATAATCAACATGTATGTACATGTTTGTATTTTTGAGAGAAAAATGTTTATGCGTGGTTTTTGAAAAAGCAAAATTTTTAAGTCACTGATATAACTCCACAAAACTCATTCTAAACATGTTTTCCCAAGACTTTCCAAACTGGATCTAGTAGTCTAGAGTTTTTTCTTCAAAATGATGTGAAAATCATATGGCCTACTCAATCACATAAAGCAAGATATTGATTTACAATTTCTAAGACACTTTTGCTTGAGAGAGGCCGTATGCGTGGAGGCGGGAAAGCTCCTGAATAATCAGTGATTGACAGCTGAGAGACAAAAGAGTTGAATAATGAGCCACTAATGAGCCTTGTGTGGATGTTCAACAGGAATAACTTTCTCTGTAGTAAAACCATGATAAGGTTTACTTTTCAATATAATGTAAATACACACACACACATTATATATATATATATATATATATATATATATATATATATATATATATATATATATATATATATATATATATATATATATATATATATATATTTCTATTGAAATATTTTCTATTCATTTCACAAGTATAAGTTACCTTTTAAAATCCATGGTAGCCTAATCCTGGTAAAGATACTGTTTGGCCATCGTAAAATGAACACACTTCAACCCAGGGTTAGTGTTTGGTTGGCCAGCGAGAGGTTTACTTTTGTGCAGTAAAAAGCTCAAAAGAACAACTGCCTATCGTTGTCTGGACTCCTATTTGTGTTTTTGTAATCATTATTTACAGCCGCCGCCATTACCTCACGTGTTGATCATGAAAGCAGTGAATGTGTGCACACGCGAGTGATCCTGTGTTTAATAAACTTGCTGTGCGGAGATATGCGCTTAGACGCAACTAAATAAGGATTGTACTGTTTGCAATCGCGTATTTTATAAGAATACCAAAAAGCGCGTCGAGTTTCCTGACTCGCGTGTTTGTGTATGTGCGTTCCAATCGCGTGAACTGTTTGACGGAAGAACAAAGAAAACACTCGCGTCTGGAGATACTGACACACATACGCAAGGAAATAAGGATTTATGTCATGTTTGGTGCAATCGGATGGAACAACAAGGAATGGAGAGACTGGATTGTGGATTGCATATCCATTGACTGCAGGAGGCACGAGTCATGCATATGGATGTTTCTGCTCGTTCACTTCAATGGCGCGGGGGTGTGGCGATCCGATCTCATTACAGATAATGAGGTAACTGGCGAAATACGGTACTTCTCCTCCTTCTCATACAGTTTACACCGAATGACAATATCTGTTTTCAATATCACTTACATAATTTAAAAGGAGACATTCCAAGCATTATGTAGACATTTATCTTTTGTTTCTACGACAAGTATTCGTTAAGTAACAGTTTATTTTTCTGACGCGTTTGTGAAAGGACTTCACTGAGGGAGAGAGAACAGAACGTGCATCATGTTTATTTTCTTAATTTTGCGAAAAGCACAACATTCTGTTTTTATTGGGAGTGAACAGAAAAAAAACTAGACACTTTAACGTTTGAAATGATGTATAAATCATATCTGTATGTCAAAAATCAGCAGAGTAATGTAAGTCTCTTTGCGGAGTGATTGAAAAATAAAGAGTTTGCGGCGCCCGCGCCACCGTCGACCCCAGAGTGTTAAGAGAAAACGCTACCAATGACGAGTTTTTAAGGCAATCCATTTTTCCGCTATTATCCACTAGGTGGTGCTTTTACCCAACTTATAAAACACAAAAACATCCACTGATCCAAAAACGGTAAAAACTCTATATATGTTTTGATCATCGCTCTGAATCTGATTTCTAATAAAATTTCTTTAGAAAAATGCAATTATCTCAGCTTTTGGCTCAAAATTTCATATTTTTGAAGAAACCGAACCATATTTGAGAGGTGATAAAAAATAATAAATAAAGGTAGGATAAACGTTTTTTTTTTTAAAGCATAGGGTCTGTTCTTTCATTTTATATGTTCATTTGTTTATACACTCACCTAAAGGATAATTAGGAACACCTGTTCAGTTTCTCATTAATGCAATTAACTAATCAACCAATCACGTGGCAGTTGTTTCAATGCATTTAGGGGTGTGGTCTTGGTCAAGACAATCTCCTGAACTCCAAACTGAATGTCAGAATGGGAAAGAAAGGTGATTTTAGCAATTATGAGCGTGGCATGGTTGTTGATACCAGACAGGCCGGTCTGAGTATTTCACAATCTGCTCAGTTACTGGGATTTTCACGCACAACCATTTCTAGGGTTTACAAAGAATGTTGTGAAAAGGGAAAAACATCCAGTATGCGGCAGTCCTGTGGGTGGAAATGCCTTGTTGATGCTAGAGGAGAATGGGTCGACTGATTCAAGCTGATAGAACAGCAACTTTGACTGAAATAACCACTTGTTACAACCGAGGTATGCAGCAAAGCATTTGTGAAGCCACAACACGCACAACCTTGAGGCGGATGGGCTACAACAGCAGAAGACCCCACCGGGTACCACTCATCTCCACTACAAATAAGAAAAACAGGCCACAATTTGCACGAGCTCACCAAAATTGGACAGATAAAGACTGGAAAACTGTTGCCTGGTCTGAAGAGTCTCGATTTCTGTTGAGACATTCAGATGGTAGAATCAGAATTTGTCGTAAACAGAATGAGAACATGGATCCATCATGCCTTGTTACCACTGTGCAGGCTGCTGGTGGTGGTGTAATGGTGTGTGGGGTGTTTTCTTGGCACACTTTAGGCCCCTTGGTGCCAATTGGACATCGTTTAAATGCCACAGCCTACCTGAGTATTGTTTCTGACCATGTCCATCCCTTTATGACCACCATGTACCCTCCATGGCTACTTCCAGCACGATAATGCACCATATCACAAATCTTGAATCATTTCAAATTGGTTTCTTGAACATGATAATGAGTTCACTGTACTAAAATGGAATTATTTTCATAATGGATTATTATTTTTTGCAGTCCTAAATTATAGTCTAAAGTACTGTTTTTGTTGACTGATGTATCATTTACATGCATGCAAAAGCTTTTTAAGAACTTGGAGATTTAATGCATATTCTGCATTTATTGTACCATTTTAGACCAGAAGTAAGATGACACAGCAACTTTTAATTGATTGCTTGCTATTAGGATGGACTATTTTGCAAAGTTTTCCTATTGGATGAATAAAACCGTTTAATGTAAGTTATGTTGTTTAAGTGCATCCATCAGCAGGAGAAGTTTAACAAAGCACCTGACACCTGAACCAGGCCACACTGAAGATTTTTTGTTTCGTTACTCACAGGGGTTTTTCTCTTTACGGTTGAATCCAGACGGATTCGACGTTTGTTTGGATGCAGACGGTGATTCATGTGTCCCGTATAAAGAGCACATGTGGTTTTGCACTAATGCAGCTAATGGACTTTGATGAATATGTGGTGATGTCATAGTTTTTAATGGAAGAGCCCAGCTCCAGTATAATGATTTATTTCCCCTTCAGGCCAGCATGTTTTTTTTACGATGGACGGATGTGTCGAATCAGTCCCATGTTGCATCAGAGGCAATTACTTTGTGTCTTCGTATTTTATACCACATTGACACCGTCAAGCTATTCTGGCACAGACTGGATCTTATTGCATTCATAAAAATGGCAGAAACACTTTTTTCCTTTGCTGTATAAGCCAATAAACCTCTCCTGCTCATCCCGTTACGTCTAATGGAAACGTAGACAAAGAGGATGGAAAATTGAATATGTGTCAAAATATTGGATCTGTGCATTATGGCTTGCGGTGTGAATGCAGCATTAGAGCGATGTTGTGTTGAGCGAATATGAGAACGTGCTGCTTCAATACGACCGATTCATAGAGGAATTGGAAAATGGCCAGACCTGTTTATTTAGGAGTACATTTGAAAAGAAGAATAAGATTGAGATGGCATCCACCTCCAATGCCTCTTTCACCCTCTCAGCGGTTCGGATCTCTAAATAACTTGATCTCCTCCTCTTTTCATGGATCAGCTTTTTGAAAAATAATTAGTGATGTTTGACGAGTTTATTGATTGAAGAAACCTCTGACTCTGAAGTATTAAACCCGTCCCTCATCATCTGTGCTGCAGATATGCATGCGACCTCAAATCATTTGGATTGTTGGGAGGAGCTGAGCCTGTGGCTTTGCTAAGGGATCAAAAAAGAATTGATGTTTTATCTAAGATTACATAACTTCATAAGTCTATCATGCATTTCATGTGAGGAGAGATTCTGCATCTCAGCAGGGTTATTATCGTAAACGAAAACTATCACGAAAACTGAAACTATTAGTGAAAAAACATTTTCGTTAACTGAAATAAAATAAAAACGAAGGTTTCTAAAAAAAACTAAAACTAAACTATAACTATAATGTGGACCTGTAAAACTAACTGTAACTAACTAAAATTTAGGAAAACAAAACTTGCGTTTTCGTTTTTTAAATGTTATTGGATCAGCAGTTGAACACGGAGTCACTCATATTACCGGATCATAAGCAAATGAGCAGACGTTGCTGAATCATTAATGACCAATAGGTGGCAGTCTATTAGAACTCCTGACCTGCACAGCAGGGTCACGTGATGTGTATGACGCTGTCAGGGCACTGGATCCCTGCCCCCGAGCCAACAGTTCGGTTCAGAAATCATCATCTTGTTGCTAACGGCTAGTTTAGTAAGACAATTTGTTTCTGCTGGCAAACCATTACAATAACTGAAGAAGGCTTAATTATCTCTATACGGAAGCATTAAAACGTTAAATATGGCTGAAAACGCTAACACCAACCACTTGCTTGGCAGTGTTAGCTGACGCTTTTTGGTTGCTATGATACAGAATGTCCGCTTAACTAATCTGAAACTATTATATGCCTTTGCGGATAATCAACAAATAATATTATATATTAATATTTAGTCAACAAATAAGCATTTTATTTTAGTACAGCGATCTCTTCTGGTACAGAAATGGACACTCATAGGCAGAACATTAAACTTTGCATTGATTTTCAGTTGTTGTGCACAGACATAAGTTTGTACAAGTAAGATGTGCTGAAATAAATTTACTGTGCTGAAATAAACATATGCTGGGTTGTTTCAATGCAATGCTGGGTTGTTTTAACTCATGTTTGTGTTAACAACCCAGCATATGATTATTTATAACCAAACATGTATATTTATACATGTATATTATATTTACCCAAATAACACAACAGAATTTAGAGTGTTGGTTGGTGTGGTATTTGTCCCGGCCTTTCATTGATAGTACTAAATAAACAAAACTTTTTTTTAAATCCTCTTATTCTCATCGTATTTTCAACATTTCCAGATTTGGCAAGGTGTATGTACACAACCATGATATTATGCTAAAGACTAAAACTATACTAAAACTAAATAAAAACTAAAAGTAATGATTTTTGAAAAATAGAAACGAAATCAAAACTATTTATGCACCACTAAAAATAACTAAAACTAAACTGAAATAAAATAACACATTACAAAACGAAATAAAAATAAAAACTAATATTTTTTTAAAAACTATAATAACCCTGCATCTCAGTTGTGTTTTGTAGGCATTGCACATTATGAACGTTTATCGGTGTTTGGAAACAGAGGAGTGATGTTTATATCTTTCTGCTAATGTATTTATTTAAAGCTCACTAATACCACGGGTCTGTTGAATGCTGTATTCTGATTGGTTGAGAAATGTTCCAAGGGTATGCATTATTTTTTGATAACCGCACCCCTAACTTGTCAAATGTCTTAAAAATGGGCACCAGAGCAATGTTTGTGTTAACCATATATAAGCCAAATAATTGACTTTGTTTCTTTGAATTATCACTATCTCTGGATAACTTATGATTCTCTACATGTTCGTTTTGTTTTCATTATATGCACTTACACGCCAATTACCAACAAAAAAACAGACATTTGATGCAGTTTTACGTACCGCCTGCGACTCATGACTCTGTTGGGACCGCCCCATTTAAACAAAATCCAGCGTTAAACACACTTCTTATTTTGTGCCAATGTTGATTCTTGATTTAAAACAAATCTGTTGCGTGCAGTGATGTCTGTGACTTCTATTTGAAGGAAAAAATGCTAAAGAACAACCTCCTTCTTGTTCTCACTCTGATTGACGTGTGGGCGTGGTTTTCAAGGGGAAGTGCCCATAAAAGGAATAAGGGGTCAGTGATACGTAACGGGTACCCATGTTCGATAAAAACTTTCTGAAACTTGTGTTTGAAACTTCTGAGGCGTGAGTTTAGTCCAGAAATACCCCCCAAAAATTGACATTTTGCATCTGTTTAGCATGAGAATTAAAACTCTTTAAAGGGATACTTCACCGATTTAGCATTCAGCTTTGTATCTGTAGAAACCCGGCAGTATTACTGAATGACCATGTTTCCCTCCATCATTTCCCCCTAAGAGGAGAGATATCTGCATTTTGGTTCTGCAAAAAAGTCCTCCGATGATGCAAAAATCGTCATATTACATCATCGGAGGACTTTTTTGCAGAACCAAAATGCAGATATCTCTCCTCTCAGGGGAAAATGAGGGAGGGAAACATGGTCATTCAGTAATACTGCCATGTTTCTACAGATACAAAGCTGAATGCTAAATCGGTGAAGTATCCCTTTAACTGCGTTAATAAGTCAGAATGCATAAAAATGCATGCATTAAGCTAGGGATGCACCGAATATTTGGCCACCGGAAATTTTCCTGCATGTGCTTGACGTATCTGCGGTATGGACGTATTTAACCGCAAAAAGGCGCTAAAGTGAGCAGCTTTCTGTAGGCACAGAGGCACATGCGGTTAAATGTGTCAGACGTGCTCGATCAGAACTCTTGATGTGTAAACTTTAGAGAGAGTTGCGTTAATGTGTCTCATACTGTCCATTAACATACATTTGCCGAATAATGCAATGAAAAACAACGTAATGTTTTTATGTTTAGCGACTGTTTATGCTGCGCTGTTTGGGATTCACCCTCGGTCTCTGTCCGCGCACGTTTAAGGGCACTCAGTAGTGCATACGAGAGATGTGTTTAAAAAAACAAGCGAACATAAAATCTTTCACATACAAACAAAATGATCTCCACAGTATACTTTTTCTAATAAAAACATTTGTTTATGTCTTAAGTGTATGTATAGATTACAGTCAGAAACCAGTCTGTGCTTATTTGGTCTTAAAGAGACAGTAACCTCAATTAACCTACTTAAATCTGTGTCATTAATGTTAATCAAACAACCAAAGACAAAGAGAAAATCACTTCTGTAGCTCTAAAAAACTATAATAATAATTAATTTATACAATAAAGACAGTGTTAATTATCATTTAATTTGATGTCTGTACCTAATGCTAATTTCAGACCTTACTTAATGTGCAACTTTGTTCTTTTTATAAATGTTTGCAATTTCTTTATTTGTTATTAGATTTTTCCCATCCCCTTTTTGCTGATCTGAAAAATAATCAGATCCGTGCCTTAAAAGCTGTGTGATCCGAACCGTGAGTTTGGTGACTCTAGTAAAGTTAGTACACAGTGATAGCCATAAATGCAATGGTGTTAAAATTTGGCATAATAATTTCTTTTGGTGTTTCGGTTTTCGGCCTTGGTTTTTTCCTTTGGTTTTTTGTTTCGGCCAAGAATTTTCATTTCGGTGCATCCCTACATTAAACCGCACTTTGTGTTAGTAATAGACATAGTTTAGAAAGTCCGAATCCAAATAGACAAACAGGGTAATTTTGGTCATGAATAGAGGTGACATCAAGGATTTATCCAGAGCATTGTCTTAAACTACACGTTTTGTGCTTTGCACCTATAAATCGTTTGGCATAGCAGAGCGAGAGGTTTTGCTGATTATTGTCTCTGCTCTTCGCCTTTGTACGTCTCCGTCTTAATAGACCGAGCTGGCCTCTGTCAAACACAATGTGAGCTAAATGATGTATAAACCCTGTTTCTCAGGAGAACCTGCAGTCCCTCGCGTGTTACCATGGCAACAGGTTAGCAGGGTGGTCATTTGATCCCATTTAAAGAGAATTGCACCCCTGTGGGTGCTGAGGCTCGGTTATGACAAATGCGGTAGATGAATTGTGTGTCTGATAAGACAAAAGCACTTAATGAGATGTTCATGGCTAATCGGTTTATAATGTAACGCTTGTTTTTGTGACAAATGAGAGTTGGTCTTTATTTTAAAACACAAGTTTATTATTTTCAGTCTTTTTTATTAGTTTGACTAAATAATTAGTATATTTTCAGTAGCTGCTCTCCCATAGAGAGTTAACTATCAGCACGACGATTTAAATTACAACCTTGTTTGTTTTTGTTTTTGATAAAGGAACCTGGTAAACTCTTGACAATTGCACAGAATGAGCCGTCTAGTAACATTTGCTGCTTTGGTACTTCTGTATCTTGACAAACTTTGGCAAATCTGGTGATTCATGCGAGAGCTGCAATACAGTGGAAGATTTTTAAATGAATTACTCCTAATAGCTTCCCCCAGTAAATCATATGTGATGATGGCCTGATCAGTGACTCTCAGAGGCCTGAGAGAAAACGTTTGTGAGATTGAGCATTTTAATGTGCGGCACAGCTCATAGTGAGGGAGTTAGTGGTCCCTTCACCTGAAGGGGCGTCAGATTGATGCTCTTGTCCCAGACCTCATCTCAGGCTAAACACTGCGCCGCTCCTATTAACCCCGGCTGTCTGAATGCCAAATATCTCCATCTGTCAAACAGAGGTTTCAATAATAAATCAACAAATTAAGAAGGATCCCCGTTGTAAACCCAGTTCCTCGGGGAACTCCTCACGGTTTGACGGTTCTCAGCAGGTTCCTTCACTGAGGTCTAACAGATGGTGAGGACCATGTTAGGTTCTGTCTTGAACTGCTGTGTGAGGACATGTCTTAACTTCAGAGAGAGATGTTGGTCTTTTCTATTTACCCTGTGAAGATTTTTACCTTTGTATTAGGGCTGCACAATTCTGGAAAAAAATGTAATCATGATCTTTAAGTTTAAATAAAGGTAGGATGAAACGGGGTTTTTAGTTGTTGTTTGAAAGCGGAGCGTCTGTTCTTTCATTTGATATATTTTATGTTTATTTAAAGAAGATCATTTTTCTGGAAGGCATTAAACTAAAACTGGGTGGCAACTTTAAAAAACAAACGCTGACGGGGAGTTCAGCATGCTTCCAAGCATATTTGATCATCACTTCAACAGTTGGACGATATAAATGTCAATGTATAAATTAGATAAATGTTGATTTATGAAAATACACTACAGTCTTTAATCATATTTTCATTGTGCCTTTGCTGCGTCTGTTTAGCTTGAGAACTGCCCTCTGATGCAGACACACTTGATTCTGAGGAACTACTTTGTTTGGCGGAAGAGTAATATTTGTACTAATATAATTACAGCTTATTTGTGTTGTATTTTATGAAATCCTGCTATGCATATGAAGTAACCGTTTTATAAAAGCAATAAGCCCCGCGAAGCAGTCTTTATCTGTGCTTTAAACACACGCTTGCGCATCCGTGAAAGCAAAGTGTGTGAACATTTAAACAGCGTTTTTTAAGCGCAGATTAGCTTGCGAGTGATCCAATGAACAATTGGCATTGCAACCCACTGTTTAATAATCCCCCTTTACACGTTGACGGCTCTCTGACGGATGATTTAATGTTTCAGTAAGATTTCTGTCAAAGGTTAAATAGACAGAAGAATCGTTATAAGTTAGTAATGAGATTGTGTTGATGCTTGAATCGAGATTCTGATCTTTTTACGATTAATCCTGCAGCCCTACTTTGCATTAAACAATTTTAATTGAATTTATGACTCTTTTACTGTAATATGATAAATGTAAACTGTCTCTCTCTGCAGGTAGTGGCGTATCATTACTGCCAGGCTGATAACACGTATACGTGTCTGGTCCCTGAGTTTGTACACAGTGTGTCTGCACTCCTGTGTCGATCCCATCAGCTAACAGCATACAGAGAACTGCTGCTGAAAGAGCCTCATCTACAGAGCATGCTCAGTCTGCGCTCCTGCGTACAGGACCCTACAGCTGCCTTCCGCAGAGGCGTCCTTCAGCCGCTCATCAACCTGCGCAAAGGTACACGGCAAACCTATTCAAGTCAATGTGAACATCAAAATCTTAAAGGCGGGGTGCACAATCTCTGAAAGCCAATGTTGATATTGAAATCACCTAAACAAACACACCCCTACCCCAATTGAATCTTGACCTTGTTTTGATAGACCCGCAACCCAGGCAGCGATGTCGGTTAGTAGACATGCCCCTTACTGCTGATTGGCTATAAGTGTGTTTTGGTACTCGGCCCGACTCCTTTTTCCAAAGCGATTACAAAATCATGCACCCCGCCTTTAATGCATATTCCTAATTATATCTGCATGTTACTTCTGTCTTAAAATCAGATGTTTGTCATGTTCATACTACAGTACAGTACAGTTCTGGTGTTGACACACCGTGGGCCATATATGTACAGGTAATCAGATTACAGGAATAAAATGGGTTGAGAATGAGATTTAAATTGGCTTTAGTTTTCTAATTGAGTGATTCATGTTTTAGCCTCGTCTTTGCTGTCTTATCTGCATCCATCCCAGATAAAAGTGTGTTCTGTTGATAGCAGGAACATCACTGGATCGCTCCTGATGTCATGTGTCTGATGTTTGATTATATGAACGGAGGACATTTGTTTTCTTTTCTTTTTTTTCATGAAAAAATTTACTTTATATGTGTAATGTCTGACTCATTATTAAGAGAGATTACACACCAAATGCGTAGCATCGTGTTGCTCGCTCTACATTACTCGCGGGATTTAACTTTGTTTCATGCAAATTTTTCGCTTGAGTTGAATATTTTGAACTTGCGCGAAGGCGTGTTTGAGGCGAATAGCGCGTGTTTTTGCGGCAATCGCACCGCCTAATTCGCGTCATTCGCATCGCCCCACGCGAGGATGCATCTGATTGCGTCTTTGCATTGACTATGTATGTTTTCTCCTCACATAAATCATTGAACTCGTGTCTGGTGTGAACCCACAGTCAGACGGATGCACTTCCAGGCAGTGATGTCACTTGCGGTCGCAAACTCGACAAAAAACAAAAAAGTTTGCGTTGCCAGTGGGTGCTGCAATTGTTAAATTTACTTGGCATAGCAAAGAAACGCGTTTGTAACAAAAATATTTATCGCAGGATTAGTAAATTTTATATTTTAGTTTTTATGTGAGACACTGTTTTAATATTTTCAATCTAATCTAGTAATAATCAAAGAAACAAAGTTGTTAGATCTAAAGATTAATACAAAATTATAGTTTAACCTAAAGCACATTTTTACTCTGGCTTAATTTTTTACAATATGTTCAAGGCAGGGTCTTAACGAAACACACAATTGTGCCACTGGGCTTTCAGAAAGTAAAACAATTGATTTGTGCATCTGTAAGAACAGCACAGAAAAAATGATATATGCTGATATAGACACTAAATTTAATTGTACTTTCACTTAATTAAGGACATCAATACATTAACATACATCAGCAGCACTATTATCTCCACTTTCATTGCAATAAAGGGGAAAAACATGGACAAAATGTCTTCATGGTTGGCAAGTTATACTATAATACCACAATCATTATAGCCTAATGTTTAAACACGAAATCTGCAATTCATAGACCAGTATAACTACTTAACATTTTTAAATATCAGATCTTAAAATTCTTAACAAAACGTAAATATTGACAACAATACACTGTGATGCCGACAAGTGCATCTGAGAATGCTGAAGTGACATCACTACCAGGAAGCGCATGTGTCTGAGAATGCAAGTGCTGCAGCTAAAACCTCTTGGAATCATTGTCACATAACAAATCTGGTGTTTCTATCAAGGTCAATACAACATGAGGAATAAAATCATCTTGCACATTCATCACTGTTTTAATCTTGCTTTTTGGTTATATTTATATATTATATTTGAAAGTCCACAAGATTAAATTAATTGAAAAAAAAGATCTAAAAAAAAAGATTAAATTTAAATACAAGCTCTCAGATGAATATAACCCTCAGTGTGTTGTCAGAAATAAAGTATAGTTTAGTTTGAACTCCTGCATCATGCATTAAAAACATGAAGAGATTTAAGAGATAGATGTAAGATGTTTAATGGATGCTGCTGGTCTGTGTTTCTCTTCTAACTCTGTCAAAGTGTAAATCAGTGCATAAAAATGTTTCTGTGTTATTCCACAATGATCGCTCACTTCTACAACGTCTCTTTATGTGTAATGAATCATTAAAATGACTCCCGATGTCTCTGTAGGGAGATGGTTTGAATAAGGAAAAACAAAGATGTGGCACAGCTGAAAAGAAATCGTTCAGCGGCACCATAAATGAAAATTCTGTCTAGTGTTGTCACGGTACCAAAATTATTGCCAATATACCAATAGTCAAGAATTCCTGCTACTTTTCCTAAAAAGGGAGAGACACTCTCAAAACATTCTAATAATATACAACACTAATAAATGAACATATGAACAGCAGATAAATTAAACATTTAAAAATTTGGTTAAGCAGTGGTTGTAGTGAAAACTGCTAACATTCACTTAACCATAACATTACCATAATTAATAGGAAATAATGAGCCTAAATAATAACCTAATGTTATTTAAGCTGTGATATAAATATAGGCTAATGTTTCCTGTACTTCAATATCTGATTTATTTATGGTTGAACTTTATATTTGAGTCCATAATTTCTTAAAAGGCGTTTCACAAATGTAATACACCTCCTTTGCGTATAGGTCTGTGCTCTTTAAATGCTTTAATATAATAACCTAATATAAATAAATCACTGACAAACATGCACATGCTCTGATTATAATCATATAGCCTATAGATCATTTTAGCTGATGTTTTGTATGCTTTATTGTAGCAGCTTGCAAATTATTAACGTTATCTATGAAAGTTGCGTTTTCAAAGATGTTGAATTAATCGTTTACTAATTACTCCATTCTTTTTGAGGATTTTAAAAAAAATCATTGAGTGCATGTCGAGTATTCATGAAAATAGCGGAAATACGGTTTAGTGAAACAAAGTGAAAAAAAATGACAACAGTATCAGAAGCATATAAATACAAGCTCCGCTGCCTCTCGCTCGCGCACCATGCACGCGATTAGTGAAGGGTTGCGTTGCGAACCAAAGTGCGAGTATAAACAACGCTTGAAGGCAAGAGAGCGCATCCTGGTGAAAAAACACAGACGTCAATGGGGAGGCACTGGAAGCGTGCGTTGCACACACCAACATGAAATGCATCTCTTATAAATCTGAAACGCAGTCATTCTTAGAAAGTATTGATACATTTAGGAATCGGGATGTTTTTAGTTTCCGAGAATTGCGGTACTTTTGAAGTATCGATGCATCGTGCAATGCTAATTCTGTCATTATTTACTTGTATGATTTAAGAACTGACATGCTTTTCAGGACAGTCCAGAGATTATCAGTGAATAAATTACTTGCGTTTCTGTCTTTTCCTTACACAATGATTTTAATATTTGATTTAGGGACATTTTTGTAGAGTTGAGTGAACTCATGAGTGCTATTGCTCAGATGCATTTCTTCTTGTTTCATCAGAGAGGAAGATTCCCGAGGAAGACTACATCATCTTGATTGACGGACTTAATGAGGCGGAGTTTCACAAGCCAGACTACGGGGACACCATCGCCTCCTTCGTAACCAAGATCATCTGTAGGTTCCCCAGCTGGCTGAAGCTGATCGTCACCGTGAGGTCCAGTCTGCTGGTGAGATCTCTGCACACAGAAATACACATGTAGCTCTAGAAATCTTTACTAAAACACAGGAGACCATTACATAAAAAAAAAATCCTCTTTTACTCCGGTTTCTTATGTTGGTGGTGACGATTATTCATCCTGATGTTTATTGATCCTAAACAGAAGCTCTTTCAAGAACTAGTCAGCTTATATTTCATGTTACAAATGGCAAACAAAGTAAAATACTGTCATACATGACTAAGACACAAACGAGAATCACTTCTGAGAATAAAGAAATTACAATAAACTATAAACATCTGGATAGATTACAGTAATGTGAAAGTGGTTTTTTGTTCAGGCCTAAAATTGCTAAATTGTATTAAAATATGTCACAATCTGAATAACTCTATTAGCCATAACTAGCTTAATGCACAAATAATGATGTATTTTGATGTAGTTTTGGAGTTAGGGTTGCAAAGCTTGGGAATTTTGGACATATTCCAAGTTGGAAATTTAAGGAATTCAAGGAAATTATTTTTAAAAAGTGCATTACATACAACATTAGCTTCCACCACATCTGACTCATCTTCATCCCTGTGCCACAATTCCCATATATTCCTGTGTAATTTCCATGGAAAGTTTCCAAAATTCCCAGAATTTTGCAACCCTTGTGACATCTAAAACTTTCTAATGATGCTTTTTGATTGCATAGAACCCCACGGTTTGGTTTGGGTCGGGTCAGCTCACTTTTGGGAGCTTTTCCACTGGGTGGAGTACATGGTACCCAATACTTTTTTTCGTACCACCTCGGTTGGGGTTCCAAGCGACCCGAGCTGATACCAAAACGTGACTCGAAAACACTGTAGATCACTGATTGGTCTGAGAGAATCGTCACTACCAGTGTCATCGCTATAATGTAAGATTAGCTTTACCTTCATGCTAGCTTGCCCTGTCTCGAGTAAACCTGTTGTCATCTGTGCTCCGCTGTAAGTTCCCAAACTCCCTTTTGAGAGTTGAAGATGCTTTGTCAGACAGGCAGGCAGACAGGAGGAGGTAAAGAGAAGAAAAGTGAAAAAAGGAGTTTTGTGTGGTCTGAGTTTTGACAGTTTCAGAGGTATTGTGAGGAGAACCGAGCAGACTCGTGTACTGTTTAATATGTGCCAGACGAGATTTGTGTGTGTTTGTACAAGTGTGCGTTATTTGTACTTATGAACACCTCCTAATGTTTTCAGCATGATCCGTCACTACAAGCAAGAACGCGTCTGGTGTGTGAACTCAACAGAGCTGAATGATATAAAGTATAGTAGCTGAAGCTGATGCACTAAATATATTTCAGCCTTCATTTTTGATGGTATTTTCTGTATATATCAACATTTATATCTTCTCTGAATCTGCCTAAAATGGTGATGGATTTTTCAAACATCTCTTGCAGCAAACTGTTTTTAAATGCAAGTTTTTTAAATTTAAGGAACAGATAAAGAATGGCATTATATCTAACTGATTCTGCCTGGACAGGATTTACCGCAGTAATCAAACACGGTTGTAATGATAATTAAATTTTAAACGATAATACTAACCATCAGGACATTTTTGATTGTGGTTAATCATGAAACCGGTTATCGTTCCATCCCTAATGTTGAGAGACACCAAAGAGAGAATCATATTTACAGTGACAGAAGTCAGGGGTGGATGTACAATATTTATTTGATGAAGCTGGGGTGGCATTTATAGGATGTTTTGTTTGTGTAGGTCTGGGTAATACATTGAATAGTACCAATATATTTTTTTCAGTTTTCTGGTGGTATAAAATAGATTTTAAAATTGATAATTCTATTGCACTTTTTATTTAGTGATCTTTTTTAAAGCATAGTATAAAGTATAGATCTTACTCTACTTGTGAACAATTGCTGTCTTAATATAGTTCCTCTGATGGACCAAACACTTACGATATTTCGTGAATGCTATATATTTAGTCGAAGGCTGATGGTAATGCAGTATCATTTGTTTAGTAGTGTTTTTCATATATCAATAATTATAAATGAAGCTGAAGATCTAATCTGTCTGATCTGTCAGCTTCAGAGCTGTGTTTGAAGATGTTGTGCTGTGTTGAGATCTCGTCAGGTATTGGGACACGTCTCTCAGAGAGCTTTGATGTTGTGTTGGTCTTGTGGGGTGTTAAACTCCAGCATTCAGGTGCTGTAAAATTGATTGCATTTTCACTGCAGTGTTATACTGTTAATGCAATATGAGCAGGATTATTGATCCTATTGATCTGTAGGAGTGTGTGTAATTGATCAACCGTTTCTGATGACCTTATAGCCTGTAAAGACTTGAAAAATGTGTGTGTGTGTTGGTAACAAGAAACAGATTTGAAGTGATGGTCAGTATGGTCGTACATCAGCATGTTATGTCTGGAGAGATGCTGTCTGAAAACACAGCATTGTAGCATTGCCATTTATTTTATTAATCATCTCTGTGTGTGTTTGTTTTTGTGTATGTGCTTGTGTATGCGTATGTGTGTGTGTGTGTGTGTGTGTGTGTGTGTGTGTGTGTGTGTGCATTTGCGGGTGTCTGTGCGCTTGCATGCATGTATTTGTGCGTGCGTGCGTATGTGTGTGCGTGCATGTGTGTGTGTGCATGCGTGTGTGTGTATGCATGCGTCTGTGCATTTGTGCATGTGTGTGTGCCTGCGTGTGCGTTCACGTGCATGTGTGTGCGCATGCGTGCGTGTGCATGCGTACGTGTGTGTTTGTGTGTGCGCAACGCTTGTGTGTATGTTTGTGTGTGTGTGCATGCATGTGTGTAAGCGTATGTGTGTTTGCATTTGCGCTTGTGTGTGCGCTTGCATGCATGTGCGTGTGCCTGTGTGTGTGTGTGTGCATGCGTGTGTGTGTGTGTGTGTGTGTGTGTGTGTGTGTGTGTGTGTGTGTGTGTGTGTGTGTGCATGTTGAAAATTAAGGTGCACAAGGCAGCAAAACAAAAAAATGAGATCAATCACAGGTGTTTTTATATGGACAGGAATGAATTTCTCAGAGGTAGAAAAATGAGAAAACACAGTGGTTATTCATATGATTTAAAATAATTTTTAAATCTTCAGTTTTTACCATGTTAAAGAAATTGTACATCCTAACATGTATTAAAATGTGCTAGCTTGAGCATGTTATTTACCCTAAGAGAATGTTTAGTTTCATCTTCACAATCCAGATAAATGTCTGCTTTATCTCCACAGGACATCACCAGTCTGTTGAACTTCCCTAAGATCAGCCTGGATGAATTCCCTGACAATCCAGAGATCAGCGCAGACCTCAACTCCTACATCCAACACCGCATCAACAGCAGCCAGAACATTCCCAACAACATCTCTCTAAACTGTAAAGCTGACCCCGTCGTCGTAGGTAAGGTCAGCTCCCATCTCATCTCCCGCAGTCAGGGGTCTTACCTGTACCTGAAGCTGACCCTTGACCTTTTCGAGAAGGGTCATCTGGTCATTAAGAGCGCCAGCTACAAGGTGGTGCCCGTCTCTCTGTCTGAACTTTACCTGCTTCAGTGCAACATGAAGTTCATGAGCAACTCTGCGTTCGAGCGCGCCGTGCCCATTCTGAACGTAGCGCTGGCGTCTCTTCACCCACTGACGGACGAGCAGCTGTTTCATGCGCTGAACGCCGGCACTGTGAGAGGAGAGATGCCGTGGGAGGATTTCCAGCAGAGGATGGACACGCTTTCGTGTTTTCTGATTAAACGGAGGGATAAAACACGAATGTTTTGTCATCCTTCCTTCAGAGAGTGGCTTGTGTGGCGAGGTGACGGAGAGAGCTCAGAGTTTCTCTGTGATCCCAGGTGAGCTTCAGTGCTGTGCTCTCATACTCATCTATAGTAAACCTTAATGAAAAGAAGGCAATAAAATGCACATTAAATTTATTGCAGTTTTCACACTGGGATGCAAAGTGATCATAAATATATAATGAATCTTCAGTATACCTCCAGACTTAGTGATAGTTTTTTTAAAGCCAAAACGTTACTGCTCCATAGGGAGCACATATACATTTAGGCTATGTTTACACCACAACGATATAGTGAAGAATGGAAAAGATTTTTCTTTGCGTTCATAAAAATGTCATATACAAACAACAACGCTGTGAAAAAGATCCTCATTTACACGGATACGCAAAGACGACCAATTCCCTTATATTACATATGCTAGGTCAGTAGATGGCAATGTTACCTTGTAATAGGGATGCACCGATACCACTTTTTTGGAATACGAGTACTTGCATTTCAGTACTTGCCGATACCGAGTACTTAATAAAAAACATGATTTAAATTTACAGGTAACAGCTTTAGTCATATAATTTAACAAAAAAATAAACGACTAGTTTTCCAGTTTGTTGTAAACTCTTTGGACAACACAAGAGGCATTAACCCCTTACACGCCACTCAAACATAGACATTTCTCAGACCGTGGTATCGATTCCAGGTATCGGGGGACTTTTAACGAGTACGAGTACTTTAGAAAATGTGGTATCGAGGCCGATATCCGATACCAGTATCGGTGCATCCCTACCTTGTAAAGAAACAAAAAGTGGCAAAGTAGTGTTGGAGAAGCATAAATAAAAACAAACTCTCACGCATACCTAAAGACTGAATTAACACATGCGTATGACGTCACCCAGGGGCGCCACTATAAATTTTAGGCAGTTAGGCCCCCGAACGGACTCATTTTGCACCAAACATGGCAACCTAGCTATCTAAAATCTTGCAATGTTTGCAATTTAATAATACAGACCTATTACTTTTTGCTATTGCTTTTGAGCATTGGGTATCGCTATTAGGGCTGTGCAAAATCGATACTGCCAACTATCGTGACAAATTTTCCACGATAGTGTAACGGTATATCAACCTCTGGTGTCAATATTTTAACAAAAAACCCGTCAAATCCCTCTTTTTGCATCAAACAACCTCCTCCGCCACTGCTGTAGTTGTCGTTGTCCAGTTGTCATATACAGGCAATCGACCGATGTCTCAGAAGTTAGCAGGAGTAAGAAATTGGCAGAAAATTTAGCCGACGTTGGAAGCACTTTGGCTTTAAAAAAAAAGTTAAAGAATTTTTATAATTGTTTTACATTTTTGATGAAAAAAAGAAAAAGTATTGCAATGTATCGCAGCATGCAACGTATTGTACAGTATCGTGATACAGTGTATCATGCCCCATGCATCGTGATATATATTGTATCATATTGCCCTTGTCAATACCCAGCCCTAATCAGTATTTAGTCAGAGACCTACCATGGCTGTAGCTAGCAGATGTTTTATTGTGCAAATGTAAATTTAATAGAAAAATACAGTACAGAAATCAAATATTCAGAGAAAATTCTTGCATGTGTATGAGTCCGCTTGTGGCAGTTAACAAAAGTCTGCTAGTTTGCTAACAGGATTTTGCTATCTGGACCAAAATTATATTCTTCTCATTTTAGTGATGAAAACGCAGCCTACTGAATATTGAATTGACAATCAGGTAGTGGTTGGCTATGCAGCTGATGCTAACATTACGGCAAAAGCAAGCTCTGTGAATATATACCTTTCTTTTAAAAAAGATTAAGTAACTGGGTAACGCGGGTGAAAACGCCTGGAGGACGCCAAATCCCAGCTGTTTTTTTCAGCTGAGCGCTTTGGTAGCTGTGATACTTAAGCTGTGAGCCGGTTGGTTGTTATGATATTTGTCCTGCCTTCCTCCACTATGATTGGACGGCCGTGTGAGAACTGAGCTTTTCACCCAGAACGGAGCTTTTCACCTAAAGTTGAATCTCTTTTGACACTCGGCGCTCAGCGTTGAGCGGGGAAAAACCGTAGAGCGCCAGCTTTCAGCGCTGAAAAAAATTTGCCAGCTGCTGGCTGTTTTGAAAGGTGCCATGCTTTCATTGGATACAATTGAAAACATGAGCCGGCCGCAGCCATAAAAGTTTTGGTGTGTACGCCCCCTTAATGTCTAGACTTGATGATTTCTTGAGGAAGACATCTCTAATTTGACAGTTTACCATTTTAGTTTACCAGACTTTAGTCTTTAAGCTACAAAAGACAGGAACGAAACCACTGCAGGGAATGGGAGGGAGGCAATTTTGCCCAAAATCCAGAAACAAGCCATAACTTTGTATCCACCTAAGATTTACCAATAAAACATTTATAATTTCTAATACTTTTACTAATAAAAATGATATCTGGGAGCCCCTCAAAACTCCCCCCTTTGTGGTGCCCCTGACATCACCATTATCACAGATTCGCACTGGCATCGTTATCAAAAACTTGCACTTTGAAACCTGCCTTTAAATGTTTTTTCGTTTTCAAGACCCCAAAATGCTTTTGTGTAAACCGTTTACGATTGAAATTGTTGTCGTGTAAACGCCTCCAGAATTAATTTGTGCACCATTAGATGTCTTTAAATGAATGTTTCTTTTTCTCTGTTTAGGAAAAGCATCATAGGGTTATGTTTAAATGGAGGCTGAAGTGACATTAATGCCAAAATGAAGGTTTTGTTGCTTTTACGGAGCATATTTTTGTATGTTCAAAGTGTAATGTGATATTTTGGTGAGGGTTACGTTCGGTTGAGTTTGGCTTTTGTTCTGCCCTCGAGACATGAGAAAATCTACTGCTTTTATTAAAAGAAGCTTGCGTGTCCGTATGTGTGCAAGATGCGTCTGTTTTGACATTTTGCTAATGAAATGTTGTTATCTTGAAATGCTGAAATCCAGTGATCATTTAAAATGGCTGGCTATAATACAACTAGTTGTTTTTAATGTAATTATTACACCAACCAGCTTAAATGTGTGAGGGGAAAATACTGAGATGTAAAACTTGTCAGCAGATTTCATTCAAGTAGACTCATTGAACTCGTTTTTTTTTATACATATGCTAATGAGCAGTGATCTTAGCTAAGAAACCAGCCACAAAAGTTGGCTCAGAAACAGAGAGACTTTTAAAAAGGTCCCCTCAATTCGGCCTTGTTATTCGCCGTTGAAAGAGGGAGCAAGAATGAAAGGGACCAAGCGTTGGAGACCAAATTTGTTTAATATGGTAGTGATGTAGGGCTGATCAAAGCCAACAGCATTCATGCGTGCCCTTTTAATGAAGCTCTCAGTTAATGAATAGCAGCAGGAGCAGAGAAACACTGAGATTTATACCACATTTCACCTGCAGATTGTGGGGGCGCTGTTTTACACTGCGGCATTTTCAGAACATTCCATTAAAGGAATATTCCACTTTCATAAACAAAAATTCTGATAATTCCGATAATGTCATCCAAGATGTTTGTCTTTCTTTAGTCGAGAAGAAATTAAGTTTTTTGATGAAAACATTCCAGGATTTTTCTTCATATACTGGACTTTAGTGGACCTCAACGGTTTGTAATTTGAATGCAGCTTTAAAGGGCTTTAAACTTTTCCAACGGAGGCATAAGGGTCTTATCAAGCGAAACCATCGTCAAATGTACTTTTAATTTTTTTACTTTTAACTCATTCCCTGCCAGCCTTTTTAAAAAAAAGTTTCACGCCAGCATTTTTTATGATTTTCACAAGTTTTACAAAATGCCTTACAGGAAAATGTTCTTCTCTAAATATATAAACATACAAATATATCAAATGAAAGAACAGACCCTCTGATTTCAAACAAACAAACAAACAAACAAAATGAAAAAAAAAAATTCATCCTATCTTCATTTGTTCTCTTTTTATAGCCTCTGAAATATTTTTTTAGCAAAAAGCTGAAATAATAGCATTTTTGTTAAAGGGCGTTTTGCAGGTAAAATTTTTCAACGAATTTGTGCAATTTGCTTGTTAATAATAAACATTTAAACTGTTATCCATTGTATTTTATGTTGTTGAGTATCACAAAACCCGAAAAAGTATGAAAAAGTACAGCGGTTTGCAATGATTCTCCTTTCCCCCACAACGCACTGTATGACGTCACGCTGGGGAGAGAAATTTACCAAAGCAGCCTTGAGAGCATTGAGAATGACTATAGAAAGACGAGTAAAGTACAGTTCTGATAGCGCAGATTATTTACATAGATAGATAGATAGATAGACAGACAGACAGACAGACAGACAGACAGACAGACAGACAGACAGACAGACAGACAGACAGACAGACAGATAGACAGATAGATAGACAGACAGACAGACGGATAGGCTAGTATAGAGAGATAGGCAGACAGCCAGATAGCATAACGTTAGCATATCTTCGTGTAGAAAGTAAACAAACAATTAACATACTCGTGCATGCTGGCTTGAGGGGGTCCATGATCCTGCCTGAAGTGGGTGTAACTTTTATGCGATCTTCAGCACAAACGGTTTTGGCAGCATGTCTCTAATCCTTGAAGGTGAGTGAAGCACGTCACGTCTGTTCGCGGGTACCAGCGACCCAAACGCACTCACTTTCTTACAGCCAGTAGCGGAATGGCAATCGGGAGAGACGGGACTTTCCCGGTGGGCCGATCTGATAATAGTTAATTTCGAGTTATATTAGCAACACCGTCTGGCGGCGTGATGTGCGGCCGGTTCCCGCAGCCCGCTGGTCAAACGGCAGCCTCTCTGCTCAACAAAGTATATAAAAGTGCTCAACCTGTTCGGCAGGTCCAAACATGTACAGGATTTATAAAAATACGGTGATCAATGAGCGGTTCCTCCTCAAATGGCATAGTCTGTCGTGATGTAAAAAGCCACCGAACGCCTGTTTATTACAGTAACGTTATGTATGCGGTCGGATCCGAGTGTGCTGCAGCTGCTGACTGCTGCGTATAAAATGATCGTGTGATTCGTTATAATCGCATAAACAATATAACAAAGCATCCTTTTATTTCACAAAACAATATATTTGAGATATTATTTGATAGACTAGTAAGTGTGGATTAAGGATGTTTAAAAATCTCTAGCCTGGTGGTCAGGACATGAATGGATCAAATCAGCAGATTTGCGAAGTTTTATTTATCTCCACATATATCATAAATAATAATTAGCATGGTAACTTTGCAGTATAACACATTATATATTTCCTACGATGTATATATGATTTCCAAATTATATACGTAAGTATTAAACAGCAATAAATGTCTCATCTATCTCTATGGCTCTGGCTGAGTCTTTCTCCACTTCTCCCCAACGTGACGTCATCGCAGAATTGCGTTAAAATAACCGTTAATACCAAAAACGAAAAAAAAGTGGTCTTTAAGACCATTTTTGAGACATTTTAAAAATTATACACATATCTTGAGTGATTTATGTACCCATTAATCGACAGTGGTGGTTAACCTGCAACACGCCCTTTAAGAACTTTTGTTAGAGATCAGATTAAAAACGGTTATCAAAACATACACAGAGTTTTCATTGTTATTGAATTGGTTTTTGCTTTAGTTTTTTTTTTATAAATTGTGTAACAGTGCCACCTAGTGGATAACAGCGGAAATCTAGATTACCGTAAAACTCGTCAGGAAGCATCATTGGCAGGGAAACATTTCCTCTTCTTGTCTCGCACTAGTATTACGTAATCATGTTGAAAGGTAACGCTTTACATATGTGAAACGCACACTTGTGGATTGTTTATTGTTTAAACAATAAACTGACACAAAGACATTAATTACTATAATTTCACATACAACAACGTCAGAATTGTCCTCTTTCTTCACACTTGTAAACACAGCAGTAGTTCCAAATACGTCATGCGTCACCTTTCCACGTGATTACGTAATATGTAAGGTCACGCTGGGGCATAACACGGCTAGTGCTAGACGAGAAGTTGTGGTTTAAAAGTACTTATTTTTTATTTTTTTGGCGATAGTGCCAATTGTTTCGCTAGATAAGACCCTTATGCCTCGTTTGGGATCGTTAAGAGCGCTTTGAAGCTGCATTGAAACTGTAAACAGTTAAAGTCCAGTATACAGTATGGAGAAAAATCCTGAAATGTTTTCCTCAAAAAACTTAATTTCTTCTCCACTGAACAAAGAAAGACATAAACATCTTTGAAAACATGTGGGTGAGTAAACGATTAGGATTTTGTTATGAAAGAGAAGTAATTTGCTATTTTTCTGTTTTTGTATTTTTAACAAAGCAATGCCTGCTTTAGTCTCCACTACTTCCACTACACTTGATAATCATAGTTTATGTGTATGACATTCAGCTGAATTTGGACTCATCCTTTTCATTGCATACATGTATTTCTCTATAGGAGTGGACATGCCCTGATGGCATTCATGTTGTCCAGACAGGAGGGGAAGTTAAACCGACAACAGACTATGGAGCTAGGCCACCACATCTTAAAGGCACACATTTTTAAGGTACCCACATTTCTCAATACGCACGCCTTTAAGCTGAATGCATTTCTTAAATGGGACCTGCATGTTTTTATTCTGATGTATATATCAAATCTTTTATTATTAGATTTGGTGACTCTTGTTTGTGTGATCTTTTGAAGGGTCTGAGTAAGAAGACCGGCGTGTCCTCCAGTGTTCTTCAGGCTTTATGGATCAGCTGCAGTACTGATGGTCTGTCTGCTGCTTTGGCCTCTCTCAGAAACCTCTACACACCCAATGTCAAGGTCAGCACACACATGTATTTAACACAAACGATCATTCTTGAGTTTTTCAATAAAGCCAAAAACCAATTCAAGAGGCTATGAGTTGAATTGCAACATTAGAATTAAGGAAAGCATTTTATCTATAAAAGACAAGACAAATATACAAGACTGTGTGCTCAAATTATAGTGTAATGAACTGTGCATCCCATGATGATGTAATCATATTTGTAAAAAATTATCCTTTGTATAGTATGTAAGGACAAAGTGATGTTATAGTATGTATTAAAAATAGCATGTACTGTATTTTTAAAGTGTATTGCAAAATGTAGTGTGAAATTTTAGGTAAACTTGATGATCATTTGCAATGCTTCAGTGCTGAGCTCTGTTTCTCTGAATTGTTGAATCTCTTCTCAGAATTATGAGGACTTCTCACGCATAATTGAGCTCTTAAACATAATTTATTATAAAAATGACATTCAAATCACATTAATGTGTGGATTTTACAGAAGCGCACTCCCAGAGTTCATTGCAGGTCGGTCCTAAAAGGTTTTATGATAGTATTATCATTAAAAATCTGTTGCATTGTGGCAATAAAAATAAATGTTGGTAACACTTTACAATAAGGTTGTATGCGTTAACAATTAGTTAATGCATAAGCTAATATGAACTAACAGTGAGCAATACTTCAACAGCATTTATTAATCTTAATTCATGTTAATTTCAGCATTTACTAACACATTTATAAAATGAAGCATTGTAACTGATTAACATTAATTAATTTACCATGAACTAAAATAAATACCTGTATTTATACAAGTTAAAAAACTTTGTTCAATGGAAACATTAAATCTGCTGAATTATGAATATATATCACTTGAAGTTGACCTGGATTAACATGCTTAGTTTTGCCAGGTTGTGTTGCAAACTGATTTTATGTTACTGTATGTCAGTACAGGGAAGAAATCAAAGCTGTTCAATGGATCTCAGACCTGTAATGAGAAAACAGAAGAAGTGTTTTAAATCATTACCATACATTATCTAAGATTAGCAAAAAATCACTTGACATTTGAAGTAATTACCAGAGCCTTTTACATTTAATGCACATTTAATACACTGAAGGGCATTTAAACTATAAAGAGAGCCAAATGATTTTCTGGTAGATCTGTGTGTGTGTTATGGAGGACGGGCTGCTATATTGAGACTTTAGACCAAATACAAACACAAATGTTATATCTTAAAGTAAAAACAAACATTTATCTTCAGCTATTAACTCATTCCCCGCCAGCCATTTTTTTAAAAGTTACCCGCCAGCATTTATTGTGATTTTCACAAAATGCCTTCCAGGAAAATTTTCTTCTATAAATATATAAACCTACAAATATATCAAATGAAAGAACAGACCCTCTGCTTTCAAACAAACAATAAACAAACTAACAAAACGTTTCATCATATCTATATTTTTTCTCTGCTTATAAACTCTTAAATATGGGTATTTTTCTTAAAAAATGTAAACATTTTAGCAGACTGAAATAATACACAAATAATACAAAAAAATACACAGAGTTTAAAATTAGCAAATAATGTTTTTGCTTCAGTTTTTTTTATAAATTGGGTATGTGCGCCATCTAGGATAATCACGGTATTACAGATTAACATAAAACCTCATCAGGAACACGTTTTTTATACAAATGTTTTCTCTTTAATTGAGGTAACTCGTCAATGGCGGGGAAAGAGTTAAAGGGCGTATACACCAAAGCGTTTAAACACTGCTGAAACGCCAGGCAAACGCCGACTGTAGGCGCTTGACAGCTTTTTTCAGCTAAGCGCTTTGGTTGCTTTGACACTTCTACTTTCGTTGAATGATTGGTTGTTGTAATATTTGCCCTGCCCCTCCTCCACTGTGATTGGACGTCTGAGTGAGAAGTGACTATAGCTGGGTTTCCATCACAGTGATTTTATGCAGATTTTGAAGTATCGCATAAGAAACGAGTGATGGAAACGTCAAATTTTGAATAAAAAAATCACTTAATTTGCAAAAAAGTTTTTACGCTCGCTTGAGGTGGTTTTTGACCAAAAGAGTAAACGCGAATAATGGGAGATAGAAATGCATTTGCCAAATAAATCCTAACGTAGGGAAGATTAAACCCACGTGACTGATTGTCTACACTGAAAAAAATGATTTTCAGTAAAAATATCTAAAAATTCTTAAATTAAGATGCTTTTTCTTGATGAGCAAAACGACCCAAGAAAACAAGTCTAGTTTTTAGACAAAAAATATAGACAATTTAAGTGAATCTGTGTTAAAAACATGCGAAATTATCTGCCAATGGGGTGAGAAAAGTTAGCTTAGATTTTTTTCTCACCCCATTGGCAGATATTTTTGCTTGTTTTACGTTTAAATTTACTTAAATTGTATAGTTTTTGTCTGTAAACTAGACTTATTTTCTTGGGTCATTTTGCTCATCAAGAAAAAATGAAGAATTTTTAGATATTTCTACTGACAAGAAAACAAACATACTAAGTAAGAAATTGATTTATTGCAGTGTATCATAGATAGGGCTTGACATCGTCACAATGCCCTTGCTTCTTGTGCCTGCGTCAAAAATTCAGTATTTCTCTTTCTGTGCACAGCATTCAGTTTGGCAATTACAAGCTGCACTGCTAGTAAATGTATAACTTGCCCAGTCAAAAATAAATGCAGTCCTGTCTTCATTTTCTAAGTGTGCCTTGTTTTATTTACTGTTGGTTAATAGGTTACCAATACCACCGTCGTTTGCTCGAGCAACTTGATGGAAATGCACCTAATTCGCATGTGTTTGTTTTTTGCAAAATTCAGCTTTAACAAGAGTTCAGTCAGAACGCTGAAATGCATTTCTGTGTATAAAATGAACTTTGTATGCATCTCCTCTGGAAAGCACATCAGAAATACTGATGACTTATTAAGCATGGGTGGCAATATTCAAGTGTTTTACAAAGACACGCTTCATGTTTTGATGAAAATTTTTCAGATTTTTCACCGCGAATAAACCGGCAAGTGCTAACACTCAGCGTGAACAAAACTCACCAGCTGCTGGCATTTTGGAAAGCGCAGCGCTTCCATTGGAAACGCCTTGGTGTGTGCATGCCCCCTTATGATTCGTCTTATCTTTACCCAGCCGTACTCCTCTTCCTCACAGCTCTGTGTGATGTCTGTTCTTAGTTTTGATAAATAAGGACCACAAAACATTCTTCCTTCTGTATCAACAACAGTGTTTCCCATATGATTTCAGATTTTTAGATCTTATGACAGGAGCCATGCTGTGGCACAGTACAGTAGGAGTAAGTTAATGGCTGCTAACCTCAAACATGTGTCTTTGAATCCCATCAAAGTTTTGAAATCAT
This sequence comes from Paramisgurnus dabryanus, assembly GCF_030506205.2. Lineage (NCBI taxonomy): Eukaryota > Metazoa > Chordata > Actinopteri > Cypriniformes > Cobitidae > Paramisgurnus > Paramisgurnus dabryanus. Next base: position 2,104,312 of record NC_133351.1, read on the forward strand.
AAGCTTTCAGTTTTATCTCTTTTTCTTCATCCCTTGCTCTCAAGGTGCTGTCTAAACATTCTCATGTGATTTTGGTAAATAAAACAAAGTTTATTTCCAGCTGCTCTCGAGGTCACTGGGGCTGCGCAGTCGCAGTCGCTGCAGAATTCAGTCAGATTAATGAGCGTGACACAGCGTGCCCTGCGCCCCAGCGCTTAATGAGCTCGTGAATCGCAGTGTTGAGCTTTGCCAATCAGCCGTTTGTTCTTCATGAACTTTAAACAGAGGGTGAGGCATTGATTTAGAAAGAAATATGGCAGATGAGAGCTGGAGGGATGTCAAAATAACGGTGAAGTGAACACCAGCATGTGCGGGATTAGTTTGGTAGTTTGACTGGTTGTTATTAGTACAATAACCATCACTATTACTATCAGAGCAAACGTCTAACTCTCAGTATTAAACAGACATGACTAATCGATCTTATTTATGATGTTCATGTGACCCAGGATTAAAAACATCTCATTAGTTAACATTTGAGGAGGAACCTGAGTTTAAATATCAGAGACTCATCAGCTTTTACTCGCAAGCAGCACTTCTTTATGTTGGGTCCTGATTTCATTTCTTTCTCCAGGTGAGCCGTCTGCTGATGTTGGGTGGTGTGAACGTCAACTATCGCACGGAGGTTTTAAACAACGCCCCGGTTCTGTGCGTGCAGTCTCATTTGGGTCATCAGGAGATGGTTTCCCTGCTGCTGGAGTTTGGTGCGAATGCAGACGTGGTCTCGGAGAACGGGATGAGCTCTCTGTGTTACGCCGCTGCCGCTGGTCATCTGGGAGTCGTCGATCTTCTCTGTAGGAGAGGAGCAAAGGTGAGAGGACTTGTTAAACGATGTAATTGAGCTTCTTTGATGTGTTACCTTTGAAAACTTCTCTTGTGACATTAATTCACATTTTGTGGTTTGTGTTCAGGTGGATCACGTGGACAAAAGCGGTCAATGTGCATTAGTGCACGCTGCTCTCCGAGGTCATCCTGAGATCATCGAGTGCCTGCTGGAGCTCACCTGGAGCAATGAGAGTCAACCGGTGGACCTCGGTCTGAAGAATAAAGTCCTGCAGCAGGGACTCATAGCGGCCTGTAGTATGGGACATACACATGTAAGCTCACACATACACATCTGCACTGTTGGAGAACTGGCACGGATAGCTTCATAAAACATAACCTGCTCTATAAAGTTTTCCTAAATTGTTCCATTAGGCATTTAAACCCTTGGGAGTTTAGACCTAGACAAAAAGTCTTGGAAATTAAGTAACACGAAATACAAAAGTAAAACATTTGAATATTTTTGCAAATGAAATATCTCTGGACACTGCACGCCTGTTGTAGACTAAAACTTGCCGCAAGTCATCAGTCTGTTTGGTGAGATTCTTATGAAAGATATTTGTATGCTAATAAATATCATCGTTTAAATATTTATTCAGAACGTTGGCACTCTCCAGCAATCCCTGTTAAAGGATTTTCTGAAAACAACCATATTTAGTCATCACGAACGACTGGAAAGGTCACAGAGAAGTCAAGTAAATCAAAAGATGTGGTAATGCTGTAAACCAAAGCACATGTAGAAACACACGCAGGAATGCTAATTTGACAACAGAAGGGTTTATGGAGACGTACACGCAGTGCACACAAAACTCAGGCTATGCTGAAACGTAATGAAGCCTTCTATCTTATAGGTGCTTTAAGGATACGGTTGCCATGGGAGAATAGCCATGGCAACAGGCCAGCATCCAAAGCCGAGCTGTTTCACTGTTTCAGCCTTTAAACAAGCAAAAGAAAGCTCTAGTGTATTCACTTAACGCTGCTGAATAAAACCGAACTGTTCCAGGATCAGCATTTCAGTCCTAAGATTAATGCACGCTTGTACCACATTGTCCTGCTGATAAACTTGTGATTTTTGTTGCCATAAATATTTCTTATACCTGCTATGAAACTTTTTTGCTTTTTTATTACAAATATCACTTTTGTTTCTTTGATATTTTGCTATTTTTCATGCATACTGTTTTGTGACAAATACATTTTTCCTCTTATATTTTCATCTTCGTAACATAATGCCAGAAATATAAAAAAACGTTTGGCGTCATTGATAAATTGTAATGATCCGTGAGTCACAACAGATCTTTTCTTTATAGTATCGTTGTAAAAAGCGTATCGTTACAATACAGGGAGATTCAGATGATCATTCTTACATATAGTGATGTAAACCATGTTGTTTCATTTGCTTACTAGCAGTTTACCCGTTCATGAGTATTTGGCATTTTCTCAGTATTTATTTTGGCTGATGTCTTTGGCCTGCAGGGATGCAATGTGAAACTGTTTATGCCAATATTGTGTTTCATTAATATGAGATTGGTTGTTTTGGCAGGTGATGGAAAGTCTGTTGATGTTGAATAATGAACCGACCGTGCAGATTGATGCTCATGACACGCTGTGGGGTGAAACAGGTACATTTTCTCTTTTGTGTCTCTGTTTCTGTGCTGCATTACGACTCCGAATCAATCTTGGTGCAGATTGCAGCTCTGTGACTGCAGTCATGAGTCCATTAAGATCAAGCCTATATCTCGCCCAATTACACAGCAGCTTTTACAGCGATGTAAAGAAAGAGAAAGTGCTGTTGTAAAAGCATGTGAGCACTGTCAGGTGTGAGATACACATGTGATGGTCAATGTCACGTCCAAGAGCATGTGACAGACGGACATGAGCCACTGATTTACCCGAGATTTTATGGATAAATACAATACCTTGTAAATAAAATAGTCATATAGTCTTGTTATTATTTTTAAATGTTTTCTTCATATTTAAAGCCTTGTGCTGCACTAGTTGTTGTGAGTTTATTATAGTTTTTTAATCAGAGTCATTAGATGAGTTATTGGAGATTTGACACACATACTGTAAGAATAATACTAAACATTCACTGCTTAAACTTCCCAATGCAAAAATAGATTTAATGAAAGTCATCATTACAACATCTCACAGATATCTACTGTAAGGGGGTCGGACTGTGGATTTATCAGTCTGTGTGTCACTTACCAAAAGTCCTGAAGATTAATAATAAACTTAATAATGTTGAGATTCAGTATGTTTGTATAGTACAATGAAATCTCAGAAGATCAAGAACAGTTGTGACCCTGGATCAAAGTCATTAGTTGCACGGGTATATTTGTAGCAATAGCCAACAATACATTGTATGGGTCAATATTACTGATTTTTTAATGCCAAAAATCGATTTTAAATGGTACGAACATAGATATGTATAAAGGCTAGATGTCTCGCCCAAGTTGCTGGCCAATTGGGTGGAACGTCCGCATTTGGCGGCCATCTTACCACAGGGTGGTCGCTCACTCGTAGCATTGTGTTTAATGGAGCATGTACTATTAAATGACCATAACTCAATTTTCTACCGATTTTCAAACGGTTTGGTTTGTTATAAACGTCAGAGATGTACCTATGACACTGCATACTTAATGAATAATTTTCATGAATCATGTTAAAGCATCCAGAACTATAGCCACATTAATAATGTTTGTAAGAAACCAAACCGTTTAAAAATCGGTAGAAAATTGAGCAAGTTATGGTCATTAAAAAAGTACCTGCACCATTAAACACAATGCTATGAGTGAGCGAGCTGTCCGGGGTAAGATGGCCGCCAGGCGATGACGTTAGAGACTCCACCGTAACACATCTAGCCTTTATACATATCTATGAGTACGAAATCCTTATCAATCTAAAATCATTATGAGTTTGAGTCGTTTATAATGTGCATTTAAAAAAGCAACACTCGTTAAACAAAAACATTCAAAATATTCTTAATTATCATGAAAATCCCAATTTGAACAATTTGAAACCCAGCGATATAAATATTCTTATAGACATTTCCTGGAATAGTGTTTGTAATGCTACTTCTTCTGTGGCACAAAAGGAGTTTCTGCAGGAGAGCGCCCTCTGGCTTTGAGATGTGGCGGGATTTCACCGTAATATAGTTAAAATTGAGAAAATGCACATTTGCACGATTAATCGTTACAGCCCTATTATTTATTCAGCTTTCAGATGATGTATAAATTTCAATAAAAAAAAAAATTCTTATGACATATTTTGTGGTCCATGGTCTCAATTGTATACTTAATTTTTTTGCAAGTACACATGAATGCACACAAACATTGAACATACAAGACTGTTAAGACATCAGTTCACTTCCGAAAACTGCTGTCTCACAAAACATGCTTTACTTTAAAGATATCAATCGCAATATCATGAAAATCTGACTTTTTCCATGTTTAAATGCTATAATTGGGTCCCCAGTGCTTCTACCAACCTAGAAAAAGTGAAAAAGATCAACCCAGTAACTTAGTTTTGGTAAACCATTCTCTGCAAGCATGTGACAAAATAGCTCATTGAAATTTGGCTCCCCTTGTGATTTCAGAAGGGGATCTTATTATAATAATACCACTCTTTAATCTGCACTATCCAACCACGGCACTGCCATTTAGTGCAGAGATCAGCTCATTTGCATTTTAAAGGACACACACAAAAACTCATACCTACAAAGTGTCAATTTTAACATGTTATCATAAATTATCTGTAAGGTATTTTGAGCTAAAACTTCACAGTACGTACTCTGGAGACACTAAAGATTTATTTGACATCTTAAAAAAGCTTTGTGAAATGTCCCCTTTAATACAAATGAAAATATAACATTGATATCTTTAATATTGACTGAGTAAGGCCATCTCTCTTTGGGCCGGACCTGTGTGCTCCGGTTAACAAACTGAATCTAGTTGTAGGTCGATTATCATAGAGCCTAACCTGATGTGCTCACCCCTGCCAGGACCTCCAAATATATTTTCCTCTTATGTAATCGTCCCCAAGCATTCAGGCTTTACTGCAGATCCTTTAGAGAAGACTTTGGAGATAACATGTTTTCTCATTTTAAATCTTGTATTTCCCCGGGTACATTTTCTCTGTTTGTTTGGCTTTGTTTTTTCTGTCATTGTTTACAGAGTTCATAATTGCATTTCTGCACCGTGAATTGTTGAAAGCCCCAGAACATTTCTGTGCTTCATTTTCATTTCAGTGATTGCTGAGGGCTTTTCATTTTTAAATGAATTGAATTTGAAATATTTTAAAGCAATTTAGTTTAATGACTTTAGGAGGTCTGGTTCTCCATACAGAAGTAGACAGACATGTTTTCACTGTATGATGGATGTGCTGGACTGAATCAGACAGACAGGTCAATCTGTTATCAATACATTGCACATGAATATCCATCTTTAAAGGGCCGTTCACATTATAACAATAACGATAACTATAAAAATTAACTACGCGAGAAGGTTAGAGATTACACAAACTATTATATTCACTGTTTAGAGTTACGTGACACGCAGCGTGTTGAGGACATCTGCTGGTTACCCGCTGAGTAAATGCAACACGAACAGCATATTTACATATTCAGTGACATGTAAATTAAACAATTGCAAACGTTTTAATTACAAGAAATATGCAATATTAAAGGCAAGTGATGTGCGCGAGTGGGTGCGTGTGAGCGAATTAGCATAAATGTATCGTTATCGTTTGGTGAGGTGGACGCTAATATAGTTATCGTTATAGTTAACGTTATAATGTGAACGGTCCTTAACAATAACTCACCTAATGGTGCGTACACACCAAACACGAATTCAACATGTTTGGTGTGTCAAAAATAAAATCAATCTAAAGATGCGAATAGACATGAATTTTTGCTGGGTGATGTGAATGACGTGAATTAGGCAGTGCGAAAATATGCGCTTTTCCCCTTAAACTTGTTTTCGCACAAGTTCCCATGAGTAATCTAGAGCGAGGAACGCGGTGCTTCATGTTTGGTGGGTACACAGCTAAACATCCTGATGAATATAGGGGAGAGCGGGGCACAACCAAATGCTTTTTGGTTTTGGCTCAATCATTAAATTTTTTTTGAGTTATATTTTTACACAAGCAACACACACATCTCTGCTACAAATGAACATTTGAAGTTTGTTTCTATTACTTACCATTTTTCGACAATTACACCAAACATGACAAAAGTTCAAATGTTACAACTTACCCAATAGATAGGGTTAATTGTAACAGGCAGGGGGTTAGTTGTAACACTTGCTAAAAATTAAGTTTGCAGGCAGGTATTTCAATACTATTTTTTTTATATACTTGAAGTGAATATTGTTAATAAATCTGTCTATTATAGACAAGTATCTACACTATTCATCCCTTATCTAACCATAATTCAATAATAAATGGATACAAATGTCTAAATATGTGGAAAAAAGCAGCATAATTATGAAAAAAAAAAATGTATATGTGACCCAGTCTGTGAAAACAATACTAAAGTCTCAAAATTAAATTCTGAGATAATGAAAATCAAAGTCTGATTTTAGGCATTCATTTCATTATGATTTTAATCTTTGACGTGACCTTATTCAATTTAAAAGATATGAACAAAAATCTATTTTGACACAAGATGTTTGATAAGACAGGCAAATGTATTTTGTTGGCAGCCAGCAATCATTCGTATGTAGCCTATTTAAAACACGGCAAGAATTATGCTAACGTTAGCGGTTTTCATATCGTGTTAGTGCTGAGAGGTTAGTTGTGACACGGCGTTACAATTAACCCCGCTGGGTCAAAATATTTTCAAGCCCACCAAAAAAGTTGCTAGAGCTGCAGACATATTTCAAAATGATGCTATGTTTTAGTCAGCAAGACCCTGATTAATATGACATAACATTGCTTTTGGTATCTTACACACCCAACTTAGAAACCGAAAAAAAAACATATGATGTAAACATTTACCTACATGGCTCCAAAACACTCGTTCATCAGTAACTCTTACCCTGCATTAGATTTGCCCCTGCAAAAGATTTGTTGGTTCAACTTCGTCTACATGCTACCTTAAAATTTTGAGTTAATTCAACTCGTTTCTCAAAAAAAGTTGTGTAAAAATGTTGTCAACAAAATACCCTGGTTTCCCATGTTTAAATCCATCTTGCAGAATTCAACAGAGAAAACACAGAATTGATTTAGTTTGGTTCTTAATAAGTTTGCAGGAAAAACAGACACAGATTTGAGTAAAGAAAAATGTGTAGAAGAGGGTTGAGTGTTCTTGTTTCGATGTTTGATTCTTGAAGTTTTTCTACTAATGACCCAGTCGTCTTCTCTAAATGGATGCTGTGTAGATGTGTAGTGGTCTGATCCTTTAATCTTGTTCAGGTGAAACTGTGGAGAGCTACATTAGTCATCCTGATGTCCTACATGACCCTTCATTCTGTCTCTCAATGTTCTGGACACAGCAGGTTCAGTCTTTTAGATAAATTAGTGATCCATTAATGTCCTCTTTACTTTGTGGAGAGAGTTTTAAAAAGAACAGCTGTAATGTTGCAGACATTTGCTGGCCTTAAGTCGTATTTTAAGAAGTGAAATGTTTGTCTTTCTGTTTACTGCGTTCTGTTCAGATGCTGTGTATGTTTATGTGTTTTTCCTTTTTGTAAAATTAAACTTGTTGCTGAAGAATATTCAGTGACAGGGATGCACCGATATATCGGTCTATAATTGGTACCGGTAGATAAAAGCTAATTTTCCTAATATCGGACTATTGCTTAACAGCTGATTATCAAAATACAATGACGACAGAATTGCAAGGTCTTGATTAAATATTTTTGGATAAAAAATCAAAACTATCCGTATCTATTGGTATCGGCACAGATATTTGTATTGGTGCATCCCTAACTTTCGGTGTGTTTCTCTTCACACAGCTCTGACAGCGGCCGCAGGACGAGGAAAGTTGGAGGTTTGTAGTTTATTGTTGGAGCGGGAGGCGCAGGTGCAGCAGGTGAACAGAAGAGGGGCGTGTGCGCTCTTCTGCGCAGTCCGTCAGGGACACTGGCAGGTACCAGATCACCTGAATGATTTAAACAAACATCCGCCAACCACGTCTCATAAGTGTTTAATGAAGAAACTCTTTTACTCTCAGATTGCAGATCTGTTATTGCAACACGGCGCAGACGTGAACGTCAGCGATAAACAGGGTCGCACTTTACTGATGGTCGCAGCATGTGAGGGACATCTCAGTACTGCTGACTTTCTGTTATCTAAAGGTGAGAGACTTCCAGATTTAAATGTTCGGTGATGGCTTGGCTGAATTCTCAATCCCAGTTTTCCTTTTACTTCTGTAACTGACCTCTCTATAATAAACGCAAAATATAAAGTGTGGTGGAAAATTCAAAAGAATTCTTGTTTCAATTTGGATTTCAGGAATGATTTCTATTCCTTAAATAATCCATAACAAATATTTTCATAACAGTTTATTGTTAAAACCAAACTCATTTAAGATGTTGCTGATGTATTATAAAGTCATTTCTTAATACAGACGGCAAGTGAAATGAATATCATTTGTATTTCTCCAGGTGCTTCTTTAACATCAGTGGATAAGGAGGGCTTAACTCCTCTCAGCTGGGCGTGTTTAAAAGGACATAAGAATATTGTTCAGTTTTTGGTGGAGAAGGGTGCGGTTATCGAACACTCGGACAAGAACGGCCGCACTCCTCTGGACCTGGCAGCTTTCTATGGCGATGCAGACATTGTAAGTCATTCAGCTCTCTGATATATGTGACCCTGGGCCACAAAAAGCAGTCATAAAGGTCAGTTTTGTTGAAATTGAGATTCATACATCATCTGAAAGTTGAATAAAGCTTTCCAATGATGTATAGTTAGGGTGGACAATATTTGGCTGTGATCATAGACTGTAAAAAATATGGATGTAGTGTCCGTGACATCACCCATAGGTTTGTGAAGAGCATTTTTTAAGATAAAGGTACCATAATCACATTTTTTTTTTTTTTGATAAAAATCATAATCCTGATTATTTTGGTCAAATTCTTGATCCAAAACAATAATCCCGTTTTTTTTATCCTGATTATTTTGGTAAAAATCGCAATCCAGATTATTTTACCCACAATTCTTAATCTTGATTATTTTGGTCAAATTCTTAATCCAGATTATTATTTGTTGTAAAACCATAATCCTGATTTTTTTTTCATAATCCTGATTATTTTGGTTAAATTCTTAATCCAGATTATTATTATTTTTTGTAAAAACCATAATCCCCATTTTTTATCCTGATTATGTTGGTAAAAATCTCAATCCAAATTATTTTGCCCACATTCTTAATTTTTTTTTTTAACTACTAAACCCAATTATTTTGGTCAAATTCATAATCATTTTTATAAAAATCATAATCCTGATTATTTTGGTAAAAATCACAATCCCAATTATTTTGGTAAAAAAAGACGCAATCCCAATTATTTTGTAAAAAAAACCCTGCAATCAAAAAAACTTTTACTTTTTTTTGTAATCCAGTTTTTTTGTGTGTAAATATTGTGATCCTGGTTTTTTGATCAAAAATCCAAATCCTGGTTATTTTGGTCAAATTCATAAAACTCGATTTTTTTTCTTCAAAATTTTAATCCCGATTATTTTGGAAAAATCGTTATCCTGTTTTTTTTTGTACAAATCGTAATCCATATTATTTTAGTCAAATTCGTATCCCCGTTTTTAGTCATAAGGCTAAATTTTTTGAAATTGAGATTCATACATCATCTGAAAGTTGAATAAAGCTTTCCAATGATGTATAGTTAGGGTGGACAATATTTGGCTGTGATCATAGACTGTAAAAAATATGGATGTAGTGTCTGTGATATCACCTATAGGTTTGTGAAAAGCATTTTGTAAGCTAAAGGTAGGTGTTGCCTGCTGTCGCTTTCTTGGCCGCGCGTCACTCGTGGATAACCGAAAATGGTAAAGAGGCGGGACATGGGTGATGCTGAGGTGGCTGGTTGCTGAAACCACACCCGCCTAGCTCAACTTTAAGTCTTAATATAATTTAAACGGATGAGTTACAAAAAAAAATCACCCCCTCAGAGTTGTCATGAAGGGCAAAATACTTTTTGTACCAATATTTATTTCTGCTGTATAGTTGGGCATTGTAACATGGGGGTCTATGGGATTGACTCCCTTTTGGAGCCTCTAGCGGTCAGTCAATAAATTGCAGTTTAAATCACTTCTGTATTGGCTTCATCAGAGAGATCAGAAGGTTGCCCCTCGGCTGTGATACATCTATTTGAAAATCTGACATCTGAGGGTACACAAAAATCTTAAATATTGAGAAAATTGCCTTAAGTTGTCCAAATTAAGTCCTTAGCATCCACTTAAAGCAATAAAGTTTTGATATATTTTCGGTAGGAAATATACAAATGTATAAAAAATATCTTTTTCATAATATCCTAATTATTTTTTTGCATAAAAGTAAAATCGATAATTTTGACTCCTATAATGTATTGTTGGCTATTGCTACAAATATACCCGTGCGACTACTAGGGTTGGGCATCATTTCAAATTTATCAATTCCAAATTCGATTCCGCTGATTGGATCCTATTCCTAACGAATCTTGGTTTTGATTCTAATGGGTTGAAAACAATAAAATTCAAGCTTTTATAGATCAAAACTACTGCTTTTGTGCCATTACTTAAAGGTGAACACAAAAAAGGAGGCAACATAAAAACTTATTTAGGAGCTGCAAAACTTTTAAACAAACATGATTAGGCTAGCTCAAAATGATTTTTAAATAATTTTCCCTCATAACATAACACCTACCTAACTGATGGCGACTCAACAACAAAAAATGCATGCAGTCTTTCACTATCAATGTTGTAATCGATCAGTTTTTCCTGTGTGTCACTCAGGATGCGCAACACATCAAACAAAGTGAATTATTTTAATTTGATTCGATGAACCAACCGCAGATGCTTTGCCATATTGCTGGTGACACCAATCTTGCAACATAATAGTTTGTCACAATAATTACACATAGCTTTGTCTTTTTCTGATTTGGCAAAATGCAGCCACACTTTATTGTGCCTTCCATCACGGTCCATTGCACAAACTGATTTTTAGATCTGATTTTTGTGCAGATGACGTAAAAAATAATGTGACTGTGCAGTCCAGAATTGCTAAGTGGAATTGAAATTGTAATTTTATAACAAGGATCCTTTCTTTTGGATCCGATTTCAGAATTGGAATACGATTCCCAACCCTACGTGCGACTGGTTTTGTGATCCAGGGTCATATTTATTCATGAAAGGTGAAAGGTCATGGGTTTAATTGCCTGTGAACACATACTGATCAAATGTATACCTTGTAATGCACTGTAAAGTCACTACTAAATGCATAGATGTAAATGTATGAGTGCTTTACTGGGTTAATTTGCATTATAGTAAATTCAATATTCTGTGTGGTGTGGCCAGATTAAATTCAGTATTGACTCTAAGACCAGAGTCTGTTAACTTCAGTTGATTTATTGTAAGTGATGTGTGAGTGTACAGGTGCATTATCTGGTTGAGAAGGGAGCTGTGATTGAACACGTGGACTACAGTGGCATGCGAGCGCTGGATCGAGCCATCGGCTGTAGGAACACATCTGTAGTGCTCACGTTACTCAAGAAAGGAGCTAAGCTAGGTGAGATCGTCTTTATAATAAATCACTTTCACTCATATGCACCAATATAACAAAATATAGTAATAAATAGCAGAATGTAGCTCGATTCAGATGGTAATTGTTTCTCATAAGGATATCTGTAGAAATAAATCCTCATTGATAAAACTCATTCAGTTCACTGTGGATATGTGAGTTTGTAACAGCTGGAAATGCACCTCACGTGTGGTTAATCACATGATCATGACACAGATGCTTGGTTTTTATGTTAATATGTGTAACGTTATGTAAAAATTAAATGCATTTTAAAATTGTATTAAACGCCCTGTTGCTACTATGATAATGGGCCATTTCAAAAGTTTTCATGATTTTCTTCTCTTTATTTTTGTGTCACCCAATTTTGAGCAAAAATCTGAGATAATTCCATTTTTGTGAAGGACTTCTGATAGAGATCAGATTCAGAGCGATCTTTAAAACATAGAGTTCTTTCTCTTTCACATGAGGCATTACTTCTGGGTTGTATAAGTTGCAGAAGTGCGCCACCTGGTGGATAATAGCATTGCGGAAAGCTGGAAATTCTCGTCATTGGCAATGGCGGTGAAAGAGTTAAAATGCATGTTAACAAAGATTTTCGTCGGATGCAGATTTAATGTAAAATGCAAGTTACCATGTGGTAGGGCTGCTCACTTATGGGAAAAATCATAATCCCGATTATTTTGGTCAAATTCTTAATCCAGATTTTTTTTTTGTAAAAAAAAACATATTTTTTTATCCTGATTATTTTGGTCAAATTTGTAGTCCTGATTATTTTTGGTAAAAATCATAATACTGATTATTTTGGTAAAAATCGCAATCCCGATTATTTTGGTAAAAAAAAAACACAATCACGATATATTTTTGTAAATATCATGATCCTTGGTTATTTTGATCAAAATCCTAATCCAGGTTATTTTAGTCAAATTCGTAATCCCGATTTTTTTTCCTTTAAAATTGTAATCCGTTTTTTTTTTTTTTTTTTTTGTAAAAATCATGATCCTGTTTTTTTATTGTAAGCCAGATTATTTTTGTCAAATTCGTATCCCCCAGTGGGGGGGGGGTCAAAGTCATAATCCCGATTATTTTGTTAAAAATCATAATCCTAGTTATTTTGGTAAAAATCATTATCTTAATTATTTTGGTCGAATTCTTAATCCATTTTTTAAAACATAATCCCAATTTTGTTTTCATAATCCCGATTTTTTTTTTTTTTTTTTTCGGTATGTTACAGCCCAGGCTCTTGGGAAGCAACAAAAAAACACAAAACTAGAATAGCCAAACAAAAAAACATTTATTGAATTACAAACAAGTTAAAATAAGAAAATGTTAAACATCATTGCTGCTCCAGTGCCAGTTGCCAAAGAGCGAGAGAGTGGAAAGTTGACCAGGGTTTAAAATGGCTTCTCTCAGGTGATACCAATCAGCCAGTTGATGTCAATGAGCCTTCACTTAACTAAAACAAATTACAAATTAGAACAGAAAACCAAAATACAAACCTAAGACATAACACAGTAAAAATCATAATCACGCTTATTTTGATGAAAATCATAATCCTGGTTATTTTGGTAAAATCGTTATCTTGATTATTTTGGTCAAATTCTTAATCCATAATTTTTTTTATTATTATTATTAATAAACATTCACAATTTTTTCATAATCCCGGTTATTTTGCTAAAAATCGTAATCCCAAATATTTAGGCCAATTCTTAATCCAGATTATTATAATTTTTTGTAAAAACAATAATCCCATTTTTTTATCCTGATTATTTTGCTAAAATTCATAATCCCGATTATTTTGGTCAAGTCTTAATCCAGATTATTATTATTATTTTGTAAAAAACATAATCCCGATTTTTTTTTTTTTAAATCCTGATTACTTTTAGGAAAAATCACAGTCCCGATTATTTTGGTCAATTCTTAATACAGATTATTATTTTTTGTAAAAACGATAATCCAATTTTTTATCCTGATTATTTTTAGTTAAAATCACAATCCCGATTATTTTGCCCACATTCTTAATTCTTTTGTTTCCAATTCATAATCCCAATTATTTAGGTAGAAATCCCAATCCCAATATTTTGCTAAAAAATACGCAATCCTGATTATTTTGTTTAAAAAAAAACACAATCACGATCATTTTTTTGTAAAAAAAAATCTGTAATCCAGATGATAAATAATCTTTTTTAAATAATCTGTAATCCAGATTTTTTTTGTAAATATCGTGATCCTGGTTATTTTGATCAAAATCCTAATACCGGTTATTTTAGTCAAATTCGTACTCCTGTTTTTTTTCTTCGAAATTGTAGTCCTGATTATTTTACTAAAAATCATAATCCTTTTTTATGTAAAAAATTTTAGACAAATTCGTATCCCTGTTTTTTTCCCAAATCGTTATCCCTACAAGTACTTTACTCAATTCAATGGATTTGTGTTTTTTTTTTTTGCAATAGGCCACACGTGCCAAAGCAATTGCCCCTTCAGAAGTGGCTTACAAACACATCAATCCAGCGGCGCGTAATTCATATTTTAAATGTGAGGGAAAGTTTTGCCTCGCATGAAATTCATAAAACTTTACAAATATAAACAGGATTTTAGTACTTAGCAATCTGACTTTGAAAAAATCTGAGAACGCATCTGAATGTGTGTCTGTGTGTTTGTGAATGAGAGAGAGAGAGAGAGAGAGAGTGCGATAGAAAAAGAGAGACATGCCGCAATTCACTTGTGCTGATAATAATTGTTTTATCTCGATTATCTTGTTTTTTGTTATTGAAAAATCAAAAACGATTAATTGCACAGCCCTACCATACGGTGCTTTTCAGCAGTCCACAGGGAAGAACAAAATGATTTTTGCATTGATCCCCTTTTATAAACTCAGAGACTACCCCGTGTAAATGTTAAAAATACCATTCATCGCATTATGAGAATTGATTACTGTCTGAAGAGGCTAATGCCACCTCACCACACTGGCATTTTTGTGAACCTGTTTTAATAAGTAAAGAAATCAAGATCAAAGAAAGATTTTATTAAATTGATCACTTTGAACTGAATTAATTTTAGTAGCATGAATAATAAATCACAGGAACACACGTGTGGCAGTTTAACCAAATGATTTAGAAAATCTCTACATCATCAGAAGGATTTTATATAACAGACACTCCTTGTAAAACTCAAGATTATTTATTTGTTTATCTGATGATTTGATATATGAATACACACAGATTAATGTTCAACACTTTCCTCGCTTCTATATTTACCTCTGGTATATTTGCTTACTTATTATTTCATCTTTTCCATTAAATGGTGCTGATGCTGGACTTATGACCCTTATGAAAATTAACCATGTTTTTTGTGATAACAGTGTAGTAAATGTTTTGTGTGTGGTGTGTTGATTTCTATTAGCAAAACCATGGTTAATTTTCGTAAGTGAAGTCCAGATTGCTCACCTGCACCCAATCAATGATAAAGAGAAATAAAGACCTGAGCTCTTCTTCTATGGTTATCTTTATGGGAATATCAGGCACTCTTTTGCTGTGACTGGTTTATTTTCTCTTTGCATGTTTCTTTCCATTTTTTCATCCTTCTTTCTCTTTCACCTGCTTTCACTAAAACCCTCATAAGGCTACAGAACTTCACCTTATGATCGAACAGGTACTTTCTTTAGGTAACTTTATCTCATGCCAATTACAGTACATATATATTTCTGCTCATCCGTGTTCTTCTGAAACACTGTTTTAAGTAACTTCTCTCTTTTCTCTCCGGGTATCCAAGGTAACGCAGCCTGGGCGATGGCTACATCCAAACCCGATATCCTCATTATTCTCCTGCAGAAACTTATGGAGGAAGGCAATCTACTGTATAAAGTAAGGATGAAGGTCAAAGTTAAGGAGAGTGGTTCTCAATCCTGTTCTGATGATCAGAGTCAGGTTTGATAGATAAGCGAGAAATGAAATGAGTGAAGTGTGTCACCGGGAACAGGATTGGGAACCACTAGTTTAAGATCTTTTATTCTTCTGGAAGTGGAGTGGCTCAATACTTTATCATTTTGGTCTGCTGTGTAAAGCTTACAGAGGGCAGATGGGTGATTCTTACGAAATCCAGACTTAGAAGGTGTCCAGCATCAGATGTTTTTAAAAAGCCATTGAAGCCAATTTTTTTTGCACATATAAGATTAAGGTCTGAACTTACTATAACCATTATTTTTAGAGGATTTAAGAAATATTCCTATAGAATTATTTACTTTTTTTTAGATTATCATTATAAAAAAATATAATTACCGCAACATGATATTACATTAAATATATGCATTTACAAACTCATGTTTCAGTAATGAGAACTAAAAAGTTGTCTAGGTACTATGACAAACAAAATTTAAACTTTAATCTGGAGAGAAAAATAAGAACTGCTTATCTGGTAGCCATCTTGAGTGTCACAGTCAATTATGTCCCTTACAACAATTTTTTTTTTTTGAAAATGTTAGTTCCTTGAGGGCTTAAACAATGATTGAAAATTGTTCCGTATGATGAGAAAATTGGTCTTGGACACATTTATATTCCTTATTATTGTCTCTAAACATTTACAGTAAAGAAACGTGATATTTGGTGATCATTGGTAAATGTATAGTATAACATGCACTGAAGCTTTTTATTTTTTAGATTTTTTTAATTACAAATATTTCCATGTCAAAGTACCCAAATCCAGTCATGGACACGTTGCGGTAATGACAATTTTCCCTTTAAATGTGGAAAAAAACTACAAAATTGTTTTGTATGACGTCATGTGCAAAATAGTACATGAAGAGATGTTTGTAACTGTATGCTTCTTATTTTGATAGCATTTACTTTTTATATCAAAATGTTTCATGACACCTCATAAGTCTCATTTTGTGAGAATCACCCAGATGTGTTTCTCAAACAAAAAGTATAAGAAATGAGGAGCTCATATGCCTCTAAACCAGTGGTCTCAAACTCCCGGGCCATTTGCGGCCCGCCCTCCCCCTTTACCGCGGCCTGCGGCACCTTTCAACAATAACATAATCTGGCCCGCAGAAAGATTTTTATTCACTTTGTTTCATATTAGTTTGAGTTTTAATTTAAACGTTTAAGGGTTCGTTCACATGTCGCGTCTAACAACGCGTGTTAAAACTAGATTTGTTACTTCTGGGTGGATATCATATGTCAACTACAGATAAGAAAAAGTGCCCAGGTTAAGAAAAGAGGAAAGATGAGGAGAAACATACAGAGGATAAAAGTATGTTTACTGCTATACTGAAGTATAATATATTATTATGTAGCTTGCTATGCAATTACACTATTACATTTTTTCTGTTTAACTAGCTTATGTAACGTAAAGTTTTAGGATCACTTTCACTTATTAATATTTTTCCACATATAATAGCAAATTCATTAAAATTGTGGAATAACAAAGATGGAACATAATAAATTCAATATTATGACTCAAAACAATCCAAAATAAATCAAAACAGAAACACTTACTGGTAGTAATTTTTTTATAATAGTTTATAATTGTATACAGAAATGTAATTTGTTAGTTTAATGCAAAGTTTTAATAGGCCTTAGTTATTAAAGATAAGGTTAAGAAATAATTTACTTACTTTTATGAAATAATGTATATTTAAAAAATAAAAACACTGCTTATATATTTTCAAGTATTATTATACATTAAATAATAGAATTTAAACAGTACATTTACACAAATATTGTACTTTTTTTAACCAAAAATAGCTCTGCGGCCCTCCGATGAAATGTCAATCTCAGAAATGGCCCCAAGCTTTTGAGACCCCTGCTCTAAACGCAACCAATAAAATGAGATTAACCGAGTGCCCGTATAATTTTACACTTTAGTAGATGTATGTACTGTATTTGTTGAGCAGTATGGTAAAGTTTTCATGAAGCTTTTCCAGTAAGTGTGAGTTGTCCAGATGTAATGATTGATCTTCCTCTGTTCTTTATACTCATCTTATATTTCTGTTTCTCTCTCTCCTCTCGTGTCTCTACCAGAGAGGGAAGATGAAGGAGGCGGCTCAGAGGTATCAGTACGCATTGAGAAAGTTTCCCAGAGAGGGTTTCGGTGATGAACTCAAGGCTTTCAAGGAGCTCCGGGTGTCTTTGTATCTCAATCTGTCTCGCTGTCGCCGGAAAACTAACGTAAGTAACCTTTCATCTTACACCTGCTTCAGAAACTTTCCTTCATGTTCAACATTTTCAAGCACACTGTTCAGTAGGAATCCTTGCTTATGCTTATCATTTGATTTTTAAAGAGGTTAAATTACTCTTGGATGTTGATGGATGTCAGAAAATGATGAACTAAACATTAAAAAGTTCCTTTAGTACAGGTTACGTGTCAACCGATTTGAGTTTTTCATTGCTTAAAATACCAGACACGGCAAGATAAGACAGAAATTGCAGAAAGGTCTTGAATTGATTCCCGCTGTATTCAGAAGTAATGACTTGGCTGGTAAAGGACTCGTGACACAATAGAGAGCCAATTTCCTTTCTGTGTCCTTGATCGATCACATCAGGGGAAACGTCAGAAACAGAGTTCATTAATTAAATAACCCATCATTTCAACCCATTCACAAGTACTCGGTTATCCCGCGGTGTGAATCTAAATTCAGCACCTGTGCTTAATGATTGACTTTCATTTGGTTTGGTCGGTTCATTGTGTCTCTCCTGATGTTCACTGCATTGCTGTAGGACTTTGGCATGGCTGAGGAGTTCGCAACCAAGGCTCTGGAGCTCAAACCCAAATCGTATGAGGCTTACTACGCTCGAGCCCGGGCCAAACGAAGCAGCAGGTCAGTTGAACAATATATTGTCAAAACTAGGGCTGTTAAAAGATTAATCACATACAAAATAAAAGTTAGTTTTTGCATAAATATGTGTGTGCACTGTGGATAACTATTTTGTATGTATACATACACACACATGCATATATTTGAAAAACGTTTACTTTATATATATATATATATATATATATATATATATATATATATAAATAATTTTATAATATATAAAATATATATATATTATAAAATTATATATATATCATTTTGATATATTTTAGATTTTATTGTCAATAAAAAATAGAAAAAATCTAAATTATGAGATGATAAAATACAAAATATGACTATAAAAATCGAAATTATGAGATAAAAAAAATCTAAATTATGACTATAAAAGTCGAAATTGAGATTAAAAAAAATCTAAATTATGACAATAAAAGTCAAAATTATGAGATAAAAAAATCTAAATTAAGACTATAAAAGTTGAAATTATGAGATAAAAAACGAAAGTATGAGATAAAAATCTAAATTATGAGATAAAAATACACAATATGACTATAAAAATCTAAATTATGAGATAAAAAAATCAAAATTATGACTATAAAAGTCGAAATTGAGATTAAAAAAATCTAAATTATGACAATAAAAGTCAAAATTATGAGATAAAAAAATCTAAATTAAGACTATAAAAGTTGAAATTATGAGATAAAAAACGAAAGTATGAGATAAAAATCTAAATTATGAGATAAAAATACAAAATATGACTATAAAAATCTAAATTATGAGATAAAAAAATCTAAATTATGACTATAAAAGTCGAAATTGCAAGATAAAATAAATCTAAATTATGACATTACATTACAAATTTCTTACATATATGTGTGTGTGTGTGTGTGTGTGTGTGTGTGTGTGTGTGTGTGTGTGTGTGTGTGTGTGTGTGTGTGTGTGTATTTATATAAACATAATAATTACACACATATATTATGCAAACACAAACTTTTATTTTGACTATGATCGCGATTAATCTTTTGACAGCAAAACCTATTGAGCTGACATGTTTTATGGGATTATTTTGACCAGATTTAAAGGCAGTATCTGATGTATCATTTATAAAGTAAAATCCCAAAATAAATTGTCCTATAAAAAAAAATCAAGGCTGTTGTATTGTAATATTTAAGAGTAGGGTTGTATAATGATCAGTGTTGGGTAAGTTACTCAAAAAAATCTCATTAATATTAATGCTAATAATAATCAACCAGTTTAAAGTGAGAATTGTAAACTAAAACTATTTTAAATCCACTATCTTATTATAGTATACATAATTGTTTTACAGTCCATACACAGTATTTATTAACATCAGAAGTAACTTTAATTAGATTACAAGAAAAATAAGAGTAATCCCTTACTTTACTTTTACAAAGGAAAAGTAAATAAATTACAGTAACTAATTACTTAGTAACTGGTTACACCCAACACTGATAACGATTAATCGCAACTAATTGCTTGCAGAATAAACATGTTTGTTTACATCATATATGTTTGTGTACTGTGTATAACATTTATGTATACAGTATATATAAATGCTAGGGTTGTCAAAATGAACGAGTTAATAACGCATTAACGTAAATTCATTTTAACAACAATTTCTGTTTGACACTTGTGTAGCATGTTATTGGATAAATTAAAACGCAGCCTTAGACACTAAACTTTGCTGACTCTTAATAAAGCATCTAACTTAAAATGTTAAATTAATCGCACATTGTTTTTTAAATTTACGTTAAGTTGTGATTAATCATGAGTTAACTCATGCAATCATGCGATTAATCTAGATTAAATATTTTAGTCATTCGGCAGCCCTGATAAATACACACACATACATTTATATATTTAAGAAATATTTACATGTGTATATACATTTTTATATTTATATATCATCTATATTTAGATACTTAATCTACATAAAAATTCTTAAAATGATATATGTATTTGTGTGTATTTATATATACATAATTATTATACACAGTACACAAACACATATGATGCAGTGGCGGCTGGTGACTTCTTTTTTTGAAGCGCACGATGCGAAGTTCATCAAAACATGTTTGTAGCTTGTCATGTGTGTGGTTAATATGTGTTCTGCGCTTTGAGAGATTGTGTGTGCATCACGTGTCATGCCAAAATAAGTGCCTGCTGCCTTGAACTTGAACTTAAAAGGAGACACTCGCGTGTGCCAGATACTCGCACAATCTCATGCGTAATCAGAGTTTAGTGTTAAGTGAGTGTCTTGCGTGTATTTAGGGAACGTGAGCGTCTCTTTTATCATAAACGGTTTTGACGCGTCTCCAGCAGGCACTTATTTTGACACAACACGTGATGCACACAGGATCTCTCCACACGCATGACACATATTTTGGAAAAGGGAACCACACAAGTGACAATCCGAACACTTATTTTGAATTAGCGCATCCTCGGAAGAGCAGTCACGAGCCGCCACTGATATGATGTAAACAAAAATTTTTTGTTACTTTTTTACTTTTATTCTGCAAACGATTAGTTGCGATTAATCGTTATGCAGCCCTATTTAAGAGTGACCGAAAAATAAGTGTTCATCTTTTCATTGTTCTTACATGACAATATTTTCTATCTATATTATCCTAAAGACTTTCTGTCTATCTCTGTGTGTGTGCAGGCAGTTCACTGCGGCGTTAGCCGACCTACATGAAGCCTCCAAACTCTGTCCAAATAACCGTGAGATCTGTCGTCTGCTGGCCCGCGTGGAAGAAGAGTGTAAACAAATGCAGCACGCTCAGATCAAACAACTAACAAACCCGACGGCACCGGATCAAGAACGCTGTCAACCGGAGGACGACGACGACGAAATGACGGAGCGCAGTCTGGGACACGACGTCGACGAAGAAGATGAGGAGGCTTCTGAGGGCTGGTCGCAAAACATTTACTCCCTCAATCGGACTGTGACGGATTCTAACGGTCAACAGTCGGGCCGTTCGGTTTCACCTCCTCACAGACAAAGCCTTCGACACCCGCACAGAGAGTCTGTGACTCAGAAGAGTTTCAGCAAACAGGCCCAGATTGTCAAAACCAACCAGCACCACGGCTCTTTACAGGCAGGGTCTTCACGACCCCCAAATACTAAGACCCAATCGCAGTATGCGCCCTCCAGTCCGATCCCAAGCCGGCACATATCTAGCGTACTGAAAGCGGGTCCGGGTATCGACATCAGCCCTCTACCGACCAGCAGCGACGACGCAGGACGATCGAGCCGTCATGAAATCAAAGATCACCACCTCGTGCCGGTTCGCTCCTCCAAGACGCAAGAGCGAGTCTCAGCTCAGTCTTTGGAGGGGATGGTGCCCTCCACGGCCACCGGAGACTCGAGAAAGGACTGGAATCACGGGCCGGGTTCACAGACCAGCAGCATGCGCGTCTCCAGCTCCACCAGCAGTCTGGCGTCCAGCAGCAGCTTATCCGACGGTGGAAAATCACAAGGCCCGGACGTGCGAACCAAAACCGTTTCGGACAAACCTAAGATCGGCCAGGGATGCTCTAAACCCAGGCCGTTTATGGGGATCATGGACAAAACGGCTCGCTTTCAACAGCCGCCACCGAGTCATCCTCCGATATCTCGTGGTTGGCAGAGTCAATCTACAGAAGGGCTGGTCGGCCACAGCGTCTCGTCTACTGGTGTGAACTGCGAACTCGGGTACCCCAAACCGCCCAGCGCTTTCAAAACTCCGTCCCTGAGCATTCAGCACAACGGCAGTCTACACACGAAAGAGTTTGACAAGTTTTGCCCAACCGCCGCCTGTCACAAAGACTCCAAACCATCTGTAGGCCTGGCTCATTCCTTTACAGACAATACAGCCAAACAACCCGGCCTCGCTCGAGAAAACCCCAACATTCATGTAGCCTCAATGAAACCAAAGAGATCCTTTATAGAGTCAAATGTTTAGGGTGTATTTCATATCACGTCAACAGCTTTTTATTAGTGGAGGTTTATGGGATGCTGATAAATATATACACAGTATATACACCACTGGTGA
The DNA here is from genome assembly GCF_030506205.2 of Paramisgurnus dabryanus. NCBI lineage: Eukaryota > Metazoa > Chordata > Actinopteri > Cypriniformes > Cobitidae > Paramisgurnus > Paramisgurnus dabryanus. The sequence continues at coordinate 2,126,756 of NC_133351.1, forward strand.
AAAGTTTAGGATCACTTGACTTTATTGTTTCTCATGATCTTACAAAGCTTTTGATCTGCATGAATGCTTGAAATTAGAAATGTTGACTGTGCCAAAATATTTCTTTCATTACAAAACATTGCAATGCAAAAAATGATTTAAGAAAACATTTTCTTAGTATTTTTGTCTTGTTTTTAGTAAAAATATCTAAAAATTCCTATTTTATAATTGCAAACTTCCACACTGCAAAAAATGATTTTCAAGAAAAAAATTCTTAGTATTTTTTTTTCATTAAAAATATCTAAAAATTCTTTAAGATGCTTTTTCTTGATGAGCAAAATGATCCAAAAAATAATTCTAGTTTTTTTTTAACCAAAAATATCAAATTTAAGTGATTTTGTGCATAAAACAAGCAAAAAAATCTGCCAATGGGGTAAGCAAATTTTTCTTTAAATTTTCACAACAATTTAGTGTTTAAGAAAAATGTTCAAGATTTTTTGCTTACCCTATTGTCAGATTTTTTTTGCTTGTTTTATGAGAAAAAATCTGTTAAATTTGATATTTTCGTCTAAAAACTAGAATTTCTTTATGAAAATAGAAAATAAAAGCATCTTAATTTAAGAATTTTTTATATTTTTACTGAAAACAAGACAAAAATACTAAGAAAATGTTTTCTTGAAAATCATTTTTTTGCAGTGTACAAAGCTTTTAATCTGCATAAATGCTTGAAATTAGAAATGTTGACTGTGCCAAAATATTTCCTTCATTACAAAACATTGTACTATTAGTTTTTATCATTACAAACTTCCATAGTTTAGAAATTAAAATTATGAAGTTATATAAAAACTATGAGTTTGTATGGTGAAGCCAAACTGAAGTAACTTTTTTTAATTTTGAGTTGTTTTTTGCTTTTCCTTCTTTGTCTGCTTTGTTAAAATTAGCAGATGTTTGTATTTGTCTATAAGCTATAATCTCTGAAGATCATGAGAAACATGAATACAGTCGAGCTTGACCAAACTTCTGATTTATTTACACAAAATCAACACAAGACTAACAACCTTTTTATTAGAGACAGCACATTTATACTCTAAAGTTCAGACTCAGATATTAATCTGCCAAGCAGGTACAGCTCACTAATACTGATAAAACACAGACAGCAGACGACTCTGGGCCGGATCGGCGCCGGAACGGCTGACTTCGGCATGGATCTGGTGCAGATCCGGCCCAGAGTTGTCTGCCGTCTGTGAATATTAATGCGTTTAAACCCATAAAATGGGTTGATGACATCTTCACCAGAGCTGCTGATTTACTGTCAGATCATCTTTGGGCTCGTGAGGAGCTTCATGTTGACCAGCGTTCCTCTTATAATACAGATCTGACTCTCTAACCGTGTACATATATTGTCACAACGTGTATTGTTTGTGTTCAATCTTTTCCATGCATTTTTGAATGCCATGATGTTTGAGGTTACTAAAGAAAAACTCTACCTGGGTTTGTATGTTTGTATATTTGAATTTGCTCTTCAGTGTTGAAGTCTATTCTTTTCTTGTACCTGCTTGTTGTTCCTGTCTAGATTAATTTATTTACGGCTTTGTTTTTGGCGACTGTAAAGCAATATATTTTATATAGTTATTTTTGCACAGCTACTTAAAAGAGAAATACAAACGGGAGGCTAAGTGTGAGTGCACGATACAGATAAAAGATTTAGAGAAATGATATAAAGATGATGATGATGATAGATCTGAGATGAGCAGCAGGTATTTTTTAAATGTGTATACAGTGTATATTTTTTTCTGCAACTGTTGCCTCATTCTGTGAACTGTACAATCTGTTATTATAATACTGTATCAAAATAAATTTCTGCCATGATCCACCTAAAACCCATTATTCATTGAAGTTTGATTCTAGTGAACAAATTTTTTTTTAGATTTTTAGACAAATTTGACATTATAATTTGGGTATCACTATAATAAGGTTCAAGTTGATAATGAACAATACATCTGCAGAATTAATTTATCTTTATGTAAATTTCAACGTATTACAGAAATGTTTTATAATTAAATGTTGTATTGGTTAACATTAATTCACAACAAATTAACATGAACACTGTATTTTATACAGCATTAATCAATGTTTCAAGTCAGCTAGTAACTATAAATCCTACTGTAAAGCCGTGTGGGGCAGTAACTAGTTACTGTAGTGTTACTTTCCCAGGTAGTGTTACTAATTAATAAAAAAATATTTTAAATATAAAAATACTTTGTAGAAATTCTGTGAATAAGGTGTGTTATAAACCAGAATCAATACCCAACAAATGAAGGGACTGCTCATGTAAAACATTTTTTTTTTTTTTTACATTTGCAGATTTATGAGTAAGATCCAGCATTAAGGACATGACAATTCTGACACGTACACTTGCTTTACTACAGAAAATGCTGATTTTTTTTTTTTAAACAATTAAACTAAAACTTTGCATTTTTAGATTTCAGTATGGTTAATACATTTGACACTTGCATGGAATTTCTCATTTACATTGTCATCTTTTGTGCCAAGTAAAGGTGAAGGGTCCGTGTAACGCTTCACAATTCAATTTTCAGACCATACATGTAAATGCAAAACAAAACAAAATAAACCTAAAAGTTAATTTTTCATTTTTTCTGGAAAACCTTGTCATTGGATAATTGTCATTTTTCTCTCCTTTTCTTAATTTTACTTTTACTAAATAAAATTTAAGAAATAGAACATTTAAACAAATGAAAACTAGGCGATTTTCTCCTTTTTTGTATTTTTCGTTTATCTGTTTGCTGTGTGTCGTACATTAGCGGGGCTATAACGCACGCTTTCGGTGATATTTTATCGTAACGATAGTAATGAGCGCACATATGAATTGTCCACGGCCCGTCAGTATTGCGATTGATTCAGATCACTCTTTTAAAATATGCCCAGTAACAGTGTAAAGATTAATCAGAACAGTACTGACAGGAAGACGATCACATGCAATGATTTTGACGTATTTAGGCTATATTATTTGGTATTTTGGCCAAAGAATGTGAGATAGAAAGCCATGTATCACGTCAAATGTGTAGCCTAATATACATATAACACAGATGTGAAATACAAGCTAATAAATATGTCAATTTATTTAACGTTACCTTATAAGTATTACTTTAACATGAACTTATGTGTGTGTATTTATATATACATAATATTTATACACAATACACACACATATGCTATGTAAACACAAACTTTTATGTTGGATGCGATTAATCGCGATTAATCTTTTGACAGCCCTATTAAGTAGTAATTATAATGTAACCTTAAATAAATTAAACTATTAACCTGTATTTTACATCTGTGTTATACGTATACATATTTGACGTGATACGTCTTTGTAGCTCAAATTCTTTGGCCAAAAAACCAAATAACAGCCAAGGTACATTAAATACGTCATAGCAAAATTATTGCATGTGATCGTCTTCCTGTCAGTACTGTTCTGATTAATCTTAACATTACTGGACATATTGATCTGGATCAATTGCAATACTGACGGGCCGTGGACAATTCATATGTGCGCATATTACTATCATTACGGTAAAATATCACCGAAAGAGTGTGCGTCGAGTACGACCCACAGCAAACAGATAAACGAAAAATACAAAAAGAGAAAATCGCCTAGTTTTCATTTGTTTAAATGTTTCATTTCTTAAATTACAATTTAGTAAAAGTAAAATTAAGAAAATGAGAGAAAAATGACAATTATCCAATGACAAGGTTATCCAGAAAAAATGAGCTTTTAGGTTCATTTTTTTATTTTTGCATTTACATTGTATGGTCTGAAAATTTAATTGTGAAGCGTTACACGGACTGTGAAGTTACAACCTACAAATATACTTATAAAAATTATAAAAGACTACTGAAGAAAATTTTTTGTATATCAAGTAAAAATTAGTGCATGAACAGTAAATTTACTACGTGAAATGTATAAGTATGTATAAAATAAGTATATTTTTGCGGTTAAAAATATATATTTTTTAAACCTGTTATGTTTAGATTTGTAACATATGTTTTTTTCCAATGCCACGTGAATATAAATTTTTTAAAACATATAAAAAGGCCCAAAATATATTGGTGAAAAATACATTTTTGTAAACATATTTTAAAATATATTTCAGCACTTTTTTGCTATTTTTTCTTTTTTTGCTATTTTTCTAAATTATATATTTTTTTGCTATTTTTGCTATTTTTTGAAATATATTTAAAATTATATTTGAAAATATATTTTAGCCATATAAAATATTGAGTGGTTAAAACATGTGTCCTGTATGACAGTCTCACAATATTTACAGGTTGTTTTTTCCTCATTTAAGGACTATATTAAGCGCTACAAGATATACCAAAATTTTGACAAATGAGCATATGGCAATGGTTGGTTTGCAATAGCTGAATGATTTTAATACTTTAAAATTTTATGTATAGTTCGAGTTTTTATGTTGATGCAGACAAAAGAGAGAGATTAGCGAGAGAGTGATGCTTTTTATCCCTGAAATAATGTAAAAGAGGTATGTTGGTTATATAATTTTAAGTATATTTTATTATACTTTAATTGGATTTTACAAACTTAAAGCATTTTCATATAGCATATCGTCTATTACATTTTCTGGCACTGGCAAGTTATCACTGATCATATCCCCTCCCAAAATATCACGAAGCCCTACACAAACGGTAAAAAACAAACGGTGCTATATAGCACCAAAACAGTTGCTTTGGATCGTAACGATAGAAGAACTATTTTAGTGCCATATAGCACCGGTGAAGAACCAGTGAAGCACCAGTGTAGAACCATATAGGGGCCATATAGCACCACATATGGTTCTACATAGCACTATATGGTTCTACACAGGTGCTTCACTGGTGCTTCACTGGTGCTTCACCGGTGCTATATGGCACTAAAAATGGTTCTTCTATCGTTACGATCCAAAGCAACTGTTTTGGTGCTATATAGCACCGTTTGTTTTTTAGAGTGAAAAAATTATTCATTCAATTTACTAAAATTTTTTAAGGTAAGTGGTTGCAATCAATTTATTTAAGCTACATTTAAACAAAAGTGTTTTGCTATTCACTTTTTTTGTTTTCAGTGTATACTTTATTCATTTATTAATGTATAAATACAAAAACGCTTCATTTGCTGGGGTTCTCTCATAACTTTATGAGGCATTTTCATCAATCAGTGATCAGATGTCAGTGCTGATGTGAGATGTGCTTACTGGTTGGCTTTATAGCACTGTATGGCCGTCTTCAGGCTTCTGTTAGGAATCAGTAGGGTGGTTTTTAAAGGCAGGTTATACACAGGACTCAAGTGATTTGGAGTATTGATCCAGGTCTCAATAGCATCTCTCTCATAGGAATATCCATCTGTTAAAGACAAGAGTTTTACATGCTAAAGACATTTTTAACAATCTACTTGAGTTTGTTTGAACTTTAAATCAAACTTTCTAAAATGGCTCCCAAAAACAACAAAATTTTATTGGCCAAAACTGTGTTTTAAATATATGCTAAATACATTTTTTGAAAAGTTAAGCTTAATTGAATATATTTTTGAATTTGAAAATATATTTAGTTTTAACCTTCATATATTAACATATATTTCAAAATGTATTTCAGCGGCAACAAAAACATTTTAAATTTTACAACCCATGTGGAAAAAAATATATTTTTTCTTTGCCAAAATATTAAAGTTTGTATAAAATTTATAAATATGTAAAAAATCTAAAATAAGTATATTTTTGCAATTAAGCAGGTTAAATTGACAAACAATGTTTTTCTTCTAAACTGATGTGAATATAAATGCTTTAAAATCTATTTATTTTTTAAATATGTTTTCAAAATATACAGAGAGGCCATTGAAAAATATTAAAAATGATATTTAAAAATATATATATTTGTATTTTATAGACTGAATGTTAGCATTTGCACATTTATGACCCTGGTCTGGACCACAAAACCAATCATAATGGGTCTTTTTTTAATTGAGATGTACACATCATCTAAAAGCTAAATAAATGAGCTTTCCATTGATGTACAGTAGGGTTTGTTAAGATCGGACAATATTTGACAGAGATAAAATACACAATACAATTGAAGTGGATCAAAAAAACTTGAAGTTGTCCTAAGACAAGAACGGGTATTGTTCAGAATTTTAAAACAACTTTTATGAAAGGTTTTGATCCACTTCAAATGTTGACTAGTGTTTTTAAAAATCTGGAATCTTGGGGTGCAGTTTTTTTTATATTGAATCAAAAATCTAAAAGTTGTCCAAATAAAGCCCTTAGCAACACATATTACTTTTGATAAATAAAACATTTTATATATTTATAAATGTACAAAATATCTCAATGTAACATGATCTTTACTTAATATCTTAATGATTTTTGGCAACAACAAAAAGATCGCTCATTTTGAGCCATACAATGTATTGTTGGCTATTGCTACAAATATACCCGTGTGACTCATAACTGGTTTTGTGGTCCAGAGGTCATGTTTATGGCTTTGGCCAAAGCTTTAATCCATCAGGCATTGGTCGAACACCAACCTGCAGCGATGACAGGGTCCTTCATGAGCTCTCTGGTGATTGGACAGAGAAAATGATTGGGGACATCAGAGTCCATGAGTTCAGATCTTAAGCCATTAATTTTCCTCAGGACTTTACCACGCAGACCCACTGAGTCTACAGGAGAGATCGAGATAGAGAGATCTTCATTAGCAGCTCCTTTATTAAACCAGACTTCATCTACAGTGGTGTTGTTTTGAAACATGTCTGCCAAGTAAGTCCTCATTGGAGAGAACTGAGATCCACCAACAGAGCACCACAGCGGGGTTACAGTAATCATTCAACTATTTTTATAAATAATATATGCATGATATATGAATGTATTAGCAATTCAAGAAAATTCTGAATAAATTCCATCAGTCACAATCATTTATCATTCATGTCAAAGCTTGTTGGTTTGATTAATGCATTATAATTATTTAAAAGTAGAAAAAAATGAATTGTTGCTTTTAATACAACGTACTAGGGTTGTGCCAGTAGATGACAGTAGCAGGCCTTCATTTTAGGTTTAAATTATTATTATTATTCTCATCATTAATTCTTGCACTCTTGCTCAGACATGATCGCGCACGGCATGGCCTCCTTCTCACACCTGAACTTTTATTCTTTAGTTTTCACTTTTCGTTGAGTTCAGTAAAAAGTGCAGCTATGTAATTTGGAGTGAGATTTTGTAAGACTTTATTTTAAAGTCTTTGTTCAATGATTGAATCTTTCAAAGGTGTGCACATCTTTCTGTAGATCTCACTGTGATGTCATGAGTTGACTGCAGGCTTTGAAGAGGAGACTCGCATGATAAAAATCTGAAGAATAAAATCATCTAGATTTCCTGAAGAAAATGAAGTTGCATTTGTGAAAAAACTTCATTGGGTGATTGACAGGGACGCTTCCTAAAGCTTCTTACTGGAGATAATGTTAAAAAAGCCCACATCTCCAGGGTATTACGGGCCCTAGGGTATCTTCTTATAGTGCAAATCTATGAGATATGTTTGAGTTTATAGGAAAATAACAACACATCTCAAATCAGCTTCTTTTGATGTGGACGTGAATGTAACCTCATGATTGAGTGATTGTGATTTAAGGTTTCATTCATGTGTGCGTGTTTATTTGTTAAGTATCCTTAAAGTATGAAACAGGTGTGTGTGTGTGTGTGTGTGTGTGTGTGTGTGTGTGTGTGTGTGTGTGTGTGTGTGTGTGTGTGTGTGTGTGTGTGTGTGTGTGTGTGTGTGTGTGTTTTCTTACCAATGTTAAAATGATTGTCCAGTGTCTCTTTATTTAAGGTGATGAGTTCAGGCCCATCAATGTTCTGAGCCCTAAAAGTGTCCACCAGAGCTTCTAATCCTTCATCCTGAAGCCAGTCACACACATCATCTTCTGACCAATCACTGACCAGCATTCTGGAGTAACACACAGACTTCCTTCCTGTCCACAAACACACAGAAACAGGAAGTGTATTGTTATTATACTCAATGCAGAACATCTCTCATTATATTCAAACAATGGGATCTTCCTTTCTAAACCCAAACACATTTCTATCTTTTATGGTAATTTTACGTGCTTTAATCATTTATTCGTTTTTATATACAATAGTTTAATAGTGTTTACATATACTATCAACATTTATCAAAGGCCACATAATCAAATCGTATATAAATGCACATACATCAGCACATGTGATATATATATGCTCACATGGTCCTCTTTAACTTTTATTAAGAATATGAAGTGTAGACTTTATCACAATCTTTTTCTCTCGCTCTCCTGATATCAAACTCTGTGTTTCCTTCTTCAGATAACTTTGTGCAGCTTGATTCAGCGAGGCGTTGGGTTCAGGTTAATGGCAGCTCTGACCATCTGGACCCGACACACCTGCTGTCTCATTCATTTGCTCTTCTGCATATCTGTTACTTCATCCTAGAGGACTTGAAGTTCTTACCTGGTCCTGTTGTCTGCAGAGATGCTAAAAATAATAAAACAGGAACATATTATATATGAGAAGATGCATTCATTTTATTTTAACTGAAACTGTTTTTTGACATTTCTTTATGGAAGCCCACTTCCACCACATACAAAAACACTCATGCTCTGCTAAATCATAATTATGAGAAAAAAAAAATTAAACTATGACTTTAAAAGTCGAAATTATGACTATAAAACTCAAAATTGAGAGATAAAAATCAAAATTATGAGATGATAAAATCAAAATTATGAGATTAAAAAAAATCTAAAATATGACTATAAAAGTCGAAATTAAGACACAAAAAATCTAAATTATGATATAAAAAGTAAAAATTATGAGATTAAAAATTCTAAATTATGAGATTAAAATATCTAAATTATGAGATAACAAGTTGAAATTATGAGATAAAAATTCTAAATTATAACTATAAAGTCAAAATAATGAGATAAAAAAAATCTAAATAATGACTATAAAAGTCAAAATTATGAAATTAAAAAATCTAAATGATGAGATAAAAAATCTAAATTATGAGATTAAAAAATCAAAATTATGAGATGATAAAATCTAAATTATGAGATTAAAAAAAATCTAAAATATGACTATAAAAGTCGAAATTAAGACACAAAAAATCTAAATTATGATATAAAAAGTAAAAATTATGAGATTAAAAATTCTAAATTATGAGATTAAAATATCTAAATTATGAGATAACAAGTTGAAATTATGAGATAAAAATTCTAAATTATAACTATAAAGTCAAAATAATGAGATAAAAAAAATCTAAATAATGACTATAAAAGTCAAAATTATGAAATTAAAAAATCTAAATGATGAGATAAAAAATCTAAATTATGAGATTAAAAAATCAAAATTATGAGATGATAAAATCTAAATTATGAGATTAAAAAAAATCTAAAATATGACTATAAAAGTCGAAATTAAGACACAAAAAATCTAAATTATGATATAAAAAGTAAAAATTATGAGATTAAAAATTCTAAATTATGAGATTAAAATATCTAAATTATGAGATAACAAGTTGAAATTATGAGATAAAAATTCTAAATTATAACTATAAAGTCAAAATAATGAGATAAAAAAAATCTAAATAATGACTATAAAAGTCAAAATTATGAAATTAAAAAATCTAAATGATGAGATAAAAAATCTAAATTATGAGATTAAAAAATCAAAATTATGAGATGATAAAATCTAAATTATGAGATTTAAAAACAAAAACAATGAGATTTAAAAAAAAAATCTAAAATATGACTATAAAAGTCAAAATTATGACACAAAAAAAAATCTAAATTATGAGATAAAAAGTAAAAAATTATGAGATTAAAAAATCTAAATTATGAGATAAAAAGTAAAACATTATGAGATTAAAAAATCTAAATTATGAGATAAAAAGTAAAAATTATGAGATTAAAAAATCTAAATTATGAGATTAAAAATAGAAATTATGAGATAAAAACCCTAAATTATAACTATAAAGTCAAAATTATGAGATTCAAAAAAATCTAAATAATGACTATAAAAGTCACAATTATGAAATAAAAAAATCTAAATGATGAGATAAAAAATCTAAATGATGAAATAAAAAAATAAAAAATTATGAGACGATGAAATAAAAATGATGAGATTAAAAAAAATTAAATTATGAGATTAAAAAATATATAAAATATGACTCTAAAAGTCAAAATTATGAGATAAAAAAAATCAATATTATGAGATGTTAAAATCAAAATTATGAGATTTAAAATAATGAGATTTAAAAAAAATCTAAAATATGACTATAAAAGTCAAAATTATGAGATTAAAAAAATCTAAATAATGACTATAAAAGTCAAAATTATGAAATTAAAAAATCAAAATGATGAAATAAAAAATCTAAAATATGACTATAAAAGTCAAAATTATGAGATAAAAAAAATCAAAATTATGAGATAATAAAATCAAAATTATGAGATTTAAAATAAATAAGATTTAAAAAAATCTAAAATATGACTATAAAAGTCAAAGTTTGAGATTAAAAAATCTAAATTATGACTATAAAAGTTGAAATCATGAGATTAAAAAAAAGAAAGTATGAGATAAAAAACTAAATTATGAGATAAAAATTTGAAATTAGGAGATTAAAAAATCTAAATTATGAAATAAAAAGTCAAAATTACGAGATAAAAAATCTAAATTATTACTCTAAAAGTCGAAATTATAAGATAAAAGTCAAAATTATGAGATGATTAAATCTAAATTATGACTAAAAGTCAAAATTATGAAATTAAAAAATCTAAATGATGAGATAAAAAATCTAAACTATGACATTAAAAATCTAAATTATGACTATAAATGTTGAAATTTATGAGATTTAAAAAAAAATTAATCATGAAAAAAATTGAAAATATAAATTTAAAAATAAAAATTATTACTATAAAAGTCATAATTATGAGATAAAAAGTCAAACTTTAAAAGTCATAATTTCGATTGTTATCTCATAATTTTGATTTACAAGAGCTTGATTTTTTTCCTTATGTGGCGGAATAAGGTTTCCATAGTTTATATGTCAATAATGACAGAATTGTCATTTTTGAGTGAATATTTTTAAGCCATCATTATACAACAGACAGATGGTTTATTTTATGGCTTTCAATTATATTTTTCATTGGCTGGACACCAGCTGTTCTGTTTGAACTCTATTCAGTGTCAGAGGTTCTGAATTTCCAGGGGTATTTCAGATCCCAGACACCATGAAGATTGTAATTGTACAATGTTTGGAATGCCGCCGAGCTGATGCCCATCATAAAGTTCTCATCTGTTGGCATGGCAGTGACAACCCAGCAAGAGCAGGGTCACAAAATATGACTACACACGTGTACACACACACACAAACATAATCTATTTAAGAATTGTTTTAGATTAATCAGAATGTTAAAGGTGTTTGCATTAAATGTTCATTTTCTTTCAATGAAACATGTAGGGGTGGTTTCCTGGACAGGGCTTATCCTAGTCCCAGACTAAAATGAATGTTTGAAATGTCTTAATTTAAAAACATACCTTGACATATCTTTACATACTGTGTCAAGATGCACATCAGAAATGTTTATTGTAAGGTATGTTTGCAAAAACTACTAAAATGTCAGAATATAAATTAGATTAATCTAAACCCTGTCCAGGAAACCGCCCCATAATGTAAACAGTGTACTTTCATTATTCATTATATGTTCTGTACATTAATTCAATCATTAAAGTAATGTACAGTACATATAATGAATAAAGTTTAATGCATTAAAATTGCATAACACATACAGCCGCAGAAAATTAAGAGAGCACTTCAAGATTATTTTCAGTTTTTCTAAATTGACTATCTATAGGTATGTGTTCAAGTAAAATTATCTTTTTTGTTTCATTCTGCCAACTAGCGACAACATTTTGCCAAGTTCCCTTATAAAATAATGTTTTTGTTTGCATGTATTTACAGAAAATTTAATTTAATTAAACCTCACTAACAAAATGCTAATGTATTTTAGGAAAAATTCAAAAATTAAATTTTATGTAATAACCCTGGGTAATGAGGTTTGCTATTGTTAGAATTCAAGAGACACTGGACAGAAATTGTGGAAATTATGATTAAAGGCAAAACTGGCATGGTCTCTTAAATTTTTCTGCGGCTGTATATATAAAGCTTAAAGACACAATGAAAATGTATAAAAACAACTATTTGTAAACCATTAATTGGCATTATGTTTTTTTGTACTGTACATATGCTGCTGATAGAGCTTAACTTTTATTGACTCATAAGCAGTGGCGGCTGGTGACTTCTTTTTCTGAGGGCGCACGATGCGAAGTTCGTCACAACATGTATGTAGCCCGTCGTGTGTGGTACATAATTTCAAAATATGTGTTCTGCACTTTGAGAGATCGTATGTGCATCACGTGTCCTGCCAAAATAAGTGTCTGCTGCAGACGCGTCAAAGGGTTTATGATAAAAGAGAAGTATCATGTGTGTGGTTCCCTTTTCTCGCGTTTGCCAGATACTCGCATAATCTCATGCGTAATCAGAGTTTAGTGTTAAGGGAGTGTCTTTTGGAACATGAGCGTCTCTTTTATCATAAACGGTTTTGATGCGTGTGCAGCAGGCACTTATTTTGACAAAACACGTGATGCACACATGATCTCTCAACACGCAGGACACATATTTTGGAAAAGGGAACCACACACATGATACTCCGAACACGTATTTTGAATTTGCGCCCCTCGGATGAGGAGTCACGAGCCGCCACTGCTCATAACATAACACTGGTGGTACTGTAGTAGTCAGAGACAAATATTCATCTACTTGGTTGCTTTATAGTGTTTAACACAAGCAAATGGGATGTTTATACGTATTTTTATTAAAGTGAAAGAGCTCAGTGAGCTTACATGGTTGAGAATTCTCATCTTCAATTCTCCAGATATTCACCGTCTTATCCATAGAGCCAGAGGCAAACATCAGCATGGAGGGAGAGAACGCACACGTGGTCACATATCTACAGCAGAGAGAGAGAGAGAGAGAGAGAGAGAGCGAGCGAGAGCGAGCGAGAGAGAGCGAGCGAGAGAGAGAGAGGGCGAGCGAGAGAGAGCGAGGGCGAGCGAGAGCGAGCGAGAGCGAGCGAGAGAGAGCGAGAGAGAGCGAGAGAGAGCGAGAGAGAGCGAGAGAGAGCGAGAGAGAGCGAGAGAGAGAGAGCGAGAGAGAGAGAGAGCGAGCGAGAGAGAGCGAGAGAGAGAGCGAGAGAGAGAGCGAGAGAGAGAGCGAGAGAGAGAGCGAGAGAGAGAGCGAGAGAGAGAGCGAGAGAGAGAGCGAGAGAGAGAGAGAGCGAGAGAGAGAGCGAGAGAGAGCGAGAGAGAAATATTGCCTAAAGCTATAAAAATACTGCATAAGGTCTGCAAGCAACAACTCCTATATTATTCTGAATGTGCACGGAATACAAGAGTCACTTTTGATAGTGCAACATTTTACAGTTTAGAAATATTGATACCTAAGGTTTAACCTGTTTAGTGTTAGATAACATTACTGTAAAACCCTAGTACACCGACGGACATGAATCACAAAATGAGTGACTTCTGAAATGATATGCAGTGTGAACATGCCCAGATTAAAGTCTGAATTAATACTGACAGAGATCAGATTATCAGATGAAGAACTCACCTGTCATGATGTGTTAAAGTGTGTAAAAGCTCTCCTCGATCCTGTTTACACACAAAAACAAACATCAGACTACATACAGAGCTCAGATTTACAACTGAGAGCTTAAGTGAACAAATATAAATCATCAATTATTAATAAAGACAGATGATATACAGTAGAAACTGCTGTTGTTTTATACGCTGTACATAAAATAAACCAGATAAAGATGATGATCACCTACCATGTTATACACAGTTACTGTTTTATCCACAGACCTGAAAATAAAAGCCATACTGTATTTATCCATCACAAGTCTGTGCTGCAATCTTTATTAAAAATTATATGAAATACCATAATCATGACACATATCTCAATATATTATTCAAAAAAACATTCTTTAGAATTTCAGTCATTAATGTTGATTAGTTAACAGCAATGGTTTATTTATAATAAATCACAGTTATGACCTCATCACCGAGCTGTTATTAGTATCACTGTGCCACACCCACACCAATGTAAAAGGGTAAAATACTACAAGTCTGTATTTGGGGTCTTGTGAATGTCTTCTGTTTTAATAGATTTTTTTGTTTTTTGGAGTTTCTGTCTTTGATGCCTGTTTTCCTAGAAACAATGTGTTTGTATGTTCTCTAATAAAAAAGAAATAAATAAACTGTGACACACAAATACCTGATCATTGTTTACTGTTTACATGTAAGTGGCTGTATCCTCTTTAATTTATGTTTAAATAATGTTTGATACGTAGAAAGATTAATCACAATCATTCAGAGTGTTGTGAAGTTTGGTCTTGTAATGTTTTGCTTGATTCCTCAATGGGATTTTAACACTACAGGTCCCTCTAGTGGTCCCTCTTGTCTTCTACACAAAACACTACTCTGACTTATATGCAGTACTGTATAGAAATACTCTGTAGTACCCGGGTGACTACATTTGTCAAAATGTCAAGTATACAAACCTATTAATTTAAAAATGCATTGTGATATCACATGTGACATCTATGTAGCAATGATTTCATAACATCACTATATTAGGAAAATATGATACTGTGAGTAGTGATGAATAGTATTCTATATCAAATACATCCTCTGTGTTATGAGTGGGAGGGGCTTACCCAGAGATGAGCAGCTGTCCGTCAAATGAGACGGCACATGACAGGATAGGTGCAGATTGAGCAGAGAGTGTAAACATCAGTGTCATCTCATAACCTGTGGATAAACACACACACACAAAGATAAGTGTGCGTGTGTGCGCGTCTGTGTGTTTGTTTTGAAACACAAGTCTGAATCAACAGTCCCTGCAGTCAGTGATACTGAACACAAACTGCAGTCGCTCATGATGATTAAAACAGATCAAAAGATGAAGCCGCCTCTTCTTACTGCTGAGGACATTTACCAAGCTTAAATGGTTTTATCCCTAAAATTTAGGCTGTGTTTGTTTATACTGCATGTTTGTTTGCATTGTTCAGAACCAAATATCAGATTTGAGCTGAAGTTGAGATTTACTTATGATATTGGATCGTTTTAGAGGATAAGTCAAGTGTTAAAATGTCCCTGCAATCTTATTAAAAGAATGTTTGGTTAATATTTCTTTAGTTTCTCGAGTGAGATCAATGCTCAATGTATTAAGATGACAGAAGACTTTTACAGTACAATGTATACTTCTTATATATTTGATTACTTTAATGTGAACTTCAGTGAGTTTTGAGTTTGACTGCAGGGTTCAGTGAGAGTACCTGCTGCTGATGCATGCTGGGTAATAATCCATACTCTCAGCTGACTATCCTGCCCACCAGACACCAATCGAAACTTCACTGCCGGACCATCTAAAAATACATCCATCCATCCATTCATCCACACACACACACACACACACACACACACACACACACACACACACACACACACATGCATGAATAAACAAGAGAGACCATAATTATATTTGACTTAAGTAATTACAGTGAATGGTACACAATAATCACACCTGTACTATAAATAGGGTTGCCAAATTCTGGAAATTTTTAAAGTTGGAAACTTTCCATGGGAATTACCAGTAATACAGCCGTGCTCAAAGTTATTCATACCCTTTGTAAATATGACCAAAGAAGGCTGTGAAAATAAATTGCAAGTGCAAGTATCAGGATTCTTCAAAATTTTTATTACCTTGCATGCATGTCTGCTTATGATCTGCTTATGATGTTTATTTATGTTATGGTTTACATAAAATTTCCAAATAATTCTCATAATATTCCCATAAAGTTTCCAATTTGGAATATTTCCAAAATTCCCCAGATTAAGTTCCCATGGAAAGTTTCCCAAATTTACTGGAAACGTTCCACCCCCTTGCAACCCTCACTGTAAACTGCAAGCATAATTATACGACAATTTGATCTTTGATTAATGTGGTTGCGCTGAAGTCTGATCCAGTTTACAGCTTGTCTGGTTATGAACGGTTTATTCAACAACATGTACAGCAACCAATTTTTCTGTCTTAGATAACAGAGATGCTGTGCGAGGTTTTACCCGTGCAGATCTTTGGAGAGAACTGGCAGCAGTTGACCCCTAAATCATGAGCAACTTTCTGAATGTGTAGAGAGTTCATAGTGAGAGTCCACAGGTGAAGTTCTCCCAGTGTGGATCCTGTGACAAACATCTGATCACACGGAGAGAAACAGCAGGCCAGAACCGTTCCCTCGCTGACTCTAGAACATCTAGAGATGAGAAAGCCTCAGGTTACACATATTCAACAAAACTAAACCCTAAAGTCAACATTTTTCATTCAGCCTTCAAAGGCATATCAAATAACATTATGAATTATTTGAAGAGAAAAAACATACATCATTCATGTGTGTACGTGTTAGTACTAGAGTAGATTTAGGAATAGCAGTTTATCTATTTTTAAGGAATGTATTTTTCAGATAGTTGTACATTTTATGTTTTTATATATGTATACATTATTGGTATTAAAAAACTTTGTCTCAAAATAACACTTTCTTTAAATGCCATCTTGAAACATTTCCCTCCCATAAAGCACACACTAAAATGGCTGGGTTATTTTTGACCCATGCTGAGTAAATACTGGACAGAACACAGAACTGGGTTAAAAATTGACCCAATGCTGGCTTGTTTTAACCCAACTGCTGGGTTATTATTATTACCCCATGGTTGCATAACAATAACCCAACAGTGTGTCATTTTAACCCAGCACGCGTTCTGTCCAATATTTACTCATTATGGGTCAAAAAAAGTTTTGAAATTATTTGTGCCAATTTATTTTCTTTCAAAACGAAACTCAATTTTATTATTGAAATGGAATTTTGACTGAATATTCACCTCTGTAGGGTCTTTGATGGCACGTGCCAGAGCGCAACAGTGCCATCGGACGCGCCCGAGAGCAGGTGCCGCGCGTCAGGTGAAAATGCGCAAACGCGCACCGGACTGCGCGCCGGGTGCTGCAGCGCGGCTACTTCCGCACCTGTGGACGTGCTCCAGACTTTAGTGAGTGCGTCCGTGGAGCAGGACGCGAGGAATCTGCCGCATGCGCTGAAACAGCAACCGTGCACCGCGTAACCATGACCGGTGAGAGGAGAAAAACGCAGCTCACTGAAATCCTCTAATGAGTACACGCGCACGGTCTTGTCTCCGGAGCACGTGGCCAGCAAACTCTGCGAGAGCGTGCAGCCGTTGACGTCATCTAGGTGGTCCCGAAGGGTGTGCACGAGCGATGTCATAGTGAAAATTACCTGCAAATGAGACAGACAAGAAGAATAAGCAGCATAATCATGTAAGTATTATTTTTCATTCAAATCTGTAATTTTGCCCCCTTAGACCACAATACACCATAATTAAAAATATAATAATAATAATAATAATAATAATAATAATAATACAATTATTAGATTTATGTTACATTGTGAAAGTATGTTATTCCTATAATATATATTAATTGAATATAAATTAGTATATTGCTTTGAAATGTAATATGTTTTTTCTTCATTGTTATTGTATAATATTCATCATGTTTGAGATATATAAATGTTTTCTTTGTACTTTATATCAAAATACCTAAATAACACACAAGAATATTTATTTTATAAAAAGTAGCCAACAAAGTTCAAAGGTACAGTACTCACCTGATGACAGAAGCTTCACATCAAAGTGTTGTAACCTGTTGTTTAAAAAACGGGTAAATAACCCACTGTTAGTGTAATATTGTAACAGTAGGCTATACTTAAACACAAGCTAATATTCAGTAGCCTACAAATAAATGTAAAGACTGAATCTTAAAGACTCCCAGTTTACACACAGTTCATTTACTTCCTGAATAACAGCTGTGTGCAAACATCATGTGACTGAATCTGTTACCTGGGATAGGCTATAGGATAACTCAGTCCTGCCTTATATACATAAACACATGAGGTAACTAAGCAGTGCTTTATACAAACACAGATACAGGTGAACCAATGAGAAAGGTCAGAGAGAAGAACAAATACACGTCCATAAACAATTAATACTTCAGCCTACACTTTAAAAACAAAGATTCAATTTATTTTCTTAATGAGCAAAATAACCCAAGAAAATAAGTCTAGTTTTTAGACCAAAATGTCAAATTTAAGTGGGTTGTTTTGGTCATCAAGAAAAAGCATCTTCATTTAAGAATTGTTTATATTTTTACTGAAAACAAGACAAAAATACTAAGACTTTTTTTTTTCTTGAAAATCATTTTTTGCAGTGTACAAACAAACAGAATGGGATAAGATTTAAAGCTTTGAAAGGTTTATGCAAAATAAAGTAGGGAAAGCAACTTAAAAACGTACCTTTTCAATTAAGTTTGGGAAGAGCAAAGGGGGCAGAGTTCAAAGCAAATTCATTACCATCGAGCCTGACCCTTAATACACACTGAGCTCCTCTGCATGCTGTGAAAATGTCAAGCTCACCTCTGCCATTTGTAAAGAAATAAACACAACAAGCACAATAAAGTCAAAGCATTGGATGGGGTTGGGGGGTATGGTACATCTGTCTGTCTCCTTCAAAAGAAATTTAAAAAGAGTCTTGATTAGAAAGTAGTATAAATATGATATGAAGAAGAGTTCAGACCACATCTCCCCAAGCTCACTGTAAAAAAATACAACTTGGTTTTGCAAGTCAATTCAACCTACTATTCTAAGTTTTGGTTAAAAAAAGATGACATAAAAACAAGTTGAAATTGTTTATCTTATTTTTTTAGTTAATTTAACATAAAATATGTGTTGATTTGACAAAAATGCGGCATATTTTGTACAGTGATAAAACACACAAAAATTTAAGAATGTTGAAGAAAACATTGTAATTCACAGATAAGGTATATATATTTCAATGATTTATTGAGCTTTTTATTAGTAAAAATAAACAATTGTTTAACTTAATAACCCCTTCACACTTACTTTTTTCCAGTCTGCAAAACTTTTTATCCGGTTGATTTTAACTATCCTCAAATACTCCAATGAGTTTTATTCATTAGAGTATTATTATTATAAATGCACCATATTCAATTAAAAGTTACATTTACTTACAAGTCTATTTTACACATTGTGATTATTATTATTATAGGAGGCATTCTACCACAAAGGATTAAATTAATTGGTGGATTCAGGATTATATAGTGTCATTTTTCAGTGAGAAGATTACTATTAAACATTTATTTAGAAAAATATATATTTTTTAAATATCAATCGAAGGACTTGGTGGTTTAGAACAACACAGAGGTAGGTGATTTATGATAAAATTTTAATTTTGAAGTGAACTAAGCCTTTAACTCTTTCCCCGCAATTGACGAGTTATCGTGTCAATTAAGAGAAAATGTTTACCTGTCATGATGCTTTCCTAACGAGTTTTTACGGCAATTTGTAATTCCACTATTATCCACTAGATGGCCCCCCTCACCCAATTTATAAAAAACTGAGCATTACATTCTCAAGTCATTAGCATATTAAAAACAATTTACGATTAACTAAGAATAATAGTCAACTTTATAATCGGATTGAGAAACGGATTGTAAATTTGTTGATGATATCCCTGCTGAAAAAACAATAAAACTCTAATGGCTTTCATTAAAATACCAATAGGAACCATTAGCTTTTACCATTAAAACCACTACACTGTAGTGTGTTTTTGGCCATATTTCATTAGAACCAATAAAATTCCCAATAAAACCAATAGAATTTCTGTGATGGTGTCTAATTGGTTTCTTTTAGCAGGAATATATCATGGGATACATCTGCCATCTGCTTAACCCTTAAGAGTTCCTAGGGACATTTTGTGCCATTTTGATTTTGATTTTTAAACCATCTTGACTGTGATGATTGAATATTGCCCAAACTTGCCAAAGGTTAATCATTTTTGAATTTTGGTTTCAGTTTTTTAAATTAGCTTAAAATGGCTAAGCTACGCAAAAACCGACTAATGTGTTCCTAAGGACAAAAACTGCCCCATTGAAAACCATTATAACTACCATTTTTGACCCCCCCATTTATCTTAACATAAACTAATACATACCTTTATGTCAATATATCATTTTAAACTACTGGCCTTGAAGTTTTAATTTTTATACTTGTCCACCAGGTGGCGCTACTTTTTACCATTTCATGCATTCATCAAAATGTCACAATTTTTGGACCGCATAGCTGCTGAAAAGATAAACCTTTAATGTTGAAAATTGGTGTGTGTGTAAAAGAAGTGTTTCTGAGTGGTAAGGGGGTGGTGGTGATTTCGGGGTGGAGTCGGTGTTGAGTGGGGCAGGGGGGCATATTCAACATATCCAAATTCTTCTCTCTTTGAAGGGCACATTCTGCGTTATAAACTAATTCAGTAATAAAAACGATGAGAGGCCAGAACCAAAACAAAATCAATGTTCATTTTGTTTCTCGCTCATGTTGTTTATGCAAGTACACTGCTATAAGTATGAACAGTTTAGCAGAAGTAGTGAAAATGGCAAGGCATTACAGCACACATAAGGCTCCTGAAATAATCATGCACTTCAAGAGCGAGGATGGCTCCTCATCTTCCTCCGAGGATTCTGAGGTCGACACGGAGGACTCAGAGGTGGAAGAAGACCAGCTGGAGTCTAATTCATTAAAGTGATCTTCAGAAGACTTGTCAGAAGGTGAGAGCGGAGAGGAGATGGATGAAGTGGCTGCAGGATGGATGTCAAATATTGAAAAATCTTCTGGTCTCCCACAAACATGGAGACGCTCCGCTACTTCCCAGCAGCCAGAGATTTGATCCCAGGGCTCACACACGCCACTGCCCGAATCAGAGCCCTGACTCGAAGCTTTTCATTGATGCTGATGCATGAAATCCTGCAGTATATTGGGGCCATGACAAACCTAGATGGGAGACAGTCATAGACTGGAGAGATCTTGAGACAGAGAAACTGCAGGCTTATGTGGGGCTGCTCATTCTGACCGGTGTTTACAGATAAAAAATGAATCAGCCCTCAGTCTCTGGAGTAAGAAATCAGGACAGGTCACTATCTGGGCTACGATGTCCAACAAAAGGTTTCACGACATCAGCCGAACACTGTGGTTCGATTAATGTTAACATATTGGCATGTAAAGGGTTAAAATTTCCCCAAATTTAATTAATATTTGACATATATGTTTCAGGAAGAGTGTTAAAACATTTAATAGTTTAAAGTGGAAAAAATTATTGATGTATGATATTTTTAGAGCAGTTTTTGGGAAGGTGTCATTTTGGCCTTAGGATCATTTTGGCCTTAGGAAGTGTGAGTTTTGTATAAAATCTGACCCTGTTCAAAAAATAACAATGCATCAAAATCAATGTTGCTACCAATCTTTGACCCATCCTAGGGTCTAATAATAATTATAATCAAATGGTAGTTCAAATGTTTTTTTGGGGGAAAATATTTAGTTTTTTTGTTTTTTCTCTTAAAAAACATGGGTTAATGTAAACAAACTGGCATGTAAAGGGTAAAAATTTCCACAAATTGAATTAATATTTCATATGTATGTTTCAGGCAGTTGTTGTTCTAAAAGACTGAATCGTTTAAAGTGGAAAAAATATTGACATATGATATTTTTAGAGCAATTTTTAGGAAGGTGTCATTTTGTGGCCTTAGGAACACTTAAAGCTGTAGTCTACGATGTTGAAAATCGGTCGAGAAAGCCTAAGACAGTTAGTAAGTTTTAAAAAACTCATCCCGCCCCTCTGTGCTACCTGATCCCTCCCACCGGGAAAGACCTGAACAACGTCACTCATTCAAGCTGTGATCACTGGTAGTAAACATCAGAACAGAGATTTACCGAGCAGTAAACACATAAAGCCTTGAAGGAATGAACAATTATAATTGCAATTGACGTTATTTACTTTCACAACAACGTTTGGCATACGTTTCCCCTCCTGAGCTTCAAGAAATGACTTTATATATATATAATTACTTTGACCCGTGATACGCGATGCTAAACGGCTAACATTTCAATGCCGACCGGCAGCATGAGCATGTTGTCAGATTGATAATACTATATTTATGTAACACCTCACACAATCTTTGTAAATATAATTATTTTGACCCGTGATACGCGATGCTAAATGGCAGCATGAGCATGTTGTCAGATTGATAATAATATATTTATGTAACACCTCACACAATCTTTGTAAATATAATTATTTTGACCCGTGATACGCGATGCTAAACGGCTAACATTCAGATGCCGACCGGCAGCATGTTGTCAGACTCATAAAAATATATTTATGTAACACCTCACACAATAAAAGTATAAATAAGTGCGTACCTGTTCAACAAAAAGTCTGCCGTGTCAGAGTCGGTTTTCAGCCCCAAATCTCCCTGAAGCTTTGTCCAACGGTCAACCCTATATTGATTCTACTTAGAGTCCGGCGTTTTTCAAATTTTTTTAACCTCTGCTCTTTCTTCAACAGACTTCCTTTTTCTTCCAACCTTTACTGTAGGGACAAGCAGGGGCTGCTTGCTGCTGTCGTTTAGTTTTTTTTCCACGCTAGCTACCATACACTGACACAAATTTCATGTCGCAGGCAGGAGAGGGGCGGGGTGGTGTGCGATGGGGTGGAGACGCGAGCACGAGGTGGATTTTCAAATGTAGCAGGGATTGGATGAGAGCAGTTAACCAATGTAAGCTGTCCGGCCGGACAGTTTACATTGGTCAACTTATCTGCTACCATACACCCAATAGACTGAACGGATTTTTAAAATTCTTTTTTCTCTTCATATTGTTAGGATTTTACTGTAGAACCATAACCAGCATCTAAATGAGGTTATTAATAATGAACAATCTTTGAAATCGTAGACCATAAGGAAGTTTTTTATAAAATCTGACCTTGTTCAAAAAATAACAATGCATGAAAATCAATGGTGCTACCAATCTTTGACCCATCCTAGGGTATAATAATAATAATAATAATAATAATAATAATCACATGGTGGTTCAAATATGTTTTTTGGAAAATATTTTGTTTTTTTTCTGTAAAAAAACATGGGCTTATGTAAGCAAACAGTCATATAAAGGGTTAAAATTTCCACAAATTTAATTAATATTTGATATCTATGTTTCAGGCAGAAGTAGTTCTAAAAGACGACATTGTTTAAAATGAAAAAAAATATTGACGTATGATTTTTTTTTAGAGCAATTTTTGGGAAGGTGTCATTTTGTGGCCTTAGGAACACTTAAGGAAGTTTTTTATAAAATCTGACCTTGTTCAAAAAATAACAATGCATGAAAATCAATGGTGCTACCAATCTTTGACCCATCCTAGGGTATAATAATAATAATAATAATAATAATAATAATAATAATCACATGGTGGTTCAAATGTGTTTTTTGGAAAATATTTAGTTTTTTTGTTTTTTTCTGTTAAAAAAAACATTGGCTAATGTAAACAAAGAGGCATATAAATTGTTAAAATTTCCACAAATTTAATTAATATTTGATATCTATGTTTCAGGGAGAAGTAGTTCTAAAAGACTGCATCGTTTAAAATGAAAAAAAATATTGACGTATGATATTTTTAGAGCAGTTTTGTGAAGGTGTCATTTTGTGGCCTTAGGAACACTTAAGGAAGTTTTTTAAAGGAACTCTTGAGGGTAAAAAAAAGAAAAGCTTACGTCTGACGTCACACGCCACAACTTCCGGGTCCAAACGCTTCATCAGATGCAAACAGTAAATTAATATACGCTCACAGTGAAGTGTAAAACTACATAAAAATGGCGATCCTAACATTCATCGCCATACTGAAATCCAAGATGGCAAGAAAGTAATAAAGCAATAAACCCCGAGAAGCAGTGGGTTACCAGTGCATTTTATAACAGCTAAAGCCGAAAGTATACTAGGGACGTCCGCGTATGCGCGCCGTCCGCATGACGTCATTTTCGTCATCAAGAGGGTCCGCGGCCGGCCGCGCGGACCGTCCGCGTGCAGCCCAAAATTTGAGACCGCGCGGACAGTCCGCGTACAGTCCGCGTACAACAGCGCATGCGCGTGAAAATATTTAGACAGTGCACTCCACTATAAACAATTATACAAAGGAAATAGACAGCATTTGCATACACACACTATGGTTTTTCTTCTTTAACTTTTACTTCTTCCAAGAACAGAAAGCTCTGGAGCATGTTTGTTTGATTCCTGTTCTTTGTTGTCTTGTTGTTTGTTCTAAACTGTGTTTGCAATGGTTGATCAGTTACTTTTCTTCTCCTAACCTAATGTTTTAATGTACTCTAAATGTCCCCAAATCAGTGCTGCCCTGACAGCCTGTTAGACTAATAATTTGAATTAGAAATCATTTGTATTGCGTATAGTGTCGAACGCGGCCATCCGCGTGTACCCGCGGGGAGTATACTCGAAAAGCTCCGCGGACGCGTGCGCGCGCGAGCCGGACGCGGACGCGGAAAAAAAGTATACCGCGGCCTTAAGGGGCGTTGTTAGGCACGACGCGAAGCGGAGTGCCTAAACCCCCTTAGCTGTTATAAAATGCACTGTAACCCCACTGCTTCGAGGGGGTTTATTGCGTTTATAAAACGGTTACTTCATATGCATAACGTTAGCGGGATTTTATAAAATAAAACACAAATAAGTTGTAATTATATTAGTACAAATATTACTCTTCCGCCAAACAAAGTAGTTCCTCAGAATTAAGTGTGACTGAAACAGAGCGCAGTTACCAACTGACAGAGATGCAGCAAAGACACAATGAAAATATGTTTTAAGACTGTGGTGTTTATTTTATAAATCACCATTCATCTAATTTATACATTAACATTTATATTGTGCAACTGTTGAAGTGATGATCAAATGAAGCATGCTGAACTCTTTTTTGCCACCCAGTTTTAGTTTAATGCCTTGCAGAAAAATTATCTTCTTTAAATAAACATAAAATATCAAATGAAAGAACAGACCATCCGCTTTAAAAAAAAAAAAAAAGAAACGTTTCATCCTACCTTCATATGTTCTCTTATCACCTCTCAAATTTGTTAGCTAAAAGCGGAGATAATTCCATTTTTGTGAAGAACTTTAGTAAGAGATCAGGGCTGCGTTCAGCCCCGACAAAACGTTGCACAACGTTTATTAAACAGAAACGGTGATGCGTTGAACGCCCTGTTGTGCTGACGTAAGAGTTGCAACTACGGTAGCTGAGAGGCCATTCTTTGTGTTCTTTTTTAAATGTTTCTGAAGCCTGATGAAATCGTTATAAATGTGTGTTTAATACTGTAAAAGACCGTCAATGTTACAGTCACTGACCTTGCCGTCCAGAATGAAAGACCACATTCCAACTTGAACCCATTGAGAGAGCTGTTTCTTTACTACCGCGTGGTTTTATACATCTTGCCGCTGATTGGGCCGACATTTCTGACACACCCACCAAACAAGAGAAAACGCTTCTAAAACCTGTTGCATTCCGTTGCACACCGTTTCAAGGAAACATGTCGTTCAACCCGGAAACCGTAGCAAAACGTTGCGCAACGGTGTGAGATTGAACGTGCCCCAGATTCAGACGGAGCCATGAACAGTACTACACGGTGTTTTCAGTGAATGCGTCAGTGTTTAAGTTGGGTAAGATCGCCACCCAGTGGATAATAGCGGACGTATGAACTTGACTTATAAACTCCTCAGACAACGTTTTGTCTTTATCGACGAGATTACTCAACAATATTTATTGACATTTATCTGGATATCGCCATTAATTGTGCAATTGTAGACAAATTAAAAATATGATTAAAGACTGTGGTGTTTATTTGCATAAATCAGTACGCAGCAACAGTGGCGCAGTGATACTTATGTAATGTGGTCTGAACCCTGAGGTTACCGGTGTATTTTATCACGGCTTAGAACGCGTTTCCACCAATCAGAATGAAGAATCAGAACTGCCCGTTTTATAATGGATATTTTGTGTGTTACAGTATTAGTACGTCGTGAGCTTGGAGAATGTAGTGTAACGTTACACCACGAGATTATAAAAGTATAACTTAAATGTGTGATATGAATAAATACCGTTTATAAACGGAGATTGAAGTCTCATTTGAACCAAGTGAAGGCTTGGACCCAGATGATATTCCTTACGTCACGACGTAACAGCGTCCTCTAGTGGCCAGCAGTGGTACCTTCAGGACATTTGAACAGGGTGATCAGCGATCAAATGAGGACGACAGTGAATGATTGCATCACAACTGCATTCAGCACACTAATTTTGAATAAAAAAAGACTTAAAAGATAATGTAATCAATGCATAGGTGTAGCTAAGCAATAGCTTATACAGTTAGGTCCATATATATTACACACAAGTTTTGTTATTTTAGCTGTTTACCAAAACAGAGTTGATTGAAGTGTGGCATTTGGAAGCTGTGAATCCACATCATGTGGTTCAGGGAGATCTCCATGCAAGTGATATTTAGGTTTCAAAAACTCAACAAATCCATCAGTCAGATAAGAGGAGTATTTGTAGTGACCAAATCAACAATTTAGCACAGTCTGAAGAAAAAAGAAACCCACCGGTGAGCTCAGCAACAACAAATCCTGGGTGTCCATATAATGGTGGGTGATGGCATTATCCTCTCCATGATAAGAAAGCAGACGGAGTTATATTGGGAACATGACATAAGGGTAAAACAATGACTGAGATCTATAAAAAGCCCAGAGGGTCATTCATCTGTTTCACTTCATCATCTTTCATTATACATCAAACACACAGATTCATGAAGACACAGAACATAAGACTTTAACAAAATGATCATCTTCTGGTTATTTACAGTTTTAATGCTGTTGTTGCAAATCAAGTGTTGTGTTTTTGTTTGTTTATGTTGAGGTATCAAACAACACAAATCTGTTTTCAGTCTTTATTAATCTTGAAAGACTATACGAGTTTCTCTATAAGAAATGGCTTGCTGTTCATATACTATATGGAAAAATAAAATCTTAAAACAATTTGATTTGTAAAACATTTTAGTGGCACATCCAAACTTAAAATCTGTGATGAAAATATGGCAATCAAAGCAGCAGTATTTATATACAAAACGCTTGTGATTATAAAGTGCAACAAATATTAATTTACACAAACATTTCAATCTCATAAAAGTGACTTTTTAACACTCAGGTTTAGAGTTCGACAACAGAAGAGATCTTATGTAACACAATTTAATAGTGCTTCTTATCCTATTAGGAGCTTGTTATCATTAAATGCTCTTATTGGACAGACATAAGCTTTGTAAAAAATATTATACAATTGCCATGCTTTATAACACTACTGTATATACCTGTAGGTGTGGAATCAACTGAGGATGAAAAATAATGTTTGCAATTTCATTTTTAGATAAACTCTTTCATTTAAGGGAAATAAAAGTGTCCCTACTCCAGTGTCATCTGTCTGATTGCTCAGTAAAAGGACTTAAAAATATTCTTAAGGAAACAAAACAAAACAAAACAGTTCAGACAGTTAAGAAACATCCTTAAAAGCAAAATAGTCAACAACTAGTCATATGGCAAAACACTGATGATCAATGCACCTAATTGACCTGTTTAAGGAAACCCCATCCTGTCTTATGCTTTATTGCATGCATACAGACCATGTTTTCCCCATACAGTCCTACAATCCGTCCCAGAGAAAGAATGATGGTATTAGTTACGACTCTGTCGTTGTTTCTGTGTAGCCCATAGCTGAGGAGCCTTTAAGCAACAAGTAAAGATGGAGACAATCATTATCTCATATACAGTCCTGCTGTGTCTTCAAACATCACAGATTTCTGCTCTAAGGAATGTCTTCAACTTCTTCGGCTTCGACCAAGCAGGTCTGATCTGCGGATGGGGATCTGAAGGGAGGGTTGTACTCGATAAGGTTGAGGATCGATGAACCCGGACTGTTCCTTTGGTGAAGGAACCAAACCACCGCAGAGACGACGAGTATCAGCACCACACTGATGATGACCAGAGCCGAGAGGAACGGACTGCTCTCTATACATGAAGGAAAGTTAAGTGATAAAAAATCTGAGCATCTCAGGTGATTTGTGATGGTTTAGATCAGTACTTCTCCACAATAAAATGTTTATTGCATGAAAGTAAATGAAAGATTGTTATAAACCTGTTAAGCGTCGCCATCCCGTATACAGAGACCCAAGTTTACTTCAGTATTGTTTGTGTACATTTTAATCTATCACTACAAACTATAGAATAGACATTTCAACAGTGTTTAATAAAATAAATTATGTAGGGAGAGTAATTGATTCATTTATGAAGAGAGTGTGCCTCAAAACATTTATATCCTGCTAAATGTCACTGCCAGCAAAGCCTACGTTAACTTCAGTGTTTTGCATGGGAATTCTTATCTAATCATGACTAACTATATATTGTTTGAAAGCTTTTAAGGGTGTAATTTTCAATTAAAAATTGTGAGAGCCATTTTCTAAAATGCCACAGGTGGGCCAATGTTGTTATTATATAATTGTAAGATGAATACCCTATCTAAACCTAAAATATATAGACAAACTATGTATCATTAGAAAGCTCTAGGAATGTAGTTTTCATATTTCGAAACGTTTTAGCAGTAATAATAATACTTTTTTGAGATATTAACCTTTTTATATTTTTTTATAAATTATTATATTTTATTGGATTATTTTTATTTATTAAAATAAATGTAAACTGCTATAACAATTTTCTGTTTAATATTTTATGCTTTTATCAGTTTTACATGTTCATTTACAACCCTAGGATTTGCCTTCAGAATGAAATGGTCTATTATTACCTTATTTGAAAGGGTCATGAATAATAATGTTGAGCTCTGCTCTGATTGGCTGTTACACAGAGCAGCTCCTTCAGTAGCTCAGTGTGTGTGTAAACAGATCTTATGTTTGAGTCTGTATCAGATAAAGATACACACTTTAAGGAATAATCAATTGTTTGAAGATTGTTAATGGACGTTTCTGAGTGGTAACTTTGTATTTTTTTTTCAGTATATGGACCTGCAAAACGTAACTCTAATGTCAATAGTACAACTTCAGCCTAAACACTAGCATATAGCATTAACTAGCATATAGCGCTAACTCAGTCAGTCACAACTTTGTTTTTAGCACTGTAACAACATTGTACTTAATTTAATGTTGTGGCGTACATCTCGACTGTAACGTCACAGCTGGTGTTATGTTGAGATTGGTCTGTTTTCCAGCTGTCTTTTGCATGCACGAGCTTTACATAAGAAGACGGAAACAATCGTGTTTGAGGTATACGATAAGTCAAAGTAAATCATCTCATAACATTTCCTCTTTTCTGAATGAATCTAAAAGGCACATCTGACTATATGTGTGGAGACGTGTCGATTGTGAGTCTCTTCTCTGACTGAAAGAGTGAAGCATGTTGTTCATTTATTATTTTCAGTATACAAGTTGATTTTCTTCACACTTACTTGGTGCGCTTGGCCAGACCGCCTCTGAAAAACAGAAAAGAAAATAACACGAGTTATGAGACAGTCTGCATACTATAAAATCACACAACTACAAAGAAGATAAACCTATGTATCTGCCAGACATTAGAGCAAAACTACTAATATTATAGGTTAACTTCAAGTTACACACAAAAAAAATTTCACATTTGGATATGTAATCCAGGAGAATAATCTTACTGGTCTGACATACGACGCCAGTCGCAGGCTCATTTAAACAGCTGACATTTTCCCATTTTCCTGTGCTGGAGTGAAGAACGATACAGGTGTCCATGAGAGCAAGATCAGTTTCATCTGAGCCTCCGTCTTCCCAGTTATTATACAGCAAAACACTTTCATCATCAATCCACCTGAACACATCATCTACAAAAGACAAAGAACGTTCATGTTACCAATAAGTGAATAAATGCCTATACAGTCATGGCCAAAAATGTGTTGGCATCCCTGAAATTTTTCCATAAAATGAAGTATTTCTCACAGAAAAGTATAGCAATTATTAAGTTTAAGTTAAGGGAGCCAATAATTTTGTCCGGCCCATTTTTGGAGTTTTGTGTGAAATTATGTCAAATTCGTTTTTTGTGT
Source organism: Paramisgurnus dabryanus (assembly GCF_030506205.2). NCBI lineage: Eukaryota > Metazoa > Chordata > Actinopteri > Cypriniformes > Cobitidae > Paramisgurnus > Paramisgurnus dabryanus. The sequence continues at coordinate 2,157,016 of NC_133351.1, forward strand.
TGTTCCAATACACACAAAGGAAATAAACATGTGTATAGCAAAACATGTGTAATTGCATTACGTTTCTGTAAGAAATACTAAATAAATTTCAGGGTTGCCAACACTTTTGGGCATGACTGTATATACAGTATATTAACCAAACAATATTCAATAAATCCCCAAAAGTAAAATATCTTAAAAAGTAAGATAACCCAGCATCATCACAATATATCATGTGAAAGTTCTGTAAACCAAACTCATTTGTAAGCCCTTAACCAGAAGATCAAATTTCAGTTTGTCTTCTAGTTCAAACTTTATGAACTAAACATAATCTTTCATCATAAAGCCAAAAACAAGTTGATTCAAACCTGTGGTGTCTAAAGTGTTTTTATAGTTTACACATGAAAGCATCTTGAATCAGGGTGTGGACGATGTGTTCCTCGAATCTATAAACCTCTATGATCAGACCCTAAAATAACAGGATTTCCATGTGTTGTGAGGAGACGTGTGAACATTGTGCTATGGGAAAACTAATGCACGCATTTATGAACCACTGATGTAAAAAGAACACACAGAGTAGGGCTGCACGATTAAATGTATTTTTATTATGATAACGATATGTGTGCCTCATAATTAATTAAAGCAACACTTTGTAGTTTTTTTTAACCTTTAAATAATGTCTCTAAAATTATTTCGGTGATAGAACAACTTTAAACTGGACAAATTGTACTGTTGCTGCAACCTGAGCAGCCTCATAGCTGCTACAAGCACACTCTGAAAGTGGCGGTGGAGGGTAGGAAACACAGCCCCGCCCCTCCCCCTGCCTGCAGAAGAGTGTCTGATACCAGGCACTGTTGCGCTTTTCAACCACATGGGGGAGCTGTAAGTCATTTTTACATGGAAACTACATAGTGTTGCTTTAATAAAAATCGATACGGTTTTCGTGTGTAAAGACCAAGCACAAAACACACTAAAATCATGAAATGTGTTTGTTTGCTGTTATGGGCGGAGTCAGAGTATATAGAATGAATGACGGACAGCATCTGATGTGACAGCGTCTAAATTGTCCTTCACCTTGAACGAACATAATGGCAGAGCAACAAGAAGAAAGTGCAGTTAGTTAGTCATTAGTTCCGAAATTTTAAGTCGTAAAGGCATATCATTGCCTTGTAAAGTGTAATAAAAATATCGAAGTGAGGTTGCACGAGTATCTGGCAAACGTGAGCGTCTCTTTTATAATAAACCCCTGCGGCAGGCACTTATTTTGACATACAGGGTGATGCACGTCTAGTTCGCGCGAATTGAGGGTTGCCACGGGGAAACGCGCAAGTTGAAAACATTTATCTTTGGGGGAAAACGCGCCACATTAACCAATCAGGAGCTTGCTCTAGTGACGTGATCACAGGAAGCGAGCGGAGTCGCAGAAGCCCCCGCCCATGACGCAAATTTCTGCCTGAATGTCTCGATGACTAGAATTTCATGCGCGAATGAAGCGAGTACACTTAAAATGTTCAAGCGTCCAACTACGCATGGTAGACGCGAATTTGACACCTCAAATTCGTCTGGTGTGAACCCACAGTAAGGGCAAAACAGTTTATTGTGTATGTCTGATCTCTATCAAAGTCCTTCACAAAAATGCAATTATCTCGCTTTTTGCTCAAAATCGGGTATTTTTCAAGAAACCTACCCATATTTGAGAGGTGATTAAAAGAGAACCAATGATGATAGGATGAAACATTCTGTTCTGGTCTGTTCTTTCATTTGATATAATGTATGTTTATATATTTAAAGATGTATTTAAAACATTTTCTGGAAGGCATTAAACTTTTGCGTTGACTGGTAACTTTTTTTAAACACTGGCAGCGATTCGCATCGTTATTGGTTTTATATCTTGTTGTCTGACATTTTAGAAATATACCGGCAATAGAAATTATACGAGCATTCAAACTGGTCATGATTTACTCAAGTTATTCAATATACTTACTAAGCAACATTCTGATAAACAAGTCTCTGCCAAGGTCTCTGCCTTAATAAACAGATTAGTCAAGTTAAGCTACATTCCAGAAAGGGAACACTGGAAAAAATCCAGTAATCTCCTTAACCATTTATGCTTTACATGGAAAATAATATTACATCTTTAGTACCATTTACTTCCCTTTTAACACATTAAAACAAGCTATTTTTCCTATTTTCCTTTGTGATCCGTACAGGCACATAAATAAGCTCTCCAGTCAGTTGTCCCGGACCATCCTGCTACAGAAAACCCACTTGACACAATCCAAGTAAACTCAGCTTCTCTTTTCCTTTCGTCTGTAGGTTACTTACCATCGCTGTCATAGTCGATCCCAAGCCAGATGTTTACATCGTGCTTCCACACATTAGGGCTGTACTTTACAATGAAGTCATTCACCGGAGCACTTTTAACTGTCAAGAGACCTAAAAACATAAGTTAAAAGGATGTTAGACAGGCAATAATATCATTTACAGTAACGATGAATAAGAAAATGTCCGTCATTGTTTACAAAATAAATGATTTACCATATAATTTACACTTGTCTTGTGCAGATTCAAATGAGTAGCTTTGTGCCGTGTCCTCTTCTCCATGAACAAAGTGATAACAGTTGTCACCAAACGGCAACCACGTGCGTCCATCTGCTGGGCAGTCTGTGTAGATATGACTTCATTACATAACAACATATCAACAACAGACTGAAACAAACAACACTGTTAAATCTGATGACCTGTATCAACAGTTCAGAGAAACAGATAAGCACATATATACACTGCAGAAATCCTCATTATGTGAAAAAAATATTTCCATGATGACTTTCCAGGCCTCAATCAAAATATTACAATTCCATTAAATTATAATAGAAATATTGAATATTATCCACAAAACAAACTCTATGGTTAATCTATTAAATGGGGTCATATTATGAGATTTTCTTTTAAGATGTATAACCGTGGGTTTACACAGATGCAAGTTCAACGATTTGCGTTTACTGCGAACACACACCCTATTCGCCTCAAATGCGCCTTCATTCACATGAAGAAAAATTCACATGACATAAACTAAAAGCCCCGCGTTTGGTGTGTACGTAGCATACGTATTGGGTTGCCCCTGAGTGCGTATGTGAAGTTTTAGCTCAAAATATCATATAGATAATTTATAATAGCATGTTAAAATTGCCACTTTGTAGGTGCGAGCAAAAATGTGCCATTTTGGATGTGTCCTTTAAAATGCAAATGAGCTGATAAAAAAATGCAAACACTGATCATGGTAGTTTGCTGAAATTGAAACTCAATTTTTCTGTCAATTTTTTTCTCTTTTTTTCTCTGCACTAAATGGCAGTGCCGTGATTGGATAGTGCATATTAAGGGGCGGGATTATTTATTAAAATAAGATCTCCTTCTGACATCACAAGGGGAGCCAAATTTCAATGACCCATTTCTTCACATGCTTGCAGAGAATGGTTTACCAAAACTAAGTTACTGGGTTGATCTTTTTCACATTTTTTAGGTTTATAGAAGCACTGGTTACTCAATAATAGCACTTAAACATGAAAACAGTCACTTTTTTCACGCAATGACCCCTTTAAGAGATTTTAGGCCAAGTGGGTAATGTGAAGGACAAATAATCAAAGTCGCAACTTCCTCTTTGATCTCGAGCTGAATCAAACTTTGTTTCCAGTCTAAACCAGCAGTTAAAGCTCGTGACAGTCAAAGAGACAAAGTTACTCAATGATACATCATGAAAAGTTTGAACTTTAGAACATTTTGGTTGTACACAAATATAACAAAGAAATCAAACTGTAACAGTGACGTTAAGTCAGTTAAATACATGCTAATAATGTCAATCTGCACATGTTTACTTAGTAAACATCAGTACAGTAAAGTTACTTAATAAAAGCAACTAATCACAGTAACTTTGTGTACATCTCAATATTATTAAGTGACACAAAGTGTAAAAAGTCGCAATGACTCACCAGCAGTGTCCTGTCCTCGCGTTAAATGAGACGTTAAAGTAAGAAGAGCGACTGTAAACAACACAAAAACACGACAATCTTTACACGACTCCATGTTTTTTTAGTTCATTCCAACGGACAACAACGAACGAACTGAAAGCGTCATACATACAACACACATGCCCGCGCACGTACGCACACACATACACAGACGGACAGACAGAACACAACACACATGCCCGCGCATGCACGCACGCACGCACGCACACACACAAAAAGACACCAACTCATCACACCCGGATTTGTGAGCATGTGGAAAGTGAGGGTCACTTTAGATGTGCTCTGAAGTTCGGCTTGCTTTTCTACACGGACATTTGTTTATTTAACATGCGCCAAAACAATCTCTATAAGAATAGCCGTGTTGGAAGTACTTCATAAAATATTGTCAGATATCACACTTAAAACGACCACGACTGTGTTGTTTAGAGGTTAATAACTTTTATTTTCAATTTTAAACATTGAAATGCTACCTGTTTTTAATTCTGTAACCGACAGGGTGCGCAAGTGAGCAGCCTACAATGACTGCAACTACAGTAGCTGTCCCGTTTTGTTGGAAACATTTCATAAGACACAAACGCAAAGCCCAACTTTAAGTTTTTCTGTATTGATTTAAAGTTATATTATGACTCATTATACCTGACTACTAATGACATAGCAGTGATGATGCTGAAGATGATTTTATTGTAAAGTAGAAGGGATAGTTCACCGGTATGTTTTACCACTGTACAAAAATCATCATACACTGAATAATTGAAACAATCTATAATAAAAAACTGTTTATCAAAATAGAAATAACTCAAATTAATAAAACAGCAAGTGTTAAATACACTTAAAGGGACAGTTCACCGAAAATTGATAATTCTGTCATCATTTACTCACCATCAAGGGGTGTTAAACCTTTGTTCTGCTAAACACAAAGGAGGGTATTTTGTTTGAAACAAAGCCGATCTGGTTCACCATTGACTTCTATAGTAGGAAAAATGATATTATAGACGTGAATGGTGCCCTTGATATGTTTCATTAATATTTTCTAAAATATATTCCTTTGTGTTCAGCACAACAAAGTAATTTATAGGTTTAAAACACCTTGAGGGTAAACGATGACAGAATGATTATTTTTGGCTGAATTTTTCCTTCAAGTGTTTTAAACACTTACTGTTTCATAAATTTTAGTTTTTTTCTTTCGATAAACTTTTTTATTACATTGTTTCAAGATTTTTGGGATGTTTTCCCATTGACAGCCGTTTTTTTTAAGGGGGAAACATTTTCATTACAAATACACATCACAAGGGGAGCCAAATTTCAATGACCTATTTTTTCAAATGCTTGAAGAGAATAGTTTACCAAAACTAAGTTACTGGGTTGAACTTTTTCACATTTTCTAGGTTGATAGAAGCACTGGGGACTCAATAATAGCACTTAGACATGGAAAAAGTCACGCAATTACCACTTTTAGAGATTTTAGGCTAATGTGGAGGACTGATGGAGGTTTCATAAATTTTAGTTTTTTTCTTCTGATAAACTTTTTTATTACATTGTTTCAATTTTCCAGTGTATGATTTTTGGGATGTTTTCCCATTGAAGGCCATAATATTTACTGAAGTTTTTTTTACAGGGCACATTTTCATTACAAATATTAAGCTACATTGTGGTTCACAGACTAATTCTTTTGGTGACCACTTTAAATGCCAATAGTTATTTGGCACACAGCAAGAGACGAGAAGATTACAGATTGCAGTTTATATCATGTGCATTTGACAAGTGGACTATACAAGAACCCAAGTTTACAGGACTGTCATGTTCAAACGTATCAATGATAATAGTGCGTTAAAGGATATCAATTCTGTCATCATTTGTTCACCATCATGTTGCTGGAAACCGGTATAAATGTATTTGTTTTGATGAACACAGAGGAAGATATTTTGAAGAATGTTTTTTCATGAGCCCCATTCACTTCAATAGTATTATTTTATCCTACTATGGAAGTTAATGGCACTCATGATCGGCTTGGTTACAAACATTCCTCAAAACATCTTCCTTCGAGTTCATCAGAAAAATAAAATGTATACAGGTTCGTAACAACATGAGAGTGAGAAAATGAAGATAGTTCATTTTTGGGTGAACTATCCCTTTAAAACTAAACAGAAAATTAATTAGCAATATTTTCCATTTACATTAACCTTTTAAACGGAACTGATCTATGATAGCACTACTATACATATTGGTAATATGCATAGAATAAATAGTAATATGATGTTTAAATTATGAAGATATTTAAAGCCTAGCCTATTTTTTATAGCCAGTGGTGTAGTGCAATGTATACCCACTTCTTTATGGGGCATACTGACTTATTCTTAAAAAAAAAAAATGGGTGCATAAATTAGAAAGTATACCCATGCACTTCTCCAGGCACCAGTACACCACTCTTTATAGCCATGTGTGACGAAACTATTCCGAGGCTATAAAACAAACTTGCGCGCTTTTTCAATAATTAGACAATTTTAATCTCAGCATAGAAATAAACATTGAAATGTCAATGAAGATATAAGTTTTATACAGAGGGTTACATGTGATATGAACTTACATGACCATAACAACGTATTCAACTCAAACTATACATGGAATGTGTCTTCTAAACTAGAATGGTTATGAGAAATGACATTACTGACGTGGTTACTAACAGCAAAATATTCAGTAACATGTTATAGTGAATATCTTTAAAATGTCATAAAGAACCAAGAGTGAGAATGAGAGAAAGTACAAATGCTTATGTCATCATAAAACGGAACAGTTCCCAAAGAACCCGACATCATTCTCCTGACAGAAGAACCCAACATTCAGTCCAAGCCATCTCAGAGGCGTAAAGAGGGTACTGGCATTGTGACATCCCGAAAGAACCGATGGACCAGCGCGTTCTTGGCGGAAATCCTTTTGTTGGGATCATAGTCCAGCATTTGCCCGAGAAGATCTCTGCCATCCTCATCCAGTGGTGGCACCACTTTAGACAGATCCTGTCGTGCCCACTTCGGAAACGAGGGTTTGTAGTCCGGCATCGAGGTGACTCCCGGCCACACGGTCTCATCCGGGGTGCCCAGGGTCCGGAAAATCCGAAAGAGCTGATCTATTTCTGAGTCACCGGGAAACAATGCTCTTCTGGTGATCATTTCAGCAAAGATACAGCCTAAACTCCAGATGTCAACCGCTGTGGAGTAATATTTACATCCCAGGAGGATCTCTGGAGCTCGGTACCACAACGTCACGACTTCGTGCGTGTATGTGCGCACCGGCACACCGAACGCCCTCGCGAGCCCAAAGTCCGCCAGTTTGATTTCTCCCTGAGCGTTAATGAGCAGATTTTGAGGTTTGAGATCTCTGTGGAGAACCCGATGTGAGTGACAGAAAGCCAAACCCTGGAGCAGCTGAAACAGGTAACTCTTGACGAGCGCGAGGGATATACCGGAGACGGATGACGAGTCCATAAACCTCTTCAGATCCTGGTGAAGAAACTCAAAGACGAGGTAAAGTTTGTTTTCTGTGTGGATCACATCGCGCAGCTTGACGATGTTCGGGTGGTTGAGCTCCTTCAGCAGGGAGATCTCGCGGATGGCGGTGCTCGGGACGCCTTCTGTCTCCGTGTCCAGTCTGATCTTCTTCAGCGCGACCGTTTCTCCCGTGACCTTGTTCTTGGCTTTATAAACCACCCCGTACGTTCCCTCGCCGATCTTCTCCACTTTCTGAAAAGACTCCATGTCAAACTTTCTTTAGTGTGTTTAAAACAGCGCGCGCGACTGCTGTGCGGCGACCGGGGTTTCAGTCGCGCAACTAAAACATTAAAACACGGTAAAAACGCGGACAACTCGGTTGCATGTCACAACAAACCGTCCCGCCAATTCTCTCAGCGACTCGCGCGCTGTCGTGTTGCTAAGACGTCATCTTTCTGCAACTACGTAGCGAGTCACGTGACGACCGGCGCGGAGATGACGGTGCTTCCGTTTTCAGATAAAATAAGCGTTTACATACGCATTTTGTACAAAAGCTCTTAAAAGCAAAAACTATTCTTAACAGTTGGAAACAAAGAGATATCTCGATTTTTGCAAAAAAATTCTGTTAACTAAAAGATTTGTTTACAGCTTCATCTCTAACTATCCCTCCATATTTAATAAAAGAATGTAGTAGCACCGCAATTACAACTTCATATGGAAAAATAAACATCAAAATATTAACAAAAATAATTTCGTTCATAGTTATGAAGGTGGTTTAAATGTTATTTAGAAATAATGAATAGTGTTTAAAAAAACAATGGTTAAGATTCCATACGGCAAAAAAAAAAAAAAGAAATTTCTCTGGCCAAAAATATTTTTTAAAATATATGCTAAATATATTTACATAAGTATTTTAAGCTTAATTAAATATATTTTTCAATTTGAAAATATATTTAGCTTTAACCTTCATATATTAACATATTTCATGGAAAACAAATACATTTCTAATTTTACAACCCATACGGAAAAAACTATATTTTTCTATCCAAAATATAAAAGTTATAAATTGTTGTATAAATGTATAAAGTATAAAATGTATAAGCATGTATAAAAGTATAAGTTTATTTTTGCTGTTGAAAATTTAATATACAAAGTTTTTTCCAATGCGACATGAATATAAATGCTTTACAATATATTTATCTTTAAAATATATTTCAAAATATACAAAAAATGGCCAAAAAATATATTGGTGAAAAATACATTTTGTAAACATATTTTAAAATATATTTCAGCACATATTTTTTTATAATTTTCTTTTTATTTATAAATATATTTTTTTGCCGTATGGGATCATTCCTTCATAATACAAATAGCTTATGGTCTACAATTTCTGCTTCCATTTTTGAGAAAATTTGTGGCTCAGTGTTTTTGATAAGATGTGATTTTGAGTTGTTCAAGTTAACCTTACCTCTTAAGTTATCAACATTCCATCAGCAAGTTCTCCGGTGTTGGAAATTAGCATTCTCCCACAACTTCAACCAACACAAAACTTGTATTTGGAACAATCATTTTATTTTAAACCATAACATATCTGTATTTTATGGAAATTGGTTTCAATACAACATTCTCTCCCTACTGGACATAATGGATAACTCTGGGAATATTCTCAGTTACAATGATTTTTGCCTAAACTTACATTTGTATGTCACCCTAAAGAGTTTTATACAGTAATAAAGGCCATATCTAAAAGCATGATATTATTGGTAAAATGAATTATTTCACACAATACTCTGTAAAATCCACTCTCTCAATCCTCTGTCTTGGTGAACTTTCTATAAAAGATCATAAATGCAACGACAATTATATTAAAAGTATTCATTGAGAGGCTTCATTCAAACAGAATTTGACGTCATATTTTTAAAGACTTCAACATAAATGAAATTAAGGAAATAAGAATAAACTATCTCACCTTTCCAAGTCTTCCCAAAATAAAAGAACTCCACTTTGAAATAATAATTGACATATACCCATCTAAATAATTCCTTTATTCACACTTTAATATTGAAGAAAACCCTTGTCAATATTGTGAAACTGAAACCACTGAGCATATTGTCTTTAATTGTAACTACACAAAGCAATTTCGGTCTCACTTGTATAGTAAAATGTAAAAGGTCTTATATGTAAGAATCCCCTCAAATATAAACAAATTAAGTTTGGTGTACTAAAAATGATCCACAACACTACCTAATTAATAACCTTTTGAACTTGCAAAATATTTCATTTACTAATGTAGATTTCTTAAAACCCCTCCCTCCTTTTCTCACTTTATCAGGGAACTTAAAAAGTTTGCAAACTCTATTGATACGCTTTTCAAATGCCAATTGTTTAGATCTTTGTACCCAATAACTATTTGTAACCCCCCTTGTATTATCAATATTTTACTTAAAGTTTATTTTAGGGCTGTCAAAAGATTAATCGCATCCAAAATAAAAGTTTGTGTTTACAAAACATGTGTGTGTACTGTGTATAATTATTATTATACATATATAAAACACACCCAATCATGTACATATGTAAGATAAAATGGTTATATATATATATATATATATATATATATATATATATATATATATATATATATATATATATATATATATATATATATATATATATATATATGTTATGATATAAATTATATAAATGTATATACAGCATTTAAAAGCAAATATTTCTTAAATATATACATGAATGCATGTGTATTTATATATAGGCTACATAATATTTACACACAGTACACACACACTTTTGACAGCACTAGTTTACTTATTTAATTTTATTATTATTTAGGTTTTTATGGCTTTTTCTATTCTTTCTGTTATTAAATATTATTTATATTTGTTTAATTCCTTACACCTCTTTGTAATTTCATATCTAACCTATGGCTGTTGACAATGCAATATGTCTGCCTTTGACAAATGTAATTTATTTTTATATGTTGCAACCCTATTTTGTATGTACATTTGTTGACTTTCAATAAAAAAATAACCTGTATTATTCTTGTTTTTCTTTTCCAGTTTTCCTGAAAAACCAGATTCTCAGTTTTTGTAGTTTGGTTTCTTGATAACAGTGGTTGTAACGATAAACTACACACCCTACGGTAAACTACACACCCTAGAAATTTAATTTCAAGATTCTAACCCCAGATTTCTTCTGGACCGGTATTCAATTTCAATTCAATTTTATTTATGCATCGCTTTGCACAATTGTTCATTGTTTCAAATCAGTACTTAATGAAAACGTTTTGCATAACCCAGCTTCTTTTTACAGCCCATTCACATTTCATTACCAACACAGTGACACCTGCTGTTAGAAGTGGTGTACTGTTTCGAGCAAAGGAGGCTCAGTGTAAAAAACGTAATAAAATCTTGTAACTTCAGACAAACATGATACAAAATAATCACAGTGATGACATCTTTTTGAAGTGGTGAAGTGTGAGAAATATATTGGTATATTAAAAAGTGATTTTAAAGCTGAGCACAACTAGAAAAATGTACAATTATGAGTGATGACCTAAACCAGGGGATTTCTCAAGCAGGGGACTTTAACAAACTTCCAAGGGTTCCCTAAAATTACTTTAAATTATTAAAAAACACAAAACAAGCATGAAAATGAGCTAAAACAACTAATAATGAAGATATTTCTTGTTTTTTTTGTAACAAATATACATCCGTCTACATATGCCAAGCTCTTGTATACTTTATATGGTAGAAATTATAAGTGGGGGGCTTGAAGAGAAGAAGGTTGAGAACCCTTGACCCCCTTTTTTTACCATAAGAGACCACAAGAATAACCACATGACTAAAACAAAATTTGTGTTTTATTCAAAAGTCCTCAAAGAAATGAACAGAAATAAAGCTCAATTAATAATCTACTGGAAACAAAGGAAATAAAGTTTTTTTTGGCTTAAACACTCCAGAAAGAAAAATACAGAAGATTTCTGATAAACCAAACATACAAGTTACCACTGGCAAGCGTGTGGCACATGTAAAACAAACACACACACACAGAAAAAATTTACAAAATTAAATCTCATATAGTTATCTCTATGAAAATCTTTTTCAATTTTTTTTTTCAAATTTTTTCAAACAGTCTGTACAAAACTTCTCTCTTCATAAATTATTACTTTGTCATATAACTTAATGGCTGTCTAGTACATGATTTTTCATATTCATGAGCATTTCTCTCTACACACACACTTTCCAACTCTTCTGACCCAGACGCAGATTGGCACTTTGGATTCAGATGTTACTAGCAGCATGACCTACACAACAACTCCACAGTGACTTTCATTGGGTACCACAGACACACATAAGCACACAAACACTTCAGGAGTGGACGCTGTTGTGAGCTGAGCACCGTGGATTACACCGCGTAAGTATGTCTGGACTCGAATACAGATCCTGGGAAAACCACTTCCAGGGATAACTTTTTCTTTACTCTATGACTTGCATGTCATTTTAAACACGTATGCTGTTCGTTTTACTGAGGAATTTTACTGTTTCGTTGACAGATGTGTGTGAGTAACAGTCAAAAATTTTGGCTCATGGAAAATTGCCTCTTCCTGCCCGTTTCTGTTCCACAGTAAAAATAACAGCAGGCAGGTTTGGAAAGACACGAGGGCACTAAAAAACACACACGACGTAGCCAAATAAAAATTCAGCATCCCTACAGCCGTTTCTCTACATCACTTTCATTCTCTCGCTCACTTTCTTTTCCATTTCCTATGGACTTCATGGACAACATGGACAATATCCTGTGATGAACAAGCAGCAGTTTGAACTTTGAAACGATGAATCTGAATGCTAGACGACACTAAATCACGCACAACTTTCCTTATAACCACAACAATAAAAACAAGTTTGTCTGAGGAAGAAGAAGAAGAGCGTCAAAGTATTAAAAAAAAACCTGAAAGAAATCAAGTGTATCCGCACAGCTCCTGAGCTGTCGTTTGGTCTGGAGGGGCGGGCTGAACCTGCTAGCCCGACCAATCAAAACAGAGGAGAAAAAAAACTCTTGAGGTAGATAACGGTCAACAAGACCACCAGGTCAAAAACACAGTCTTTTGGAAGACAAATTAACGAATAAAGTCTTACTAAAAGTATATCGTGATAAAATAATTAAAAAAGCATTTTCTTGTCATGCTGTGATCTACGTGTTTGTTATTTTAAAGGCTCCGTCTCGAAACCTAGTGAGCTAACTACACACTGCATACTTAGGAAGCACATAGCCTTTGGTCACGGCAATACTAAAATATATAGCGAGAGAAATTACGATTTTTAAAAATGCTTGACCCAATATTTGTGTGTGCTTGTGGTCTTGTTGTTATTACAGTATTCTGTACTCTTTTAAATATCTCTCGCTCTCTTTTTTTTAGGTTGTTGCCTATTTAAAGTGTTCGTATGCCGCTTAAATAGACGGCGCGCTAGCTCACTAGGTTTCAAAACAAAGCCATACTTTCAACCTGTCCTCTTTGCGTCTTTAAGTTTCACTTGTCTCCTCCTCTCTGTAGTGATGTTTTACATTAGATTGTGGCACTTGCTGGATCCGTCCTTCATGCTCTTGTTGTCAACACCTGAACTACTAAAGACAGCTGAATGCATTTGTACAAAGAAGGCACGTTCTTCAAACTGCAATCTCGTCAGTTAAAAAGTCTCAGCATGGCCCGCTTGAGAGAAAACGACGTCACATCCGTTGATTTTGCACGATATAGCTGACCGTCTTTGGTGAAGTAAACTGGAAAGTGTCGAGTTTCGTCGTCTCCTATAAATGCGCACTGAAATCTATCTACATCTACGTTCACCTCCCTAAAACCCCTCGTCACGAAAGGCTTGCTATGAATGTTTGCCCGCGACAACCGAGTACGACGATGATGTTCGGTCCGACTGACAGGCCACGCCCCCTCCCCAATAATCGGAATAAAAGTCAAAGCACTTTCCCATCCACACGAGTTCGATCTAAACTACAACACCAAGACTACTGTAAAACAAAGGCATTTATCAAAAACGTGATCGTTCAGCAGAATTTCTACCACATTCAAACAACCAAAGGATCTTTACCTTTGATTATAAAAACATTAAATCCTATTATTAAAACACCATCAGTTTTAGCACTCGAAACGGTACTCTAAAAGCAGATCAGAAAAAAGCAAAACACCAAAATCCAAGCACAGCGGAAATTTTCATTTGCTAGATGCAAAGCCCTACTCGTCGGCTGATTTACAAGGCAGTAGCTGGCGTCCTCTCGAGCTACTGTACAAGAAAATTTAAGGCAAATTGTAAAAGACGAACAGATCGGTCGGACAGAAACGACAGAAAACACATCACCGACACTCACACCTCAAGCACAAACACATCTGTCTCGGGATGTCCCGCAAACAAACTAAAACAAATCTCTAGTTCAGTACAAAAGATGAAGAGAGAAAAAAAAATAAACACACAAATCTCAAATCATAAAAATCAGAACAATGGACATCTCATTTAGTTTCTGCATCTAAGTGACAATCCTTGATAGAAAATAAGCTTTGTTTCCTTATTAAAATAAAACTTTTCCCCTTATTTCATTGTTTTGTTTTTGTCGGAGAGCATCATCCGTCCATGAAACAAATATCACCTACTGGAACTTACACCAAAATAGCTGAAGTAGTTTTATTACAAAACCGAGGAACTCATTGTTGAATCTGTGCAAATGTTGATTTGTGGGTAAATCCGGTCCTTCAGATGAAACGGGTACTGATTCAGAGGCCGCCTTGCTCGCTTAAAATCCTGAAAAACAGAAACCAAGAATTATTATTTACACATAGCCCAATGCAAAGCACTGTCCACTGCTTTAATTTACTTGCGTTAAATGAAAGAACACATTCTGGACGTATTTTGTTATTCGGCCCCGTAATAAAGACAGAAATATTATGACAGTGCCTGTAACGGTTTTATTAGCTGCTGTTGCGTTATTTGAGATGTTTCTGGATGAGTCGTGTTGACAAAGTTCGAGGAAAACTTTCTAATGTCCGTGCTTAAAGGGACACTCCACGTTTTTTTGAACATATGTTCATTTCCAGCTCCACTAGAGTAAAATATTTGATTTGTACCGTTTAGGAATGCTGATTTTCGGGTCTGGCGGTACCACTTTTAGCATAGCTTAGCATAATCCATTGAATCTGATCAGACCATTAGCATAGCACTCAAAAATAACCAAAGAGTTTCAATATTTTTACGCAGCACCTGAAAATAGTCCCCTTAGTAACTTTAAATGGCAGGGAACTATTTTCGGGCACTGTATAATATCATTGCGCCTCCTGCAGCCATATTACAACAGTAAAGTCCTTGATTATTATGCCAGAATGAGAGTATAGTTCCTAGCCATTTCTGCCTAGAAAATCGCAACTTTTAATTTTCCGTCGGTCTTAGTCATAGACTGTAAAAAAAGATGGACGACACCTGTTCGCTCCCTTCCATTGGTGAAAAGTGAAGCCGCCAGTGTCCCGATATGGCGCTGACATCTTGGGTCTTGAGTCTGCGCAGTTGCGATTTCGGGACCAGTCATGCGCAGTAGTGAGCAGGAAGTAAAGCCGCAAAATTAAGACCCCGCCCTCGCTCTCGTAGAATGCGCATATCACACGATATCACAGCTGTCAATCATGACGTGACACCACCGTTTTTATATCATTAAATAACTAACTAAACACAAACTTATTTTAAAAACAAACATTTGAATTTACCTCAGTGTGATAAAAACTACAATAAATGACAGAAACCAATTCAAGTGTAATTAATTTTTTTAGTTGGTCTCAAGTCCCATTGAATAACATGGGGAGGCGGGGTTTATGACCTATACTGGGACCAGTCACTGGGGGGCGATCGAGACATTTTGGCTTCACTTTTCAGGGCTTGTGCGGCACGCTTGGTCTTAGTACACGATGTGACTACAGAAGAGTCAAGCTTTAAATAGGAAAAATATTTAAACTCTTTGGTTATTTTTGAGCATGATGCTAATGGTCTAATCAGATTCAATGGATTGTGCTAAGCTATGCTAAAAGTGCTAGCGCCAGATCCGAAGATCAGCTGAATGGATTCTAAAACGGTAAAAATCAAATGTTTAACTTTAGGGGAGCTGGAAAATGAGCATATTTTTAAAAAAGTGGAGAGTCCCTTTAAGGTGTGTAACAAAAACACATACACACTCCAGTTAATGCGGCATAGATGCGATTAAAGCGTTTACATGTCCACATACTGCAATTAAAAACGCCATATGCCACCTGTTTTTATATGATTATACTTACTGCGATTATGAGCTTTAATTGCATGATTTGTATCGAAGTATTGTGTTTACATGAGATAAAGTATAATCACCATATTGCCAAAATCCCATTATAACTGCATTATGAATGTGCATGTAAACGTAGTCATTTTTAGGTCACATGATATATAATATAATGAACAGACCTCTTCATCACTTGCTCTGTTGATAGGTATACGGTGAATGATCGCTGCTAGATTCCACCTGAGGTTGTGGACTGTTCTCCTGTAACAAATGACAAGGAAATGAAAGTTAATATCAGACTAGACTACACTAGATGTGCACTGCTTTATTTTAAAGGTCACATTTCACTCAAGAATAAAAAAAGACATTATATACTATGTAAAAGGCTGACTATTTTGAAGAACGTTTTATGCATTGCGGAATTAAACAACATATTTTTACATTATACAAAACAAAAGCATTAAAGGTGCAGTGTGTAACTTTTAGGTTTATCTCTTGACAGAAATGCAATATAGTCTACATAACTATATTATCAGTGGTGTATAAAGAGCTTACATAATTAACGCTATTTTTTTATTACCTCAGAATGAGACATTTTTATCTACATACACTGTGGGTGCCCTTACATGGAAGTCGCCGTGATGTTTCTACAGTAACCCTAAACGAACAAACTGCTCGTTTGACATGTTTGCCAATTTAAAATTAAAGGGTGAGCGTTGGTTGCAATTCACAATCTCACCACTAGATGCAGCTAAAATTTACACACACCATCTTTAATCAAAAAAAGTTCTTCAGGTCTGTATGAGGCTACAGCTTGAAAAAATGAGCACAAACTCACCTCGACTGGGACTGCAGGGTTCTGCATGTGTGTGTATGGGCCGATGTACTGCCCCTGAAGAGCTGGACTAGCTGCCATAAACTACAGAGAGAGAGAGAGAGAGAGAGAGAGAGAGAGAGAGAGAGAGAGAGAGAGAGAGAGAGAGAGAGAGAGAGAGAGAGAGAGAGAGAGAGAGAGAGAGAGAGAGAGAGAGAGAGAGAGAGAGAGAGAGAGAGAGAGAGAGAGAGAGAGAGAGAGATTCACATGAAACCTGAACATCTGCTTGTACAAAATACAAAAAACTGCTGTGTGTTTTGTGCTGATAAAAACTAAAGTGAAATAATTTTCATCCCTTCAGCATTTTTGCTGAAGTCATCTGGAGTTGTGCACATTGTGAATTCCCTCTATATGTATAAATATATAAAATCTGCAGAACAGGAGTATAATATCCTAAGTCCATGATATCTGTATGTGTATGAATATTTTTTTTTTTCTTCTCTTGTAATTAAATAATATTAAATTGAGCATTAAATTAAACAGTATACTCTGTGGCTTTTATGTTTCATTAAAATTTGGTAATTCACCAGTAGTTGGCTGAAATCACGTGGCGTCTCGCATGAACTCCAACACTGTGCATACTGCACATTTTTGTTAATAACTTAAAACAATCATTTCACCCTAAACTATATGAAGAGTTTAGTTTCAGAACGCGATAAACCCCATCTTTAAAAAATCTAGTTACCACCAAAATCAGTATTGTATCTGGTCAGTATTAAAAAGTAAATTCTTAATTTCACGCAAAATCTGATATCCGCCGTGTTATTCTGTCATCTTTTCTCCCTTTTTGCCCCAAAACGCAATAAACGCCAGTCCTCCTTCTCTGAAGAATGCAATAAATCCTCTTAACCAATCACAGCGCACCATTCCACGCACTGTAAACAACAATGGCAGCGTGTTGAATACACACAGAATACCCGTTGTTTATACCAATAGTCAACTAAATTAATATAACATGGCAAAGATAAATGCACATTTATATATTGATTCAATAGATTTACAGCATTTTGAAAAAAAAACTTGTCATGGATTTATTGCATTTTGTGGGGAAAAAAAGATAATCAATTTTTATAATAAACCTTTGAAAATCTAATTATGGATTTGAATTTTTTATGTTCTTATAACCTAAAGATGCTATGTGAACCTTTATAACAGAAAATAATGGTTTTCATCTTGTTACTTTCTTGGTATAGAAAACACATTTTTACAAAAATGTGTCAAAATGGATTTATTGCGTTTTGGAACAAAACTTTTCATATTATTATAGTGCTGCTTTGCAAAAATTCATATTTGCTCTGGGAAATGCAAATCCGTGTAGTTTTATATTTTGCGGTGTGTTGGTAAAGCTGGTACAAAATAAAAATGGTTGTGGCGTTCTACATCCACACATTTTGTAATTGCTGTTGGCTAATGAGATTGTAATTTAAGTCATTGACCAGTGACAGGAAAGTTTTTTGACTTTTATTAGTTGTCCTTTATTTTCAGTGTTTGTATTTAACTGGAACCATTAGAAAAATTGTGTAAAAACAGAGCTGTTGGCATAAACAATCAGAAGTAGAGCCCTGCAAGCCCGTCGGGGCCCGACAGGCTAAGCCCATTTGGGCCGGGCTCGGGCCGTTTTTTTTTTTTACAGACCGGGCTCGGGTCGGGCTCGGGCTTATTTTAGCGTCTCTCCTCATTGTGTGTGTGTGTGTTTGCGTGTGTAGCAGAGACAGCGTGCATCTGAGGCTATGTTATGTTTTATATTAATGTTTGAGTATTGTTGAGTTTGAATATTGTTGTAATGTTGTTTATGTTTTGTTTAAATTTAGTTAGCTTAATACGAAAGATAGACCATAATTTTAAACGCCATATAGGGCGTTGTAAAGGTCAATTTGAAGGTAGAATTGTAATGGGTCAGACATTATTTCCGAGTTTAATTTAAGTTTTTCTTGCTACTTTAAAATAAATTTCGTTTCATATAATTTGTCTCTTAATTTTAATTGATGTTTTGTTGATAAGTTTTGTGACTATAAATTAATAAAACAAAAAATCAACGTCATATTAATATTTAATGCTCGTTTAGCCGATTGCGCTTTTTGCCATTTCTGTGTTAGCGGAGGACGTGCACGGACCTCGCACACTTTTAAAAATTAACGTCATACTAATTTTTATTTATGCATTGCACACTGAACAGCGACAGGTAAGGGAAGGGAAGTTATTTAGTGCTTTCTGAAGAATACAGTCAGTTCGTACAAAAATTTTCAAATGGACTATAAGATCATAAATATGAACTGTGAACAATGAGCTATTATAACTCCCTACATTAAAGCAATAAGCATTTCTGTAGGCTAAAGCTATACTTCACCTCTTATTATGTTTGAGAACGCGTCCGAGAGAGAGCGCGCATCAAAGAGCGCGCGCGTCAGAGAGAGAGCTTAAAAGTAATTGATATTGGTCTCGGGTCAGGTCGGGTTCGGGCTGAAAAAATTGCAGGCATTGTCGGGCTGGGGTCGGGTAGGGCTTGAACACGTCGGGTCAGGGCCGGGTTAGGGCTGGAGATTTAAGCCGGTGCAGGGCTCTAATCAGAAGCCATTTAACGGTTTTCCCGCCATTGATGAGTTCTTCCGTCAATTAAGAGAAAACATTTGCATAAAAAAGTATTCCTGATGAATTTTTATGTTAATCTGCAACACCGCGATTATCTAATTTATGAAAAAACTGAAGCTAAAACGTTATTTACTAATTTTAAACTCTGTGTATGTTTTGATAATCATTCTGAATCGGATCTCTAAAAAAATTCCTTAACAAAAAATGCAATTATTTAAGCTTTTTGCTTAAAAATGTGTATATTTAAAGAAAAATACACATATTTAAGAGTTTATAAGCAGAGAAGTGAAAATCACAAAAAATGCTGGTGGGGAATGAGTTAAGATTTCTTGTGCTGTTATGCACCAATAAAATGAAAGAAAAAAATGATTTTGGATCAACTGGCATGAACCAATGTGAAAAAAGTGATCAACAAAATAGTTTCTAATGTGCACTTAGCTTTGGGAGAAACACTCAAGATTAACATGGAGTTTGTCCTTTATTTTAACGCAAAACACAAATCACAAAACAATAAATGAGTAATGATCCTCACCGTTCCTGTGCTGCCCAATGACAGGTGACTCATCTGCTGAGAGAGAGGAGATATCATGGACGTGGGCTGCATTGACATGGAGTGGTCTATGGAGGGCGATATCACAGCTCCCTGGGAGAAAAAAACAAACTTTATTAACTCTTATGTTCATTTAATTTAGCACTTTAATAAATGTTTGTTAGCAGGATCCTTTTATTTATAATCAAGGTTTGCCAGGACGTTTTGGACCTGGTGTTTTGGTTATTCAATGACAAGTTCCCATTCCAAGGCAAATGTCAAATTCCCTGTCTTTCACAGACTAAAAAGCAGAATTTTCATGACCTATGCCTGAGATGCAGTGTGCCTGATAATGTAGAGTACACTGAGATTATAAAAATGTTTTGCTTAAATACTTACACACTCAAAATACATTTGTCCCAATCATTTATATGGCTGAGCTAGTTACTTAGCCTGTCTTAGTCATTACTGATCTCTGAGGCTAACTGTTTCTTTGCATTGCTGTTTACATCTCTGTCCACTTCACCCAAACCTTCTGTCAAGATGGAGTTCAGCTGGATGTGTCCCAAACAAACACTGCTAAAAGTCCAGCATGAATAAACAGAGAAAAAAGGCAATCACATAGCACAGATAAAAGAGACTTACAGGATGTTGTAAGATGTATGGCTGATGGGTGACCCAGGATGGATTCTGTACCTGAACATGAAAAACACACATGTGGGTCAAGCGTTTAATAGAGACAGCTATCATTTATTTGGCCTTATATTGTTTTAATCCCTAATACGCCTTTATTCAGTCCGCAGCCATGTTGATTTCAAAACGAGGCTGTGAGGGATGGACGTGGTAAACCTATTGTTTAGTTTCAGGATGCTGGGAATTCAGCCATTAAAACACAGAAAATACATTGCTTTACACATTTCCACAAGACAAAAAACCTCAGAAATCATGGATTGTTAAAATGAGAAGGGACATACAAATTTGAGATGAAAGCAGCACAATGTGTACATAAAATCAGTTTTGTTATTAGCCTGTTAGTCATTAATTTCTAATGATGTGCTCATGCTTACTTTTCTTTAAAACACTAATATAGTGCTATATCTAAGTACTTATCTCCAATTCATACAGATTACAAAAAATGCAAGGCATAAATAAAAACTTTAAGTTTTTTAAGCACATTGACCGAATCAACAGAAGCACGATTGATTTCTAGCTAAATAAGATTTGTACACAACTTTGAGGGGTTTTCCTGTAACAATACTTGCACAAACAACTATCACGTAAATAGCTTATTATCAAGTCAATCACACGTTAAGTCAATATTCATGTCTTGAAAAGACATAACAGAGAAAACACATGGGACAAATCTATACAAACTGGAGATGTATACTTAATTGTTGTCATAAAATATTGTATTGGTGTTTTCAAGAAAAGTAAGCATACTTACAACATGAGAAATTGGCGACTGGGTCAGTGACAAAAACGCTTTGGCAAGATGAGAAATTCAAAAATCTTTTAAAAAAACTTAAAAAAAAGAACACATCAGGTTTATTTCAATGCACATAGTGTATTTATGTTAATTTTATGCAATAAAAAATTACATTTGCACCCTTTTAAGGAAAGTTAAGATTGAATGGACCTGAAAATGTTAAATGGTGTAACCACCAATTGCGCCTTAGAATGAGAAATATTAAATATTTTGATAGTATGTAAGCATAATCATTAAATAAAAATTTTTTATTAGTTATGTCTAAATGTAAATTTTAATGCATTTTTGTAATATTTTTCCTGACAAAAGCTGAAAACAGCTTTGTTTTCTAAATAATCTTTGTCAAATGATGTAAAAATGTATGTAAAAAAATCATATTACACTAAACTTAATGATTATTAGGGATGCACCGATATGGAAATTTTGGCCGATACCGTTAACCAATATATAGGCCGATAAATATTCATATTAATTTCACAATGAAAAACTCCCAGACCGCGGATATCTTGTCTTTGGGCAAGACTAGCATACTCTTCTTGAGCCCGCAACACATGTCATCTTTGTGCAATGTCACAGAAAGCACCAATCAAAACTCCACATGGCCAGCAATGAGCAAATGAAGTGGTTCAACAAACTGAAATAATCCATCATTTATCGGCTTTCATTTATCGGCCTAATTTTGCTATCAAACCGATAACCGATAATATTAAAAATAAGCAGTTATCGGCCGATATATCGTGCATCCCTAATGTTTATATTTTATTCCACATTTTAAAAAATACTACTGTAGTTACACAACATGACACAGACCGGTTACACCACATTGACATTTTTGCAATTATCCCCCAAATATTCTTTCAAAATGAAATAAAAACAGAAATATAGACTTGATCCTCAAAAAAGAGAATGTGTGCAAGTTATCTGCAAATTCATTTAGAAATATTATTTTTAACTCTTTTGCATTCAATTGAACTATATGGACACAAAATAATTAACGTCACGTCATTGACCTGATTAACACACAGGCTAAAAACGAAACAGATTTTATGTACACATTGTGCTGCTCTTATCTTAAAATTAGGTCATATGTCCGTTCTCATTTTAACAATCCATGATTTCTGAGGTTCATTGTCCTGTGGAAATCTGTAAAATGATGTATTTTCTGTGTTTTTTTTATGGCTGAATGACCAGCATCCTGATAGAAAACAATAGGTTTAAAGTGCACGCTCTGGACGTCCATCCATCAAAGCCTCGGTTTGGAATCAACATGGACTTTCGTTTTATATTTGTTTTTAGTTATTGATTTAAACTTTCAACCTCAGAAATAACCCCCAGCCAATTTGTGTTTGAGACCCCTGTATTACAGGTTTGGCACACCCTGAAAAACTAAACGATAATTATTCAGAATTTTTACTTTCATGAACTTTCTAGATACATCCATGTCTGAGCTCTTGTTACAGTCTGATATTAACTGGATGTTATCTTACCGGGTATGTGGACACAGGTGAGATGTATTGAGACATTGGAGTCTGCGTGATCATTCTGTTTGTAATACTGTAGGCGGTCGGATAAAATCTGTTGAATAAAAGACAGAGAGTCAAGGAAAGGAGGCACATCAAAAAAGCAAGACTGTAAATTCGCTTGTTAAGTCATGACGTAAGCGATACTGTTTCTGGGTCCAAGCCTCCACTTATTTCAAAATAGGATATTATTTATTTATCTATTATTATCATCTATTTATCTATTATTATTATTTAAAAAGCCGTTTATGAGCACCATTTATTCATATTACACATTTAAGCAAAAATAGTATAAACTCTCCGTGTATACTGCATTCTCAAGGCTTATGAATCACCGACAGCAATATATTAATAATACATAATAAAATACATGTCCATGAGTCAATGTCTGGTCATCTCTTTTGTTATGGAAATAAAAAATTAGGATTGGGTGTTTTTGGTAGTTTTGCATTATGCTACGAGTGTATATTAGCATGACTTTTCTATTATTTTCCTATAGCATTTGAGATAGTTTGGACCCGTAAGCACTGCATCACGTCAGACTGAAGTGAATTGAGAGATTGTATAATACGAATACAGTTACAGATACACAGCAATGTGACTTTATTCACAATATAGCAGAACTAGAATGTAGAATGTGTCATTGCCTAAAAAAAAAAAATTTAATTATATAAAACATAGCAGGTGCACTCCTGACATGGAGGCTATTTTAAAAAAGTATCTTTAAAAGACATTTTGGTCAATTTCTAAGACGGCACTGCACGCATCTTAAGCCTTTTTACACACAGATTACGGAAAATGCACAAAAAATTGTCCAGGATTGTTTGATTTTGGTTCATTCACATTGGCAATAATTTCCCCCGTGTCAAAGAGCTGAACAATAACTTGTTATTGCGATGACACATGCATCCTCCTCACAACTTCACACCCCTTAAGGCATTGTTTCTGCCTTTTGTTGAGGAAATGTTACGTCAATGTTACTACTGTAGGTCCCGTTTACTGGAGCAATCCCAGAATCAATTACAGGACGTGTTTGAGTTCACACAAAAGGCATGCTGGCAACTTTATGGGAATTTTCTGGGATCAATGTGAAATTTACTTAAGATGATTTACTGCAGTTTCGTTGCTATTCAAGACGGTAGCTCAATAGGTTTTGAGTCCCCTACATAAAGTCCACTGTAAGGTTCATTTATCTAGATCAGGAATATACCCGACCAGAATCACTTTTTACCACAACCCGACGTGCATATATTATTATTTTTTTTAAAGATCCGACCTGAGACAAATCCGAGAAAATTAGACCTGAGTCTGACCCGAACCAGTGAATTTTTTTTTTTAACACGACTGGATCCGAATGCAAACGGCACCAATGTGCACCAACCAATCAGACAGAAAGAAACCCTGTTAGCCTCGCAACCAATTTGCCCTACTACTCCATTTATTTTACTATTTGGTATCTGACAACAACATTAAGGTAATCGCTAAAATGTGCATTCAAAATTGATTGACAGGTCTGGCAAACAGAGGGGGATTGGAAAAGGACATTGACACACACACGTGAGATAATTTGGGTCCTCTTGGGTCCGTTCGTCAAAAACAATTGTGAAAACCAAGAACTGTGGCCCTCCAGGACCAGCAATGCCCACCCCTGATCTAGAGTCACTGAATTGTGTTTTATGTTATGCCCTGATCTGCCCAATAAGTGTTACAACATTAGCATTGTGAATCTGCAGATAAGGATATTTTACGAGTGTTGTCTCTTACCCATTTTGCATAGCAGCTGTGGTGGGGTCGTATGTGAGGGTCATTCCAGCCTATTAACCAAAAGCAGATCATTAAAATGCAAGTCAGAGCCTTGTTTCCATCTGCACACACAGAAAATCTCAAGCACACTCGGTCTGATCTGGTTTAACACCGAGTCTGGAGTAAGTGTGAAATCTATTTACAAATTAACTTAAAGGTGCAATCAGGTGGTTTTAGTGGCATCTAGCTGTGAGACTGTGAATTGCAACCAACAGTTCAGTCCAAAGGTCACCTGTCCTTTTCAAAATGCATAGTAAAGCATAGAAAACATAGTGAAAAAACGCGCAGTTTGTTTGTTTGGGGCTACTGTAGAAACATGATGTTGACTTCGTGAAAGGGGACCCGCGGTGTATGTAGATAAAAAACGTCTCATTCTAGTGTAATAAAACAATCCAGTTCATTATCTAAGGTCTTTATACACCACTGATAATATAGTTATGTAGATTATATTACATTTCTATCAATGGATCTTCCTAAATTGTACACATTGCACCTTTAAAAAAATGATATGATATGATCATGGTCTCCCAAATACAATAGGCCTTACTTTCATATTCACAAATCATTATTTAGCCATGAACGTATGTGTTCACAGTGTGAACAAAATCCTACAATTCTGTCCGTTCAAGCATGGATGAACAGGAAGATATTCCTTAAGGAATAACTGAATTATCAGCTGTGACAGGAAACCCTGTGTGTATCGTGCTGTAATTATATTGTTCGCTGTATTCTGCATGTGATAATAAGGAGAAATGTAATATAGTACAAAGTAATTACTATTTAAAAACTAAAAATTATCAGCTTGATTACCCTACTAAAAAATCCAGCATAAGCTGGTAGCTGACCTGTACCCCCCGAACCCTCCATGAAGAATAGAACAACACTCACAAGTCTTGCCTCGCCGTCTCTCGCCCAACCACGTCCGTTCTGGATGTATTTATTCTGACTCTGTCGCTTTTTCTGTCCTCCATCTGCAAACTTACACAGCAACGGCTCTGACGGTGCTATGAGGAAACAGAGACAAAGTAAGAAAACCCCTTAACGTCACTGTAGGCCTAGATTTTGCTATTTACAGCTGATATATTTGTACTTTGCACTATTTAGTTAAAAATCTATGAAGAGAACTGAAGATCAAAGTTCAAAAAGAGGCCCAAGGAACCTTCAATTTAAAGACCATTTGTGTGGAAGAATGGGCCAGAATCACTCCTGAGCAATGCAGACGACTGGTCTCTTTATACAAGAGGAGTCTAGAAGCTGTAATCACCAACAAAGTTTTTTCTACAAAGTATTAAATAAAGTGTGTTCAATACTTATTCCCTGTGTCATTTCACTTTATTTATTACGACTCAACTTGTATACTTAAATGTTCTGATTTCTTTGTATGAATTCACGTGCGTCCATACTACGGCACAACCCTTACGGCATTGTTTCTTCATCTTGTTTACACAGAATGCTTTCTGTGAATGTTACGGCAATGTTACTAGATCCTCTTTATGGAAGCAATCCCAGAACATTTATGGGACGTGTTTGGGTTGACACAGAAGCCTCTCTGCCAGTTTTATGGAAATTTTCTGGGACCAAACTGGTGTGTGGATGGGGTTAAAAAAACATGGAACGTGAAAAAGAAAAAACACATTACGCTTACTTTTATATTTGGGTCAACGACGTGATGTTAATTAGTTTGTGTCCGTATAGCTAAATTAAATGTAAAAGGGTTAAAATTTCGAAATTAACTTGTAGATTAATTATGCGTATATTAAGTCTTAAATTTCTGGTTTTATTTAATTTTAAAAGAATATTTGGGGAGTAATTGCTAAAATGTCAATGTGGTGTAACCGGTCTGTCTCAATTGGTGCAACTAGTATTTTTTTTAAATGAAAATATAAATATATTCATAAAAAAGTGGAATAAAATATAATCATCTAGTTTAATGTTATATGATTTTTTACATACAGTTTTACATCATTTGTCAAAGATTATTTAGAAAACAGAGCTGTTTTCAGCATATGTCAGGACAAATATTACAAAAAAGCATTAAAATTTACATTTAGAAATAACTAATAAAATTATATTTTGAAATGCTTTTGTTTTTTTTGAAGATTACGCTTACTTGCCATCAAGGTGGATAAAGTATTTAATATTTCTTATTCTTTGGCACAACTGGCGGTTACACCATTGGACATTTTCAAGTCCATTCAGTCTTCTTAGTCAATCTAAAAATGCTGCAAATGTAATTTTTTATTGCATAAAATTCACATAAATACACTATGTGCATTGACATAAACCTGATGCATGCTTTTAAAACTATTTTTTTGAAAAGATTTTTGAATTTCCAATCTTCCCAAACCGTTTTTGTCACCGACCCTTTTATATAAAATTTTATCCGAAGGAGTTAAAGGAAATGCCATGAATCATCTTTCCCACGGTGCCTGGAGAACAGACATCTCATATGGGAGCTGTCTTCCTATAATCCACTTTCTTTTTTTCTGTCATTGGCAGCGAAGACTATTTTAGTCTAATAATCCAATTAAAATGCTTAGAGAGGCCACAGCGGGCCAATGTACCTCTTAAATACGCACAAAGATGACACAAGCACAAACCAAACACACCAATCGATGAGCTTTTACTGATACATCAACACCGTGTAACTTCTCACAGCTTTTATCGTTTAAGCGTTTCGTGCAGCATTTCTGAATCCTGACAGATGTTGGTACGGCTGAATGCTTCTGCACATGCCCCAAAGCTTGTTTCCATTTAGCCCCATCCAAGGAGAATCATTACCAGCAAATGAATGAATGTGATCGTACAGAGAGTCTTTAGGCCCAAGCAAACAGTTAAAAAAGACATTAGGCATGTGTACACAAAGAGACTTACCCATAACTCCAGCTGGGGTTTTGAGAAATTTCCCATTGAAGTTCGAGATGACAGCTTCGCATTTCTCTGTTGACTCCATCCTGTAGAAACATATTGTGTTTATTATGAGTCTATGCAAATGAATGCAGGCTACTATTAATATTTTATCTAAACCGTCATCTGTATCTTCTCTTAGGCTATGTCCACACGAAGCCGGTGCATTCCCTATCCGATCATTTTTTTTCCTTGCTCTAAAAAAATAATCTGTAAACACGAAACCACTGAAACCGACTGAAAGCGGTGTAGTATATATGCCGGACCTGTATGGGGCGCTGTAATTCTGCCACAGATATACACTATACACGGAGAAGAAGACTTTGAGCATGCGCATAACCAACGTATGGTGTTGTCCATTATCGCTAGTTGGTCACCACAATTGCATAGAAGCAATAGATTTTGCTGTAATAAAGCTATTAGGCTTTAGTAGCTTTTGTAGCACGAACACAATCACGTAGTCCGCCGTTATTGTTGTTGCTGTTACGTGGGACGCTTCCGACACGTGATGACGTTTTTGCTTCACAAAATATACGGATTGGCTGTACAGACGAAACCGCAAGGGTGTCGGTTTCAGATTTATCCACTTTAGGACCCGGTTTCAAAAAATAGCGGATTCAGTCTCCCAAAACGCCGGATCCGTGTGGATGAAACGCCAATACGATAACAAATTTATACGTATACAGTGATACGCGTCTCCGTGTGGACAGCCCCTTAGAGACCGTTTAAGCCTGGTATTAAGATGCATTTTGGTTAATTGGATCAAAACGTTTCGAGCTCGTCTACTTTCGAATACATTCAGAGGTCGTCGAAAACGCCTTCAACCGGATTGCTTTTGTGGTCTAGACGTGCATGTGGTCGAATGTGTTCGAGCAGCCACAAAAGATCGTCTATCGATCTAATCTGATGTATAGAGCACAATGTTTTTACATTGGACATGACTTTTAGCACAAACACACGGTGTTCAGAGCGATCTGTAGGCTTTTATTAATAAAACTAAAGCTGCTGCGCTCCGCCACTTTTATCTTTGTTTCATTTTGCGAGCGTATAAAAGTTGTGCGAGCTTATTTAATCGATTGCTCTGAAATATCAAAGAAAGCTCTTACATATACATCTACAAAATACTGTGGAGGATGTTTACTAACAACACAAGCAGTGGACTCTGACATAATATTAGTTATAGGGCCAATTTAAACCTGTCATTTCTGCCGCTCGTGTATAAACAACTCGCCCACAGACCACCCACTCAGTAATCGGGACAGAAGCGGTCAAAAGTGGACAAAAGAGACAGATTAAAACGCCAGGTGTAAACGTGAATGTGTCTCTCTCGTCCACATGTCATTCGATGGACAAAACGCATCTTAATACCAGGTATAAACAGACCCTACACTGAAAAAGATTATTCATTCAATTTACTCAATTGTTTTAAGGTAAGTGGTCGCAATCAATTTATTTAAGCTACATTTAAACAAAAGTTTTTTTGTTTTGTTAAATTTTTTGGTTTAAATGTAGCTTAAATAAATTGAGTAAATTGAGTGAATCATTTTTTCAGTGAAATTATGTGAGACTTATTTTAAGATAATTTCTTAAAGATTTTGCTGATAATTTACTTTGATAACTCTAGAATTCATGGTTTCTCTCTCTCTTTCTCTTCCTACATATACAAACGTTGTTCCTCCAATAACTGTATACAAACTTTTTGTAAACAAATTTTATAAACACACACTTGAATTACTGACAGTGGCATCAATGCTTCACGTCACATCTGCTTTTAATTTCAATAACACAACAAAAAATCTTCCTTCCGTTTATGTAGTATAATAGTTTGTATTATACGTAATTAACCTAGGGTTGCAAAATGGCAGAAAGTTTACATTTCCAGAAATATTTCATGGGAACTTAATCAGGGGAATTTTGGAAATATTCCAAATTGAAAACTTAAGAGGAATTTATGGGATTATTTGGACATTTTGTGAAATGTATATAAACTATATCACATACAAACATAAATTAACATTTTGTTTGGTCATATGCAGACATATATTCAAGGTAATACACATTTTGAAGAATACTGATACTTATGCTCATCAATATGTAGATTTATTTGATGAAATAAATGCAGGGTTGATGAGCATAAGAGGCTTCTTTCAAAACCATTAACAATATTAATTTGTCCAAACTTTTGGGTGGTACAGTATTTCTGTATAGTAACAGAAAACTGGCTAGCAGAATGTGGAAGAAAGAGCATCACAGCTTCAGCTAGCTACCAAATAGCTCGCCTAGCCTCATAAATGTTCAATGAAAAAGTGCTAGCTTACATTTAGATATCTGATTTACTGACTTCAAGAAATGATCGGTTCATGTTATAAAAGAATGAAAGTACATGCAAGGGGTGTGGCCTCAATGTCCCTTCAGAATGCAGTGTGCATGCATGTGATTGAGGAATGTGCATGGTAGAAATTCAACTAAAATTGCATTAAATCTTGTTTTTTTAAACAAAATTATGTTGCAAGATTTTTTTTTTTAACTACATTTTCCTGTTCCCTGTAATACCTGCAATTCTGCAATTTCTTCAAATTCCCAGCGTATTTCAATGAATTCCCATATATTCCTGTTAATTCCCATATATTCCCTTTAATTCCCATGGAAAGTTTCCAGCTTTGAAAATTCCTGAAATTTTGCAACCCTAAACTAAACTTCATACAGAGTTTTAATTATTGCATTATTTAATCTTGTTTTTCATTTAAAGGTGCAGTGTGTAAATTTTAGTGGCATCTAGTGGTGAGGTTGCAAATTGCAACCAAAAACTCAGTTTAAAGCTCACCCTTCACTTTTGAAATGCATAGAGAAGCTACGGTAGCCGCCACAGGACAAACATATCACCGTTGAAGATAACTTAGTAAAAAATTTGACCGTTAAGAGCTTCTGTAAAAAACATGGCGGCACAAAATGGCGACTTCCATGTAAGGGGACCCTCTGGGTATTTAGATAAAAACGTCTCATTCTAAGGTAAAAAAAAAACATAACGGTTCTTTATGATACACCACTGATAATATAGTTTTGTATATTATTTTGCATTTCTGTCAAGAGATCCTTCTAAAAATTACACACTGCACCTTTAAGTGTGATCAGAATCAAAACCAAATTATGTTTTACAAACATTTCACATGTCATATTGTTTATTGAGAGTTTATTATCTTTATTGTGTCGTTGTTGTTTTTTCTGACTGACATTAAAAAAGCAGGGAGCGTCTGAAAGGTTTGTGTGAACCTCAGGGGCTTTCCAGTATGTCTTAGAGCCCTAATAAACCTCACTAGAGCATCATGCTATTTACTCAGTGAAAATCAACCTCAAAAGGAAGAATGAGGTTAACCATAACACATCTCGATAAGTTAGTCTCAGTTCAGACCTTGCAAATCCGACTCCTCGGCTGGCTCCGTTGCCGTCCCGCAGGATTCGTGTGGAAACGACCTGTCCGAAGGGCTTCAGCATGGCCTCTAACTCCTGCTCATCCATGGACAGCGGCAGGTTAGATATGTACAGGTTAGTAGGGTCCTGTTCCTGTTGCTGTGGGCAGAAAGACACAGAGAGGAGTTGGTTAATTTTTTATTTGAGCGTTGACGGTCCAGCTTTCACGTGGTAATTTTCCAGTTGCGTGTTACTGATGTGAGTTTGCTCCATGTAAACATCTCTATCTGATATTCAGTTACCAGTATCACCTGGGATGTGTGCCCATGACATTGAACTTGACAGATTACAGACAATGGATTCTATCACACTAGTTTTCTGTTACCACTGAAATCATGGTCATAATGTTTATTGCCTGGCCTTGAGTACATCATCATCCTGTATGTGCTTTACCAGTGTATCCCATTCATTGACCAGAAATTAAAACAAGCCATTTTGTTTTGAATAACAACATAAATATTTATAACGACAATCTGATAGGCTGGCGCTCTATTGCGGTACATTACACACAGGGCGCCAGTGTTAACACTTGACGGAGGGCGCGTTTGAAGCGTGGCCAACAGCCAATCACAGTGGCCGCAACAAATGCTACTCTGTTCTCCAGTCTTGCATAAATGTAATTGGTTTGCTCTGAACTAGATTATTTGCATAAGGTGATCTGATTGGCTGACGCACGCTTTGACGCTTGAAAAGTTGAGAAATGTTCAACTTCTGCCGCAAGCAACAGCAGTGACGCGACACCAATGGATCCACAATTCAGTTTGGCAATGCATGACGTCACCCATTCAAAGTAAATGAGAAGCGGTAACGCTGGCGCCCTGTGTGAATGTCCCATTTTATTTTTAGCAAATCAGTTAGAGCAAACGACAACCCGATTAATATTCATGAACCCCGCAACTCATTAATCCTAAGTGCGTTTTAAATTGTCATTTAATAATGACAATATTAATATTAATATTAATAATACAAATTCTACTACTACCTTATCAGTATTATTGTTTTTCTTTTATTTATTTTAGAGAAACTGAATAACCAACAATATCTTAAAGGGGACATTTCACAAGACTTTTTTAAGATGTCAAATAAATCTTTGGTGTCCCCAGAGTACATATGTGAAGTTTTAGATCAAAATATCATATAGATAATTAATAGTGCTGGGCAAAGATTAATCGCGATTAATCGCATACAAAATAAAAGTGATTTTTTGCATAATATATGTGCGTGTACTGTGCCTAATTATTGTGTATATTTAACCACACTCACATTCATATATTCTTTTTAGAATTGTTTTACTTATATATAATTTTTTAAAATTTATTTTTAATATAGAATATATAAAAATATAAATAAATATATACTAGTCAACATTTGAAATGGATCAAAACCTTTCGTAAAAGTGGACCTAATGTCAATACCCAATATTTCTTCTTGTCTTATGACAATTTTGATAAACATTTTTGATCCACTTCAAATGTTGACTAGTGTATATAAACATGTAAATGTTTCTTAAATACATACATGAATGTGTGTGTATTTATTTATACATAATAATTACACACAGCACATACTCATATATTATGCCAAAAATCACTTTTATTTTGTATGCGATTAATCGCGATTAATCTTTGCCCAGCACTAATAATTAATAATAGCCTAGTTAAAAATTAAAGTTAAAATATAAGTTAAAATTGTCACTTTGTAGGTGTGTGCAAAAATGTGCCACTTTGGGTGTGTTTTTTAAAATGCAAATGAGTTGATCTCTGCGCTAAATGGCTGTGCCGTGATTGGATAGTGCAGATTAAGGGGCAGTATTATCCCCTTCTGACATCACCAGTGGAGCCAAATTTCAATGAGCTATTTTTTCACATGTTTGCAGAGAAAGTTTTGGTAAACTGGGTTGATCTTATTCACATTTTCTAGGTTGATAAAAGCACTGGGGACCAAATTATTGCACTTAAACTTGGAAAAAGTCACAAATATGTATTTATACATGGTAACTAATACTAGGTTTTAGTTCAAATGACTTAAGTTACAAAATTTCTATCATTGCTTCCTATAAAATCATATTATAATGGTTGACTGGCTGATGCTAAGAGTGTACTTTCAGATTAATGTTTGTACTCTTGTTTTGAGAAAATTTGTATTTGTTGACTGTTTCTGACTTTTTGTGAACTCCCATTTTACCATGTTTTGTGCCCGATTATCACAATTTATATCCATGGAGCCAATTGGTTAAATTATAACTATTGTATTCTTTATAGGTTGATTAAAGTACATTAAGCCCCCATAGTCACACACAATTCTATGGGAAACACTGCTTACGGTAAACATCAAGAGCCGGATTTGATTTCTACGTTGTGCTAAAAAAACGATTGAACCTTAAACATTCATTCACAAAACAACATTATATTTTGATACAGTACAGCAGGTCTATAGCTCTAGTTTGAATGGGTGCTAATGGTCACACCTGAGTTACACACCTGTAAAAACACCACAGATCTTATCTTATACAGGTATTCAGCTCATTCATTCACAGCTGGAGACCCTGTTACAGTACACACCTTTATCAGATAACTGCCACACACCTGGAGCGCTAAAACCACAGGCCTGCACACCTGTCTGTCTGTCTTTTATTATAAAGGTAAACCAGTCAATCTATTACAAAAAGATTGCTCAAAAGACAGCTCATTAGGATTTTCAACAACTGTTTGACTATACGGCCAAGTACTTGGATAGTACATGTGTCTGAAATACATAAAGTGGCTAAAGCGAAAAAATCTGATCCTGTCTGTATTCTCGTGCTAATAAACTCTCAGCATTAATATTGATGAGCTGCAGCACTCGGACAGCCCCATCTAAATGCTGAAACATCATCTGATTTCTGCTGTAGTTTCCCTTCCATCAGCAGAAAAGCAAACAGAGAGAGAGAGAAAGAGAGAGAGACACTCCCTGGGGACAAAAGGGCCGTTACATTAATATTCATTAACATCCAACTGCGCTCAATCTCCGGCAGAAAGAGATGGCGGAGAAAAACAACACAGAGGCGCGGTCACATTACTGAACTAATACACTGACAAAAAATAACAGCACGGCGCTATAAAGTAACAATGGCACAGGCCCGGAGCAGAGCGGTGTTACCCAGAAGGTCAGTGGACCATCACGGGTAACTGTCTGAAGGCGACGGAGATCCTAAAGAGCAACACACGCAAGACATGACAATGACTGTCTTTAAACGCAAAGGGAAGGTGCAAACGGCACTAATGGATGGTGTTTTATGGGCTGGATTTTGAATAGCAAATAGATTCAGAATGTGCTTGACTTACTCTAGGGGGGAACTGAAATACTGCCATGCTTTTTTAAATAGATTTATCCCAACCAAAATGTAATTTAAACCACTTTTCAACCGGGTAGGGTAGGGCTGCACCTGTACTTTATTAAGGCTTTACTTAAAGATGCTGTAAGCAATGTTTTTGCAATAGCATGCATAAAATTTTAGTACTGCCTGACAACTTACATGGAAATATACAAAAATGTAGCCTACCATAAAAACATGTTTAGTTAAACACTTGGAGACTGAAGTTATAAATAAGTAAACAAATATATTTTCTAGTTATAAATAGTTACATTTATAGATCAATTCAATTGTGCCTACATATTAATTTCTATACAAACTACAAATGTGAAAAATAGTAATAATAAAAATAATAAGTGGTTGTGTTTAAACTGTCTACCAGTTGAGAGTATATTTATTTACACCTAAAATGTTAAAAGTTGCATCTTACTCCCGGCTGGTGCGACTGGCCTGAGGTTATAGGGCAAACCCCGAGTATACAGACATGGAAAGTAGCTTGGCACTAACATGCACATGCACAGCTGTGTGGCTGCAGGCATGCAGGGCTGCGTTTTATCTCTCAGGTGAGGCTTAAGAGCTTTTTTAATTGAAAGGTGATAACCGAAACTTTGAAAGAATACTGCATCAATCCACTCACTGCTTAGATGATGTGTCATAGTCCAGCACACTACAAACATAATATCGATTTACAGCAGACACAAATGAGGATAAAAATAAATACGAGTTTAAAGTCGCCATGAAACAGAAGTAGCAATTGCCTTATTTTCCACGTGGTGACGTATATCAGAGTGAAACCGGCTTCTGAAATGAAATAAGACTAAGGGCTGGATTTGAATTTGTCCATTGAGATCTGATTGGATCATTTAAAGTTGGGGCATGTTGTCAATTGCTAATCGATATAAAGTGAGATTGTTTTGAGGGGGGAGGAGATTTGCGTTTTTGATTAAAGATTATAAGGGCAAATGGCTTTTTTTGAAAAATAATGAAGCTCACAGAGCACTGAATCAGAATTATACATTTACAATACAGACGAAAATAAGTTTTTTTTACTTTGGCATTAGACACAATCTAAAATATTTTGATGCCATTTATCAGAAAAAATATAATAAAATTGTCCATGCTTGATGGTTTGGAAGCTGTGCAGCTGTCCATCTCTGTCCAGGGTTCCCACACCTTAGTTAACTTCAAATTCAAGGACCTTTCAAGGACTTTCCAGGTCCAATACCTTCAAATTTAAGGACTAAATGTGGGGACACATTTCAAGTGAGAGCAAGGTTACATGGTGTTACCTTTTAAGATACATTGTTACAGTTCCCTTTCGAGGGAACTCGTGCTGCGTCACTGCGGTGACACTTTGGGGACGCCTCCAGGGGTAAGTGCGTCTGAATGTGTATATCAAATTCAACCAATGGTGAGGCTTAACAAAACAGACAGGGTGACGCGGGAGCCAGGAAGTATATCGCTATCTGAAATATTCCCAAAGACGGCGTTACAGGGACACAGGAAGTATGGCAAGGGTGACGCAGTGTCTCGTTCCCTTCTCAGGGAACAACAGTTACATACGTAACCCGAGACGTTTTCATGTGTCAAACACAACTATTCAAAAAAGCATTTTGGTATAAATCAACATTCACATACAGAAGATATAAGCATTTAAAGCGAACAGTTTAGCACGTGTGCTTAAAAAGTCTAGAATTTTTATGATATTATCCTACAATACACAGGGAATAAAATGTTTTTTTTTCAGAAAACTTCTTGCATAAAATAGATTCAAGCACTTTCAATGACCTGTATCTATGTATGTATATTTTCAAAAACTTCCCAGGGCCTTAAATTATTTCCCCCAGATTCACAAACTTTCAAGTATTTCAAGGACCCGTGGAAACCCTGTCCGTCTCACGCGCGTCCAGACAGACCTTTGCTGATCTTCTATCCTAGACGCTGACCATAAACATCTCTTTTTTTTTGGACAGAAAGAAGACGCAAAAGCAAAACCTTTTGAAATGCCTTAGAAATGGCCACTGTGGTAGATGATAAAGAGACAATGCGCCACCTTTGGATATTATTCCTCTGGACTGATTGCGTGCTTTTTGATAAAATAATGTTGAATAAAAATTTGATAATATTTGAATCCTGGTTTTGTTGTTGATCTGTTGCTGCTGTTTGCACGGTCAATAAAAAAAAATTGTATTGTTTTTACCAGATCACAGACAAACGTCAACTGTATTTTAACTCAATGACAATTTATTATTAAAATCTTATTGGTTAACGGTAAATATTTGGTTAACAAGGGAGAATTAACTGAAATGAACATGAAATGACAAATTGGCAGAAATTGGCTGATGCAGAATAATTCTTGTTATTTCCAACATGATACTGTAACGATTGACACCACCTTTTGAATTAAACATGCACAGTGATGAGGTCATGTGACAACCTTGTACCATATGATGTAGCAATGGTATCATTGCATAATGCATTCTGTCACATACTTCCCTTCCCAAAAACAGTATCTAGTATACAGCAACTGGTCAGTGGTCAGTAAGTGACTGTTTCATTTCAAACATAGCCAGACTGTGAGAGATGGGGTCAGATGTCACTAGGAGACTCTAGGGACGTCCTGTCTTGGATATTGATGTCTAGACATCTGTTAATATCATAAACAAGATGAGAAAAATATTCATCCAAGGACAACATGCCAAGATGTGGAGGCCACAGAATGAGTGTATGAAAAATGGCCGTCTCTCACAGGACACAAACACACATCAAGCCATGTCTGATTTACAGCACACAGGACTCATCGATTCAGTCTGATTTCTGTACACTATGTTTCCAGCACCAATATTGTAAGCTTGACAGCAAGGCACGTTTACAGTAAACAGACTGTTAAAGGTGTAATCTAGTCATGCTTGTAGTTTACCAAACATTTAAGAAGAAAAATCACAGAATCTCTTTCATATAATAAAGCTACAGTACACACATCAAGTCGGCAGTCGGGCAGGTTTTGACTTTTAAAACGTCGCCTAACTTAAATTTTCAGTGTCTTCCTCACATTGGTGCTCGTCTGGATACCGTAATCTCATCTCACGCAGGCACAGAATGGGCTACTCAGCCACCATCTACTTGGCGTATTCGGGCAACTTTCAACCTAGATGTAGCCAGCAAGAGAGCGATATGAGCTAACCTTCAGTTTGCGCTAATTCGCTGACCAAAGTGTGTGGTGATATCTCCTGTAATAACTCATGACTTTAAACTCAAGATACATCCAACAAACATTTCCTATATAATAGAAAAATAAAACGAAGCGTCAAGATCTTTGTATTGACAGAGGTCACCTCATGAAAACAAAACTGAAGCTTTATGGCTCATCTCTCACGTCCATTTGTTTGCTTGAGTAAATAACTGATCGTGGCTCAAATTCAAAGCTGAGGTGTACGCTAAACACAATGTGTCACATTTAAGTGTCCAGGGACCATGTTTAGTGTAATGAAACACACCTCGACTGAATCACACATTTTACAGAACCTGAGTGTCAAGGCTTCACAAATTTTTACCATTATGACAATTTTTACTTCCTTTTCTTTTGTGCAGTAATTTAAAGCACCTTGTTGTGGTGCTGTGGGAGCCAGACAACACAATATTCAACCGAAGCAGAATGAGAGATCTGTATAGGCAAACCTCATAAAAACACATACAAATAATAAGTATAAGCAAGTACATTTTCCAAAAAAATTGCTCTAGCAATTGTTTCCTAGAAAAGCACGATTTCCCAGAGGCGTCCAGCGGGAGGAGCGAGTCATGAGCAATAAAAGCACACAAAAATTTATCTCACTATCTCTTGATAACTTATGATTCACTACATGTTGGTGTCATGTACATTATATGCACGTACGTGCCAATTGCTGACAAAACACAGACATCTGATACAGTTTTACGTACCGCCTGCGTCTCATGACCCGGTTGGGACCTCCCCATTTTCCCAAACGAATACCAGCATTATACAAACACACACGCAAAACTCTGCTGCTACCCCGGATTAACAAACTATTGATGAATATTACCTTTAACGTCATTCCAGTTGATTTACGTATTTCTTATCTTTTACCGTCTACGATTTTTATGGATACGGTAAATGGCTAGGAAAGACAACATTTCGAACCTCGACTGTCATGAAAAAAAAACGCTACTTTAAAAAAAATAATCTTGGTTAGGGTGTGATGCCTACTCGGTCCCTGATGCGTTTTTCCAGCCGCTTTCCGCTGCTACCGAACTACCACTATTTTTACAACACAACATGAAACTTTGCTCGAAGTATCACCTGGATCTCTACACATGAACGCGAGCATTGAGAACATTGTTTGTGTCCACAGAGTTTACTTAAAAGAAAGGTTTTGAACAACTGACTTGAACTGTTATGGCGTCCGCTTTGCCAGATGTAAAGAATAGATTTCCGCATGCGAATGAATGAATCTCATATGAGGCTCCTTTTTCAACTAGAAGGTCAATATTGTTTTTCACTTGCGACAAAACAACGAATTATCCGTGCATTAATATGAAACTATGCTTTAGGAGCTATTCATCTTTACTCTCCTCCCCCCTTACGTCGCATTCGGAGATCGATACATCTTGACTGGCAAGATGGCGGCGAGCGGACGCCAAAACAACCAAAGTCAGCTGTTCAAAACCTTCTTTTTAGTAAACTCTGTGTACACAAACAATGTTCTCAATGCTCGAGTTCACGTGTAGAGACACAGGCGAAAAATATCATGATGTGTTGAGCCTTCTTAGTGTTGTAAAAATAGAGATTTTGATGCTCACAACATATTGAAGGCATAGCTTCTAGTTCTTTTGCGACCACTTCAGGTACTCAAAAGGGCAGAAGACAAGTTTGAGATGTGAGTGACATCAGCTGATATTCATGAATAGACATTGTTTCCATAAGGCTGGAAAGCTGAACAAGACTTTCTTCTCCTTACATCCAAAAACAAACTTCTTTCATGTCATTGTTGAGTCCTGATATAAAACAAAGCTGTCGCGTGCAGTGATGTCTGTGACTTTTACTTGAAGGAACAATGCTAATAAGCATCCTCGCTCTCACTCTGATTGACGTGTGGGTGTGGTTTTCTGGGGGAAGTGCCCATTAAAGGAATATGGGGTCATTGATACATAATGAATTCCCATGTTCGATAAAAACTTTCCGAAACTTGTAGGAAAGAGGAGGTGCGAGTTTGGCCCAGAAATACCCTGCTTTGTTTAGCATGAGGATTACAACTCTTAAACTGTGTTAATAAGTCAGAATGCATCAAATAGTATTACCTCCCGCCTCTAAATGTAATAATACAATTCAAGTAATCTCCCAATAGTCAAAAACAGGCAAAAAATATAATAGATTTTTAAGGAGATCCAGAAATATTCTTGACTGGTTTTGCCCTGCTTATCTTTGCACTTTGTTTAAGGCTTGTCTGGATGCTACATTTGACTTGTGAGGGTGTGACTTCACACTGAACATAACACTCAAGCTCACACTCATGTCACATGATCACAGCCAGGAAATGAGCGTTCTGTATACTACAGGTGAACATGACTCTTACCTTCGCCATCTGAGCCTGTACTCCACTGGTCTTCAGCGCACTGACGGCTTTTTGGGCCGCAGCAGGGCTGTCAAAGTCCACAAAGCCGTAACCTACAGGAGACAACCGTAAAACAACTTTAGATAAATCTTCAAAAGGATAACACGCTCTGTAGCCACACCCTGAGGGCACAAACACACATTTTCCTAAAACAGCTGTACAAGAACACAAGGAACATGGAGCTGAAGATGGTTTCTGTATTTCACCCTTCAAAAGGGTTAGTTCACCCCAAAATTACAATTTTATCATAAATTACTTAGCCCTGAGTCATTCTAAACCACCAAGTCCTTTGATTGTCTTCAGAACACATTTTTAGATATTTTTGATGAAAACCAGCAGGCTGGTGACTGTCTCATAGACATAGTTTGTTATTCACAATTCTCTTTTCCAGACATGGACAAAAAGGTCCATGTGCCATCAGTAGTTTAAAAATAATAATAATAATAATAATAATATGAAGTGACGAGAACACTTCTCTGCGCAAAGAAAACAAAACAAACGATTTTTGTGTGCATTCACTAACAGACTATGCCGCATGCTGCTAACGTGACCTGCTGACGTAATTACCAGCGTACAGACACAGAATACGCTGGTTAGTAATTTGTGCATTTATAGGGGCCATTTAAGTATTGTTTACAAGGTTTGCATAATGGCTTAAATAAGAAGGGGAAAAAACGTTTGCAATTACATCAGCAGATGACATCATCAGTATGCGCCGTAGTTTGCTCATAAATGCGCAATGAAGGACCGAGGAGGAGGACAAATTGTTGAATAAAATCGTTTGCTTGTTTTCTTTGTGCACAAAAGTCTTTTCGATGCTTCATAATATTATTATTGAACTACTGATGGCACTTTTTTGGTGAAGTCTTTCATTCTTTTCTGGGATTGATTGTGACAATCAAACTGCAGTCTATGGGACAATCACAAGCCTCACAGTTAGGGCTGTCACAATTATTTACAAAGTAATCGTCTCATCGCGATTGTTTGACCTCATCGTGATGATTTTAGATCACCGCAATGATTGCATATCTCTCTAAAAAACACAAGGGGGAGCTGCAGCACCTGTATAAACGAGACAGTATCTAATGGCGCTCCTTGA
The DNA here is from genome assembly GCF_030506205.2 of Paramisgurnus dabryanus. Lineage (NCBI taxonomy): Eukaryota > Metazoa > Chordata > Actinopteri > Cypriniformes > Cobitidae > Paramisgurnus > Paramisgurnus dabryanus. Next base: position 2,198,075 of record NC_133351.1, read on the forward strand.
CTGACATTTTAATGCAATACATTGCAAAGCCATTTAATACAGTGGAAAAACAGCATTTAAAGAAATTCATATTTACTGGCAGGTAAATCTTGAATATTTAAACAATGCTTAGAAAGCGTGTGTGTGTGTGTGTGTGTGTGTGTGTGTGTGTGTACCTGGTAATTATCACGTTGTGGGGACCAATTGTCCCCATAAAGATAGGAAAACCAGTGTTTTTGTGACCTTGTGGGGACATCAGGAAACAAGCTTATAAATCAAACAGTATGATGTTTATTGAGAATGTGAAGTATCAGAAAGTTTTGTGTGATGGTTGGGGTTAGGGATTGGGGTAGGTAAGGGGAATAGAATATACAGTTTGTGTGGTATAAAATACATTACGTCTATGGAATGTCCCCACAAAACATGGAAACCAGAAAGTGTGTGTGTGTGTGTGTGTGTGTGTGTGTGTGTGTGTGTGTGTGTGTGTGTGTGTGTGTGTGTGTGTGTGTGTGTGTAAGTAATTTGAGTTGGACATAAATCTGAAACCTTAAGAGAATTACCTATTCAAAGTTCATTAAAACAACTATTTCAAATGTTGAAGTGATTTTCTTTTTCATTTATTAGTTAGAATATGTACAACTTGATGTTTAAACTTATTGAAAAAGCTGAATAGTCGTTCAAAACTTACTGATTAGTCGTTGAAATAATTGACGATTTGTCGATTAATCGGTCTAATAATCGATAGATTTGTCTATTATCAAAATAATAGTTTGTTGCAGCCCTACTTGCAAAAGATTGAATTTAAATAAATCACAACGTGTAAAAAAAAAATCTATGAGAATTAAACGTCAAAGCCCTAAAACAGGCAATGAATCATCATAATTTATTAGACAATTAACCGTCAGTCAAATATCATAATCGTGACAGCCGTACTCACAGTTTTATCAAAAATATCTAAAAATGTCTTTGATGACAATCAAAGGACGACACATGGATAAGTGATTTATGATAAAATTGTCATTTTTGGGTGAACTAACCTGTTAACTCCTTATCAATAAAAAATAAAAGATGTATATAAAGCATAATAATAATGCACACTGATAAATGCACAAATAATATAAACTGTAACACCAAAATCTCTACTGGAAAACACATTTCTGCCGTTAAATGTTGTGCACTGCATGGCACCCAGCCTAACAAGAAAATGATTAAATGCAAAACATTCTGGAATGCTTTAATCTCATCTCCAATCTTAAAAGATACAATCACAGTTGTGGAGCTTTCATGTCCTAAAAGATTCTGCGTTTATTCATGCTCCTATTGCGCAATAGGTTGTGGGTTTGATTCCTTGAATTTAAAAAATGTCGATCTTATGCACTGTGTACATTGGCAAATGCATGAATGCAAATGATAAATAAATACATGACGACATGTATTTTTAAAGTATATACGGTGTTAAAAAATGTAGCGATGGTGGGCAGGGCCAGTTAAAAGGGTGGGGTGCTGGTTTAAGGGCCTGATGTGCATCTTATCTTAACCTGTTTAACAAAGCGTGTGGTAGGTCATATATCAAAGAGCTCAGAGTAAAACAACTGATCCACTATCAGTGTCTGCTTCCTCTAATAGGAACAATTAAACTGAGACAAGGAAGCAAATACAAGATCAGATCCTCGCTTCAAGCTCTTCTGACACGACTGGTTGCTATATTTAATCAGCGAACAGGTCAAACCACAAACACAGGCGACTTAATACAACCTGACTGAGAGCTCAGTTACATGTGGTGTACAGACTAGAGAAATGTTCATGTAGTATAACTAAATATTTGACAAAATTACTGCAGAAACAGATAGCAGAGCTGTGTAGACAAACAACTCTCACAATAGATTTTAAGATTTTTGTCAATGTCCTACATGTAATTTCACATTTACGTATTTAAAAGTGAATTGAACACATGTTTCATAAAAATGAATCTATTAAGATGCTATTAAAAGATAATAAAATAATGACAAACTAGACTAATGACACCGTCTTCAATTAACTAATAAAAAGTGTCATAAAATGAATGCAATATTGCTTCATTTTATAACATTAAAACTAATGCAAATACATGGTAAATATTTAAATGTCAGCCAGTTCAAGAGTTTAGCAGCTCTATGTGAAAGTGAAAGTTTGGTTTTGCTGGTTTGACTGTGGGTTGGGTGTCTCTCACAAAGTGAATATTTGCATTTGTGCGTGACTATGATACCCAAAGTTAACATTTTCCACTTGGCTTTAGGTAAAATCTTGCACGGTTGAGGGAGCCGAACGCAGGAATCTAAGACGTGAGGCAAATCTGCATACGCTCGCTTTGGTCTTGGCTGAAATTACTGCGCACATAAATAATCCACAAAGCTGTGACTATGAAATTTGTCCCACGGCACGCGGCTCCTAGTGCCAGGCCCAGGAACAGAGCCAGATGACTTACTAAACTGACCTGCTAGTCACTCAAGATCACAACCTTCCCTTAAAACCAACAACACCATATCTTCTCTTAATCAGTACTTTTATCTCCTTTTCCAGTATATAATATATCCCTAAAACAAGTTTGTCTAGTTGTTTTTCAGAGAATATATCTTCATTGAAAATTTGCTTTTTATGTTTGTTTATAAAACCTTTCTGTACTTACAGTATTTTCGTAGCAGAATACAACCAAGTGCAAAAATAAAGATTACTATTATACTACATTTGGCTACTCAAATTAACTTCTATTCAAAGTTTTGTTTATTTTACTGGAAAACAATAGAAACAGGATGAATATTATGGTATGATGCAGTGCAGAAGTCTCACTTAAGACATCAAAACCAGGACAGGATGAATGGTGAATGTCTGGAAACCAGCACCAGACCGACTGGATATCTGCTTTCAGCTTCACCCACACTAGCATAGTTGTTCAATGACGCAATGCAGAACACACACATACACACACACAAAAACACACACACACACGTATACACATCCAATGAAAACAAGCTTGTACAAGCACACACCACATACGCATGCTTAAATATTATAGCCTTACATTTGAGTCACTTCTGTTCAGTGCATTTTATTTTATCCATTAGTTAGTTTACAGAAGCGTATTGAACAAAATGACATCATCACTAAGGGACAGATTTACTAAGAGCTTGTGCCTGCTCAAGGCCTCTTTTGCTGTGAAAAACTACTGTCAGGATTTATTAAAGACAACGCTAATTTGCTGTTTGGTAAATCTGGCCATACAAATTATCACAGAGGTCTCATATTAGCATTTTAATTTTATGCTTTAAAATGTTAAACCATATCAGTAAAACCATATTTAGGTAAATGAAGAAGTGATTTTGACACGCATTACACACAAAAGGATCAGATTAAACCCGTCCAGTGCAAAAATCAAAGCATACAGAGAAGCATGGAAGGTTTAAAAAAAAAATAATTGTCAAAGTGCATGCATTTGGACACATTATTTTGATAATAGAGCTGCATAATGATTAATTGCAACTAATCATTGGCAGAATAAAAGTTTATGTTGATATTATATGTGTGTGTGTGTGTGTGTACTGTGTATAATAATTATGTATACCGGTATATAAATACACATACATGTATATTTAAGAAATATTTACATATTATATATAAATATTAAATCTATAAATAGATATTTTCTTAAAATTATACATGCATGTATGTGTATTTATATATATACACATAATTATTATACACAGTAAACACACATATATGATGTTAACAAAAACTTTTATTCTGCAAACGTTTAGTCACGATTAATCATTATGCAGCCCTATTTGATATACAGATTGCCTGTTTTCTTCAACAAGACTTTCTGAAACAATATATATACGCACACAGCGATACCAGAGCAACATCTTGTCTTTACCCGAGACAAAACAACCAATTTCTTGAATTTGTTTTTTTATAGTTCATTTATGTATGGCAATTTACAGAATATCATCTGAATGAATGCTATATTAAAAACATATTGCAGGAAAATATTAAAAAAGCACAGATTCTGACCCACATAATAAGAGGACAGAACATACAGTACACTTACCTTTGCATTTGTTTGTGGCTTTGTCTAAGATGGCCTTGGTTGATACAATTTTTCCATATCTGTAAAAGAAAGAAATAGGGGAATTTTTAAACATCCACACAGACACAGAAATAACTTGCACAAGAAGTGATGACGTCATATGTAAAATAAAAAAGTATAATTTTACAGAATACAGAACTGAATGTATTTCTTAAGTGTAATGAAGTTTGCACACAGAGTTCAAAAATCTTGTCCGTATTTTTACACATTAAAAAATAAATACGACCTCACGACAATCACGTTTACGCACTGCCTTTGAAACTTTCATGCATTATTAAAAAAAAAACGAATCGTGTTGTACAAGCAAACGCCAAAATCCAGAACAGCGTCTGACACATTGATGCACTTCGTCTCGCAGCACAAAGTGTGGAATACAAAAAAACGGAATATTAAAACAGATTGTGGCAGATGATTGCGGAAAAACAAGATGCTAGATACTGATTTCAAAACAAATGGTGTATGAAAGATTATACAGTTAACTAAGCTTGTTGCTAATGTCATTCATTTATTCGTGCTAAATAGTGCTTTTGAAGACTCCATTTGTAGAGTTTTGTAAATTTTTTTGCAACGGATAAAGTAATACACATCGGCCTTAGTGTGCAAGGATTCTGTGTGTACATTTTTTTTAAGGATAACAGATACAAAACAACGCATACAAAAATTTCGTCCGTCATTGTGCGAAGTATTACAGCAAGATATAAAGCCAGACAGCACTTTTGGTTCATATAGCCCTTTAAACATTTAGGGCCAGACTTACTAAACGGGGCAAATTAATGCGAGAGCTCAATTCCAAAAAAGGGTTGATGTGAGTGCTAATACCTGCAGGGTATTTACAATAAGGGTGTAAATTAAATAACACCGGCGCAACAGCTGAAATCCATAATGACCAATGCAATCTACTAAGAGCAGCGCAAATTAGTTCAGGGTTGCAAATAGGGACAGGGTCGCTGATGAGGTGCGAGTGATCTACTAACGCCTGATGCACTTGAGTTCAGCACCTCGGACATCTCAGTTGAAAATGCGGGATGTGAAATCCCAGCTAACGAACCCATATGACACAAAAAAGAACTGGAGGACAAAAAAATGAAGGTTTACAAGAACTTCTGAAACACCTGGTATTGTGTGACGAATTTCCCTTTAATTTCCTCCAGCAAATTAAAAATAACATGGCTTGGCAAACAATATATTTGAATAACTGTCTACGTTCCTCTGGCAGTCCAAATAAACGGTTATGTGTTAAAAAATCCTCTCCCTTGTATCCGTGATGCCCCTCCTATCAGCAACAATTGCAGCCATTTGAAGCGCAAAATGATTTAAGACATGCTTTTATCTGCAATAAATAATGGCATAAATACCAGTTATATCTCACGCACAAACATTAATAAATTGCGTTGAATAAATTAATTAAATGGTTTCCTCCCATGAATTTTGCGTCTGTAAGGAAAACTCCTAGAAATGCATACGCAATAAGGTCAGTCGCAAAAATAACTAGAAGCTATTATCCACTGCGCGTCTTAAGTAAATTCTGACAGTCGTCATTTAACGGCAAATTATGATTTGCACTGTCGCAAGCTGAAATCTGGCCCTTAGCCAGTTCCTCCAAAAAAACATGATTATGCGATCACATGATTCAATGCATAATCAGCCAAAGTTTGCATATTTATGTGGGGGCCACATTTTTTTTTATACGCAGCATAAATTGCAGATTTCTGCTCGCAAAATATGCGAGGCTTGCATGATTTCATAATTCCCGCATTTTCGTAGCAAAAAGTCAATATATCTTAGCAGAAAGTTGAAAAATGTTGCATTTACTTCACACATTTAGCCATGTCTCCTGTTGTCATGGGAATGTTAGAAAGTTTGGACAGTTTTTGCAAGTTCACGCAATTTTGGCAAGTTCTCGCAATTTCATCGCATAAAATTGCATAAATATCCCACATATTCCATCACATTTTTTAAGAAAATGTGCCGTAAGATCAAGGATTTTTGCCCGCAACAATCACAAAAAACTCTGCGTTTTTCGGGAAGGACTGCTTAGCCTTTTTAGCCTATTTTTCAATTATACGCACAATTACAATAATACACTTAATAATGAATATTTTTCTGCAAATATTGTAGCTTGGCTTTGGCAAACTTTTTTTTAATGTTCCTCATATGTAAATATAAAAGCATCTAAATGTAAATATCAGATATGAACATAACTATTAGTATACAGCTATATTTTGCCAGGTTACAAAAAACTGTGCAGTAAAACAATTAAAACAGCATAAAAAGGGACCCTGGGTAGGGGTGATGTGATTTATTTAGGAGAAGATTATAAAAAATGCTGCGGAATGCTGCAAGGCACGCGCAGATGAAACATGACCTCTGACCTTCACACGAGACACCAGTATGACCTTATCAGTATTACAGCCACAATAAACAGTCATTAAGCACTTTCAATTAATAACCAAACGGGAACGTGAGATTGAAATCGAATTACAGTGGATGAACGCTCAAGCCTACGGCGGCACTCTTTGGTGACTCCCCAGGTTTTGCCTCTCCTGGGGAATAAATGGTTTCTGCCAATTGACCTAATAATAATCAATTACAAGAACCTCGACCTCTAAATCCCCTTACGCCCCCTCCACCGCATTCGACCTGAGCAGCTTATGAAAGTCACACTTTAATCAAAAGCTTGCGGTGTTGAGGGGTGAAAAAAGGAAATTATTATTTTCCAGCTTTCTGGAGCTCTAATGTGTAACTGAGGACAAATGCTTGGTTGCTGCCTACTGAAATAGGATCCTAACTGAACCTTATAGGTGATCGATCAGAGAAGCTTAACCTAGACAGCAACTCTACAAAAATACTTCTTTCCACAAGGACTTCTTGACAAGTATCCATGATCACTTTGATCACACATATTTTCCTTTCAAACCATCTAAAGGATGCTACTGAAAAAAAAAATGCTTTACAATAGAGCAAACGTGTTACAGTTGACAAGTGATTCATTGCTGTTGATGTGTAGAGAAAATGGCACCGCTGCATTTTTAGCAATGTGTTCGTCTGGTTTACCAGAAAACAACAAAGCCATCAGGAGTCTGGCTCATACTATTAGGCTTCTCCATTAGCTTTCACTGAAAATCTATTACAATTGAATTGCAGCAGGCAGACGATGCAGAGGAGGTCGACAGACGGATAGGATGACGGTCCTGAAAGGAGGGAGGCTCACAACAATGTGACTGCCATCTTACCTGCCATTTCAAACCTAGTCCTGATCCCATTATAGAGTCTGTCTACAGCTCATGTTACCATCCAGCACCAGAGTATTGATCTTTATAGTAAGGGCACAGGGTGACGCTATTAATTACATTATCTTAAAGGAGTGTAGCTACTGTAGCATGTAAACAATGCACATAAATAACGTGAGCAAGAGCGCTCAACAATTATATTGAATCAACAGGCAAGTGAAACCTAGCTAGCAGGTTGCTCAAACAACAAAAATCACCAGCTAACGTACTTTTAATTTGCAAGAACTATAGGCTAATACAATAACAGGCTTAAATAAACCCAAAACATAAGTCCACTTACAGTTCTCACGGGCACACATTTTATCAACTGGCTGTCCTCCAGACAGTGACTGACCACGTCTTTATCTTATTTCGGCAATGTGGCGTGCATGCGCATTTTTCTTCGAGATGAACTAGACAGCCTTTTGTGTGGCGAATTTTTTTTTTACGACCTAGTTAAGGCGGTAGGGTTTCCCAGCTTAGGCGGGCCACCCGAACTGAAAAGTGCTGTGGTAAACCCTGATTATCAACCATATTCTTTTGCCGCGTATTATACGCTCATCAAATACTTCCGCTTCAATTCAGCTTAATTCCAGCCTCAGAAATACCGGTTTGTTGGCAGAACCCTGTAAGAGTCTGATTTAAAAATATAAAAAAAATTTAGAGTCAGAAAAGGAACAAAAACTACAAAAGTATAATTTAAAGAAATAGTTCACCAGAAAATGAAAATGAATATCACAGAACGCCATCCTAGCTGTATACGACTTTTCGAAACACGCAAAAAAAGACATACACCTAGAACAGCATTAAAGTCACCATGAAATTAAAATTAAAAACTTATTCGCCCTCATAATCTTTCATCAAAAACGTTAACATCCTCCCCTGTCTTCACTTCCTGTCACAAGAAATGGCACGAGGGCAGGTCTATCTTAGACTCGTTTCTGCCCCGGGAAAAGATCGTCCCACGCTACATTTTTTCTCATTTCAAGATGGAAAGATTGACATCATGAAACAATCGTCACAATTTCTGTGATCGTGGCTCTTAATCAGCTGTCCTACGTCGTACAGTGAGAGGGGTTCAAAGACGGCCGTTTTCCCGGTCTTGTGACCAAATACAGCTCATGATAGTTTTCTGACACTGTCAGAAATTCAGCATGATCACGCACAGTGTGTTTACTGCTACGACCTGCGCAACGTTATTTGTTTATCAGTAGCGCATTCAAATGACGTTGCGCTAACCTGTATCCCAGCTATCACAGCCTCCGTTTCAATAGGTGTCATCATTGAACAGTCTACATGCTTGTCGTACCCAAGTTTAAATGTCCCCTTTCGCACAAGTGTGATAATGTTTCATGACCCACATTATTCGAGTCTCCAAAGAACATACAAAACAACATCCCCTTATTGGCAAGAAAATACAACTTTTTAGTGTAACTGTTGTTTTTAGTAAAACACTCAAGTTACAGGAAAAAATAAAAAACAATCATGCTTTTTGCAACAATCAACAACATTCAAGTAAAGAGTAGACTAAAATCAAATACTTTAATACCCTGATGAAATCTCACCAGCAGACTTCTTATGAAATATCTAAGCCAAAGTATGAACATCTAGAATAAACCAGCTTTTTCTGCTTTTAGCCCAACACATTTACAATTCATAAAGCCCTTGTGATGAGACCAATAGCCCTGACCTCATGTCATTCCCAGGGAAGTGCCCTGGAAAGGTTAGAACTAAAAGGTCAAAGGACAAATGACTTTAGGCTTCAGGATGTGATCAGGCTAAATAGAGCGAAAGGGTGAGACGATCACACCACTGACTCTTGAGTGTAAAGCCAGCAGTAATCTTGATCCTGAAACCATCACAGTGTCCACAGATGACCTGTGCTGTTCTTAAAGGGGACATATCATGACAATCTGACTCTTTCCATGTTTTATTGCAGGGTTTATACAGAAATCCTTAAGTTAAATTTACTACTTTTTACTACCTTTTTTACTACCTTCAGAATATTTTTTAAAACCATCACGACACTGAATTGCAAGTGTTAATCAGCGACCTTTCTATTATTTACACAGATTTTGACATATATAACATACAAAAAAAGAATTAAAGTGAAAAAATTCTTCTGACTGAAATATTTTTCAGGCCAAGTCATATTCCTTTACCTAACACTTTATGTAGGCGAGACCAATAGCATTTTAAGGGGAGATTTTTTTTGCCATAAATTCCACATTGAAGTCTCATGTGGCTTATATAGGTAGCTGTAGTTTGCAGGGCATTTCAGATTAAGGCGAAACAGCTAAATAACTCACTATATAAAAAGAAAACATGAATATCACCACCTTTAATGATTGTTTTATTAATTATTTATTAATTGTAAATGTATTTATTTTAGCATTTACTAATAATTTTTTAATCAAAGTTGAAACTGTTAACATTAGTGAATGCACCATGAACTACTGTCAATTACTGTAATGAAATAAACAAGAATTAATAAATGCTTATATACTCTATATTTTTCATTGTTTGTTCATGTTATATAATGCATTTACTAATGTGAACAAATACAACTTTTTAATATCATATTATTCAGTAAACATAAACAAATAATCCAGGGTCTGTTCTGTTCACACAACAGTTTACAGTCACAGCTCTAATACAGTAACGTTATGTATGAATATAAACCCTGAACGAGTAACTCGAGTCAAACTCGTGTAGAATTCGCACAGGATGTCTGTAACCATAGTGAATGTTGTTAATTGAATGACTGTACCTTTATCAACAAAATATTATGTTACAATAGAGGCAGCGCTGATCTGCTAGTTTATGCGCAATGTTTCTGCTGTTTACTTTCTCCTAAGACCTAAATGGTCGTGTTTATATGAGGATATTTGCAAAGACGGGATTTTTGAGGCATATGTGTTATTTAAGGCCAATAAAGCGGCAAAATACGTACAACACATGCTCAATGAGAATCGAATGCGCGGCTTGCATGTTGTTTGTGTTTGAATGGCTTAAAATCACCTGTTTTTAAACTGCTGTGCTTAAATATATGTACAAATGTTACGTTTTTGTGACCACACGCAAATGCAACTGCAAGAACCGACTGGTGGATGACATCAAAGTCCCGCGAGAGCATTTCGGAAGCAGTCTCCTCTTATGATTCCTCGTCAATCGCTCTCAAGGGATTTGGATGTCATCTGCCTCTTGGTTCTTGTGGATCCACATGAAGTTTACCCAGGAGTTAAACAAACCCGTTGAACCAGCCACTGGCTATATCAGCATAGCATGTAAAAGCGTGCCGCGGATGATCAGTAACGTGAGAAATCATTTACCCCCAAAATACAGGACCCCTTACGTTAGTCATACTGTGCAAAGACACGCAATTACCTGTTTGGTTTTCTTATCCCACGAACTGAAAGGCTTGCCAATCTTCATTATTTCGCTTAGCCAAGTCAATCGTCTTTTACACATTTATCGATCTTCAAAACATCGGAGCCTTCCTGCATTATAAATTTGACCATGCTAGCTGAAAAAGTTTTACCTCAGCTTAACGTGATACAGTCAGAAAACCCGGAGTGGATCCGGTCCGTAGGGTTTACAGAACGCTTACAGCGGAGAGAGGAATGTGATTTGGCTCCACTTCAGGCTTTGATCACATCCCAGAGATGAAAGATCTTTGATTATTTGCCCAGATATGCAGGTGATTTGAACTAATTTCCAGGCATCATAACATTACAAAAGGCAATCGAAAATTTACTACCTCGTCAGATGACGCTTACTACTTTTTACTACTTTTTACTGGCCTTAATTTGGCATAATTTAATTTACTACCTTTTACTACTTTTTACAACCCCGCAGAAACCCTGTATTGCTATAATTGGGTCCACAGTGCTTCTATCAAGCTAAAAAATGTGAAAAAGATCAACACAGTAACTTAGTTTTAGTAAACCATTCTCAGCAAGCATGTGAAAAAATAGATCATTGAAATTTGGCTCCCCTTGTGATGTCAGAAGGGGATAATACCACGGCACTCTTCAACCACGGCACTGTCATTTAATGCAGAGATCAGCTCATTTGCATTTTAAAAAGGACACACCCAAAAATTGCACATTTTTGCTCATACCTACTAAGTAGAAATTTTAACATGTTATAATAAATCATCTGTTGGTTATTTTAAGCTAAAACTTCATATATGTACTCTGGGGACACCAAACATTTATTTTACATCTTGTGAAAATCTTTCTGAACATCACAGGACAAATTCTGAGATCTACACTGTTAATCCAAATATTAGAAATATGAGAAGTGACAGAATTAAAAATATATGACAGTAAATAAACAACATGAAACGAATAGTTACAACAGTAAAATTTGATCAGCCCTTGATGTAATTGTAATAAAAGTCAGCGTAGCTTTAATATCATTTTAACCATATACTTGTAAAGCAATGTTTCACCAGGACCAATCTAGATAATATCAGGGTGGCACAGACAGTACAATATATTGCAATTATCATAGACGTAGACACCACAACAGTTTGAAATGACTGAATGATTTCAATACTTCAAAAGGTTGTGTATAGCGAAGGCACACAAATGTTAGTGATGATCAAAAATTACGAAGGATGTGAAGCGTATGTTTGTTTTATAATTTTCAGTTAAAAAAATCATTTTAATCAACATAAAGCATGATCATATCGCATAAATTAAGCAAGTTATGGCATATTAGATTTTTATTCAATATCGTGCAACCCTAGCTGATATACAGTATATATATATACTGTAATGAATGTTTTAACATCACAGCATGTTTCATCATTATTATTCTTGCATGTACTGCAAATAACCTAACGCATTCCTGTCCACTAATAGCCATTCAAATATATCTATTGCAGTATTAATTGTATAGCAGAATCTCTGACATCTTAACATCCAGCCCTACTAAAAGATTATTTTATAGACAAACAGACCACAAGCTTTCTGTGATGTGACAAATAAAAATGTAGCCTTCTGCCCCTTAATAGTGTGTTAATGTTTTCTTAGAAATAGAGAGACTAAATGAACAGCAACCTTAACATTTGTATGTGCATAATATGCGTATAGTGTAGGAGGAAGTTGGATGTCAGGCTCGGAGGAAGAAAATGAGATTTCCAAGTCACCTCTGTGGTCTTTCATCTAGACGCCATCAGATTCAGTAACACGATTATTCTGTTCTCTGGTGGAGACGGTTCTTTACAGTGATGTGCCACCACAAACCTTGTGCTTCTCTTAGATGATCCATCTCTGTACATCGTACCCTTGAACTCAGCTGTGATGTTTATATATCAGGAGCTACATGGGTTTTAATGGTCAGCTTCATAAAAATGTGAGAGTGGTGTAGAAACATATAGAGAATGGCATGTGCCAGACAAGTCAAGGATAAAAACTTTATTTATGTAATTAAGGAACAACATAGGGCAGAGTTTACAGCTGCTAGTCAAAGGTGTAATTCATAGTAATTCATACAAATTCATTCATTGAGAAAACACGCATTTGCACGATTAATCGTTGCAGCCCTACTTATTTGTTACAAATAATCTTTCCAGGGTTTCTGCAGGTTTTACAAAGTCAAATTTAAGACTTTTTAAGCCCATTATAAATGAAATTTAAGACCTATATTACGACAATGAAGTCGAATATTATAGTCCAGTGTGTATGCATCCATGTGTTTAATGGCGCTTTTCCATTGCATAGTACCCCACGGTTTGGTTTAGTTTGGGTCGGGTCAGCTTACTTTTGGGAGCTTTTCCATTGGGTGCAGTACGTAGTACCCGATACTTTTTTCGTACCACCTCGGTTGGGGTTCCAAGTGACCCGAGCTGATACCAAACGTGACGCGAAAACACTGTAGGTCACTGATTGGTCTGAGAGAAGCGTCATCGCTATAATGTAAATATTAGCATTAGCTTCCTGCTAGCTTGCGCGGTCTCAAGCAAACATGTTGTTATCTGTGTTCTGCTATAAGTTTCCAAACACCCTTTTAGCGATGAAAAACATCCACAGGTTGAGAATCCGGGACACCATAACAGTTTTTTCCAGACTTGCAGTTTGTGGCGGCACATTCGCGACGTGCACGTCCGCATTATATATGCTTAAATGCAACTTGAATGAGGCTCAGCGGAGCGCCGTCGACTGACGCCACGGGTCGGGTGTTTGAACAGAAACTGTCATGTGAGACAGAGGTAGTTATTAACGCGATGTGCAAACATCTATTTGTGGTGGTCACTTTTAATTTTGTGGCAGACTGAGAAATAAATGAATGTATGGGAATGTACAATACACTCTCACGTGTATGATGTCACAGCAGTAGGCAGCGTAAATATAACGTCACGCCTATAATCCCTCCCACTCCGAAGTGATACTAAACTCGATGGAAAAGCTAACCACGCCAAAGTGAGGTGAGCTGACCCGACCCAAACTAAACTAAACTGTGGGGTACTATGCAATGGAAAAGCGCCATAAGACATTTTATCTTTCATGACAAAAAACAAAGTTGTATTTCTAGTGGTGTGAAGACACACTTATCCGACAAGATGAAATGAAACATGAGATGGTGTTCACAAGAATAACACTTTGCGATATTACAAAACAGTTTTTCACTTTGAGACTTCAGGACCAAGTTTTAAGAAATTCTCAATGATGAAATATATGAATAAAAATGTGCATTTTATTTAACCGAAATCACAAATTTTTTAAAATGTTTTAACCAATCTAGAGTTTTCACTAACAACTATTTTGGTAATTGATAATGATCAAGTAATCTGATATTTTTTGTAATAAAACTAGACCTAAGTGGGCAAACGCATTTAAAATGGCAATAACGATGATGAGACATTAAAAATTGGTTCAAATAAAGTATTAAAACCAAATAAACAGATGGTTTTATTAAACAACATTAATATATATAGGGGGTTTCCCGGACAGGGTTTAGTGTTTCCCAACCATGAGGTCGGGGCCCACAGGGGGCCTCAGCTGATTTCCATGGGGCCTCAAAACAGGGCTCGAAATTGCGACTATTTTGGTCGCATATGCGACCGAAATTTAATCTGTGCGACCTTAAAATATATTTGGGAGCATTTGTGCGACTGCCCATTTTGTTGTGGTGCGACTTGATTTAGATTAGATTGTGATGCTGCCTGCTGCTGTCCCAGGTTCAGTGTTCTCTCCAACGTTACATAACCAATCAAATTTCACCATTAAGTTCTTGCATTTAATGAAGACCGCAGATTGGCTAATATGAGCGTCAATCATTCCTTGTTGCCGTGCTACGTTGGTAGGTGAAGCGCGAAAATGTGAAAGAAGAACTGCGAGCATGACGAGAACGAGCCGACTACAGCCAATGTTACTACTGCAATTAATGACGACGATCCGGATTCAAATGCGACTCCACCACCGGAAAATAAGACTTGACGTTAAACCTTTCGGAGAGAGTGGCTTAAATATTTCGAGTATCTCCGCTATGAGAATGGCTCGATGTAACTTGTTTACTGTAAATCCTGTAAAATGGCGTTGGTGGCGGAATCAAAACATTTTAAGTGCCAGACCTTACTTAAACATGGCGAAAGTGCCAAAAACACAAGAAGTGTCATGACAATTGTGTTCATTATTGATGGAGGCACCAACCTGTCTGTCAGAGTGTTTGATAGTGTACGTGCGCATGCGCTGGTGAATGGACATCCGACAAACATCCTTGTGGTCCATGTTGATGTGGAACACGACAATGTTGATGGTATGTTTTTATAGTATTTTTTAAAACATTGCCTATTTAGTAGTAATAGCATCCTGGTAATGCAGTTATCAATACCAATATATATATATTAGCCTTCTATATTAAGGTCACTTTTGTAATGTCCCAATTAATCAGTGTTTTACGTGTTTGCTAGATTTTCTATTGTAATCTTAATCATTTTACCTGTAATTGCTAAATTATTATTGCCATACTATTTCAACATCATTTGGGTATTAATTTAGGAATCTATGCAGCAAAAAAATTTTTTTTAAATAAAATAGAATACCAAATTTTAAATGCTGGCCATAGGATGTGTAAAGCCCGGTGGTGGTGTTTTATTTTTAATAAAATAAATCTATTAACATATACATTCTAGTTGTGGTGCTTTTTAATTTTTGGATGGATGCGCCTATATTTTTCCCGGTGCTCCTAACTCTTTAAAGTTGGGAGCACCAGTGCTACCAAATAAAAAAGTTAATTTTGAGCCCTGCCTCAAAATGACTTAAAATTATTAAAAACTGCACAAAACAAGCAATAAAATATGCTAAAACAAGCAAAAATATAGATGTTTCTTATTTTTTGGCCATTTAGTAGCGAATATACATCTGTCATTCCAAGTTCTATTTAATTTTATGTGAAAAAAATGAGTGAGTTGGGGGCCTTCAAAATATTGTTGTGGGCAACTAGGGGTCCTTGAAGATACCATGATTATTGTGCATAATGAAATTAAATTATGCATACCGTTATTAAAGGGTTTAATTGCTCAAACCTCTACTTGCAGTCCTAAATCGTTTATTTCTCTCACATGGATTGTAACATTACACTGTGTCATTTTTCTTTGTGGTGCTGTGGTCTATCTGTCAATCTCCTCTCTAGCTTCATTCACACGAGACCTCTGAGGGGCGATCCTGTGATTCTTTCTAAAATCACTTGAAATGACCCAATAGACTCAAAGTGCTACAGCATATGCCTCATCTTTTATTGATGGCTGTCATCACAGAGTGAAAGTCAGCCTCTCATACAGAGCGCCTGAAATATGAGAGTTTACTCAGAGACAGCCTGTGTGAGATTACAACACTTCAGTGCCAGCCCACAGGTCATCCAATGATCCTTCACTTTACCCAACAATGTCTAAAGCCCGGGATACACTGCACACTTTTTGGCTGTACCATACTAAAGATTGCCATCGTGAAACAATTGTGGCAATTTCTATAATCGTAGCTCCTTATCGGTGATCCTATGTCGTACAGTGAGAGAGGTTCAAAGACAGATGTTTTCCCGGTCTTGCGACCAAATATATGATTAACGCACTGTGTGTTTGCTGCTACGACCTGCGTACTGGTAATTTTTTTAGAACTAGTGCATGCTGATGATGTTGCGCTAATGCGTCTCGTAGCCTACGATTCAATAGGTATTATCATCAAGCAATCTACATGCTTGTCGTACCTAAGTTTAAGTGATCTATGTCGCACAGTGTGATAAGGTAGGGCTGTGACGTTTAGGATATTTTCTCACCGCGGTGAAGCATAAAAAAAATCATGCGGTTATGCGGTTAACCGCACAACAGTAACCCCCAAAGCCCAAAAGCACAACCCCCCACCCCCCGCAAAGCATCGGAAACGTCTTCTTATTTATTATTAAAACAACAAATTATATTAGCAATAACAACATAAAATAATATTTATTTCCATAGGTATAATATATATATATATATATATATAGCAATACATATATATTTTTATATATAATATATATAATAATTATATAATTTTTTGTCATCGTTTATAACCCATTTTGTACAATACATTTCATACAATAGCAACCTGAAAAAAACTAGAAAGAACATGCCGAGCTTAACATTGTTCCCTTTCAGTCGGTCACTACGACGTCACGTCGTGACCGACGAATTGGGAATTGGGAACTCGCTTAGAGAGACCAATCTGCTTCGAATACTACTAAAACGCCAATGAACTTGGCATTGAGATATTTGCATAATGCTGGCGCCGCCCCGCCAGGTGCGTATATAAGCAGCAGGTGCAAATGAGGAAATTAGCTTTTTATCGCTTCGAAAGCCGGCAGTATCTGCTACTGAGAAGCTACTCTACTCTGGTGGGATTCGATTGCTGAAGTTGGTTGGACTAGCAGTACCACAGCGGACGCTTCGCTTAATTCCACGACTCTACATCTTTATTTTGTTTTGAGTTTAGTGTGTGCGTTGCCTTCCTGTGCGCTCATCAACTAAGCATCTGAGTGAATTTCCCTAAAAGAGTGATACGAGAGAGCTTTGTGCCTTGTTAAAGGCAGCCACTCTCTCGTATATCCGGACATCAGCGTCCTTTTCAGGATGGCTTTTCGTCCGTGCGATCTTGGGTGCGGCAAATACATGGGTCCGAAGGACGGTCACGAGCGTTGTCTTTCGTGTTTGGGCATCGAGCACGCAGAGGCAGCGTTCGCTGGGGGTAAGTGTTCTCACTGCGAGAACATGTCCCTTGTGGATTTGCGCAGACGGTTGTCTTTCCTCCGGGAAAAACGCAACCCTCGTCATGCGAGTGCTGAACGCCGCCACGGTGCGGCTGTGAAGCTCTCAAAAGACGACCTGCGCATCACTGTGCTGAGCCGAGCGGGGGATTCGTCCTCAGGCTCTCAGCCTCCTCATCCACAGCCGGTTGATGTGCCGATGGAGACTTCAGCGTCGTGTTCTACGATGTCTCTAGAATCCATCGTGCCGCCCTCCGGGTCCACCGACGCCGCAGCATCCGAGGGTGGGCCTCCTCCCCCTGACGTGGACCCCGACGCCCTTCCTCCCTCTGGTCGGGTTGGGACGCCGGAGTTCGATCCAGAGATGGTGGCCGTGCTCGCTCGAGCGGCGGAGACCGTAGGGTTAGAGTGGGTTCCCCCCCCTCAGCCCGAACCGTCCCGCCTGGATGATTGGTTCTTTGGAGCTGCCCGGGTTTCACAACCCTCTCCACCGGTGCCTTTCTTCCCCGAGGTGCACGAGGAGCTGACTAGAACCTGGAAGTCGCCGTTTTCCACGAGATTACGGCCGTTTCAGCCCTCCCCCCTCACCTCCCTCACCAGCGGAGCCGCTAAGGGTTATACGGGGATCCCTCCCGTGGAGCGTGCTGTCGCGATGCAGCTGTGTCCGGCACACGCTCCCTCTTGGAAGGACCGCCCAACCCTCCCCTCTCGTGCCTGCAGACAGTCCTCCGGTTTAACGGGCGCTGCCCACCAGGCATGTGGAGAGGCGGCCTCAGCCCTGCACGCAATGGCGTTGCTGCAGGTTCACCAAGCCAAAGCCTTGAGGGATCTGCACGAGGGAGGACACGACTCGCCTGTCCTTTCGGAGCTCCGGGCTGCCACTGACCTGGCTCTTCGCGCTACGAAGGTGACAGCGCAGGCGATTGGTCGTGCCATGTCCACGATGGTGGTCCAGGAACGCCACTTATGGCTATGTCTGGCTGACATGTCGGAAGCGGACAAGAACAAGTTCTTGGACGCTCCAGTGTCACAGGCTGGCCTCTTCGGTGAGTCGGTGGAGTCTTTTGCCCAGCAGTTCTCCGCCGCCCAGAAGCAGACAGAGGCGATCGCACAGATCATGCCCCGGCGCAAGCGACCTGCATCTCGCCCTCCAGCGCCGGCGGGCCCGTCTGCTCCTCGCCGAGGGCGCCCTGCGGCGGCTGCCTCCGCCCCCCCCACTAGAACATCTTCCAGGCCACGGAGGGGGAACAGCCGTCGACAGCCCGCCCCGCCCGCCCCACCCGCTTCCCGTGGTAAACGGAAGACGAAGCGGCCCTGAGACGGGCGACCTGGATTGGGATGGGATCACTCTACGGGAGACGGTGATGGCATCGCTCCCTCCACCGGTAGAGGGCCGGGTGGAGAATCTTTGGTTTCCTTTTGTTTCTGTTCCGCCGGCTTTTCAGCCGGCACCCACAAAACCACAAAAAGAGTGCATTCCTATTCCTTCTCCAGGTCTTCAGAGGATCGAGAGAGATGTGAGCGGGCATTCACAGGCTCTTCCTCCCTCTCCTCTATCGCCAGCGGGTGTTCTGAGGAGTTCCGGCTCTCCGCTGAGGAGACGGGACCACCAGCACCCTCCTCGGAGTCTGTGCTCTCCGCTGAGGAGACCAGACGACCGTCACCCTCAGTGGGCTCAGGTCAGTGTCACACACGCACATACTGTAGATACTTATGCTGTCTCAGCAGACGTACCGGCAGTACCACCTGTCCCGCTCAGCCGCCCCACCGCGGGTACCCCGACAGTGCCGTTAATTCCCCTCGTACGGTCCCTGGGGGCGTGGCTTCAGCTTCCCAGCCCGTCTCGTTGGGTTTTACGCACTGTTCGCCTCGGTTACGAAATTCAATTCATCCGGCACACACCCAAATTCTCGGGCATTCGTTTCACCACGGTGAAAGCGTCCGATGCACACGTACTGCGTGCAGAGGTCGAAGTCCTGTTGGCGAAGGACGCGATCAAGCCGGTCCCTCCAACCGAGATGAGATCGGGCTTCTACAGCCCGTATTTTATAGTACCCAAAAAAGGCGGTGGGTTGCGACCGATCTTGGATTTGCGCGTTCTGAACAAATCTCTGCAGAAGAGGTCCTTCAGGATGATAACACCGAAGCAAATATTCAATTCAATTCGCCCCCAAGATTGGTTTGCGGCAATAGACCTGAAAGACGCGTACTTTCATGTGTCCATAATCCCTCGTCACAGACCGTTTCTCCGGTTTGCGTTCGAGGGACGGGCATACCAGTACAAAGTTTTACCGTTCGGGCTATCCCTCTCTCCCCGTGTGTTCACGAAAGTAGTGGAGGCGGCGTTAAAACCCCTCAGAGAGAGCGGCGTTCGCATATTGGCTTACCTCGACGATTGGCTTATAATAGCGCATTCTCGACGGACGCTGTGCGAGCACAGAGATTTAACGCTTCGGCATCTCGCCCGTTTGGGTCTTCGGGTCAACTGGGAAAAGAGCAAACTCTGCCCCACGCAGAGGATCTCTTTTCTCGGGATGGAACTGGACTCGATCGATTTATCGGCGCGTTTGACAGAAGAGCGCGTCCAGTCAATTCTGACTTGCCTCGGTTCATTCCGAGGGAAGAATGCGGTCCCGCTGAAACAATTTCAGAAGCTCCTGGGGCATATGGCTGCAGCAGCGGCCGTGACACTGCTCGGACTGCTCCATATGTGACCGCTTCAGCGTTGGCTTCACGATCGAGTCCCGAGGAGAGCGTGGCGCGCCGGCATCCATCGTGTAACCATTACACCTGCGTGTCGCCTAACATTCCCCCCGTGGTCGGACCCCGCGTTTCTCAGGTCCGGTGTGTCCATGAGACAGATCGCTCAGCATGCTGTTGTACACGCAGATGCGTCCGACACGGGCTGGGGTGCCACGTACGACGAGCTTACAGCTTCAGGGGTGTGGACAGCACCCCAGTTGCACTGGCATATCAATTGCCGAGAGTTGTGGGCAGTATATCTGGGACTCGTACGCTTCGCTACGGAGCTGCGAGGGAAGGATGTACTAGTACGCACCGACAACACTGCGACCGTTGCGTATATCAACCGTCAAGGCGGTTTGCGCTCCCGTCACCTGTCGCATCTCGCTCGTCATCTCCTCCTTTGGAGTCAGAAGCATCTGAGGTCCCTTCGTGCCATTCACATTCCGGGCTCGCTCAATACAGCAGCGGACGCGCTTTCTCGAGCGGCGCGCCCCGGCGAATGGCGACTCCACCCCCAGACGGTCCAGCTAATTTGGAAGAAGTTCGGTCGTGCGCAGATAGATCTGTTTGCGTCGCCGGACGATACCCACTGTCGCCTATTTTATTCACTAACCGAGGGCAGCCTCGGCGTGGACGCATTGGCACACAGCTGGCCTCGGGGGATGCGCAAATACGCATTCCCCCCAGTGAGCTTAATCGCACAGACACTGTGCAAGGTCAGGCAGGACGAGGAGAACCTTTTACTGATCGCCCCATATTGGATGAGCAAGAATTGGTTTCCAGAGTTAATGCTCCTCGCGACAGCCCCTCCCTGGCGGATTCCCCTGAGGAAGGACCTTCTTTCTCAAGGAGGGGGCACATTATGGCACCCGCGCCCCGACCTGTGGGATCTCCATGTGTGGTCGTTGAGCGCGCGCAAGGTTTAAGTGATTTACCGCAAGCGGTATATAACACAATCAACGCGGCACGAGCTCCGTCTACGAGACGGGCTTACGCGTTTAAATGGAACCTTTTCGTCACCTGGTGCTCTTCGCAACGCGAGGACCCCAGAGAATGCCCTATTAACACCGTGCTTTTATATCTTCAACATAGGTTAGACGGTAGGCTGTCACCCTCCACCATTAAAGTTGATATCGCTGCTATTTCTGCTCATCACTCACTTATTAACGGCAGAACAGTTGGCCAGCATGATTTGGTTGTTAGATTTCTAAGAGGCGCTCGTAGGCTAAACCCCTCGCGCCCTCCTTCTATTCCTCCCTGGGACCTGTCCATGGTGCTGAAAGCCCTGCAGGCCCCCCCGTTCGAGCCTTTGCAGTCTGTGAGTCTGAAGCTTTTATCAATGAAAGCTCTGACCCTGCTAGCATTGGCCTCAGTGAAGAGAGTAGGGGATTTACATGCATTCTCTGTTGACGACTCGTGCCTTCAGTTTGGTCCTGCTGCCTCAAGTGTAACATTGAGGCCCAGACCAGGTTACGTGCCCAAAGTTCCCACTACTCCTTTCAGAGATCAAGTGGTGAGCTTGCAAGCGCTGCCTCCGGAGGACGCAGACCCAACCATGGCTTTGTTGTGCCCCGTACGCGCACTGCGACTCTACGTGGATTGCACGCAAAGCCTCCGGACCTCAGACCAGCTCTTTGTTTGTTATGGTGGCCAGCAGAAAGGGAAAGCTGTCACTAAGCAGAGGATGTCTCATTGGATAGTTGATACTATCGCCCTGGCTTATAATCTTCAGGGTATTCCTTGCCCCTTTAATTTGAGAGCGCACTCCACACGGAGCGTTGCCTCATCTTGGGCTCTAGCTCGTGGTTCCTCGCTAACAGACATCTGTAGAGCTGCTGGTTGGGCGACACCTAATACGTTCATTAGATTTTACAGTGTTCGTATTGAGCCTGTATCCTCTCGTGTTCTTTCCTCACCAGGGGGAGCACGGAGAACAGTCTCACAGGTCGGCTTGCAGCCTCCATCTGATGCTTCATAACTGTATCAGTATGGAAGGCCTTCAGAACAAAAATGCGTAATGGTTTGAATTGTTCTTCCTCCGCTGCCTTGGCAGCCTTTGTTGCGGAGCATTGGCTGTCAGCCTTCACTAGCTGCATCCTCGCGAACCTACGTGTTGGCTCGGGCTCCACATTGTGTCCCACCGGGTTCCTTTGTGAGTATTTTCCGTGGGGTTAATCCTACTAGCCCACGTTTCCCTTAGCAGAGCACTGCTTTGCTTACACAGCCACGGCTGTCATTTTTTCCTCAACTACGGTTGACTTTCGCCCACCATTAACCCTTAAGACGGGTGGTGGCTTCCGCAGCGTTCCTATCCCGCTCAGGTAGGGCGCTTCCCAGTCGCTGGCACTTCTGTGGGGTTAAAGGAACATCTAGTGCCCGGCCTTCTGCCTTAAAACCTAATTCTCCTTATCCTTAAGTGGAACCGGAGGGCTTTACGCAGACACTGGAAGAGGTCAGCCCCTAGTGGCGTTTTGATAGGGATTCCCAATTCGTCGGTCACGACGTGACGTCGTAGTGACCGACTGAAAGGGAACGTCTCGGTTACGGATGTAACCCTCGTTCCCTGAAGGAGGGAACGGAGACGTCACGTCCCGTCGCCACAGGTGCTGCCACCTGCTGTTACGGCCGGTCACACTTTCCGGCTTTCTCAGCGAAAAAGAAGCTAATTTCCTCATTTGCACCTGCTGCTTATATACGCACCTGGCGGGGCGGCGCCAGCATTATGCAAATATCTCAATGCCAAGTTCATTGGCGTTTTAGTAGTATTCGAAGCAGATTGGTCTCTCTAAGCGAGTTCCCAATTCCCAATTCGTCGGTCACGACGTGACGTCTCCGTTCCCTCCTTCAGGGAACGAGGGTTACATCCGTAACCGAGACGTTTCTTGTAAGCAAAACCTTGATTCCAATTTCTTTAGACATTTTTAGAGTGTTTTTCGGGGAAAACTCCGTGCATATAACGCACTCCTCCAAACGCAACGGGTTGAACGTTAAATAATTTATTGCACAATAAAATGGGTTACAAACAATGACAAAAACTGTTCCATAATTCATATTAAACTCAAAAGAAACGAAAATAAATACTATTTCATGTTACTATAGTTAATATGTTTAATTATAATTTTTCAAAGCAGATACGAAACGAAATAACGTATTGCATCATCCCGTAAATAACTGCGCAAAACTTATGGATACTCCAATCAAAGCTTTAAATTACTGCTGTCCATTTACATAATCAAGAAGATAATAAAACTTTTTTGATCCCGAGCTGGAGAAATTAGTTTACAGCATTAACGGGTCACGCGGTCAGTAAGCCCTCACCTGCCTGACTGATGTCACTATGGTACTTTGCTCCTCTCGCAAAAGTCTTGGAGATTTCCAACTGTCGTTGCTGGGCTGAAGTTTTATGCTTTACTAAAGGTATGTTTGGTGCTCCCAAGTCCGACCAACGCCACATGATAGTTAATCATCACAAGATGTGATTTTAGATAGTGGCATTTCCTCGCTACGATAGTCAGACATATAGGTCTACAGCCGACCGCGCTAGCCTTCATAACTATAGTTGGCATGTTTGACCATTATAGTTTTAAATAATTATGCTATTATTATAAGTACCAACGCGCATTTCGTGCTGCCCGGTGACCTTCTTGCACCTGAATAATGTAATGCGCGTGGCTGTGAGATTTCCTTGCACTTGAGATTTTGTTATTCGCGCAGTGAGTGAGTTGGTACAGTTCCATGGCATGCAATAAATATCAGAGCACCTGGGCATGACGCGCTTAAATTAATGGCTTCATTTTTAAGAAGATTGCGCCCGTGACAGTAGGCTATTGTGTGTATTTAAGTACTGAAACTAAGTAATGAAATAACAATTATAAGACATGCGCACATAATAAACCCCTATATATGTTTAATGCACCGTCCCTCCCCCTTGTGCGGAAAGCAGTTTTTTTCTCTAGAACCCTTGAACACAGGATGGAAGACAGTAAATTATGATTAACAATGACTTTTGTGTATAGTTCATATCATACACCATATGACTTCTGTAACTTTCACCAGCAAAATAAAGAAAATATAAAAAAGTGCGGTGATGACGATGATGAACTCAGCACCGCGGTTGACATCTCATTACTGCGGTGATGCGGTGACGCGGTTATCGTCACAGCCCTATGATAAGGTAATGATCTTATAGGATTTCAAAAATCATGCCGCTTTAGACAGTGCTAAAACATCCTATCAATAGCATTTGTAACATAATGTTAAAAAAAAAACTTCTGTAACCACAGCGTGTGCCTAAGCTGAACGCCGAGAGTAAAAAGATTCTACTTTGGATGAAACGCTCAACTTGTCAATGTCATTTCTTACTCCAATCACTGATCAGACTGACCTCAGATCTGCCCAAGCAGGTGCTGCATCATTCCTCAATCTACGCACGCTTTCATAAAGAAACTGTAAGCATGACCCTGTAGCAACAAGAGTCCTGAACCAGTGGACAATGTCATTGATCTCCTACAGCAGAACTGGGTTTAATGAGACACAAAGGAAACTGCTGTTCAGAAGAGTCTATAAAATCCTGACAGAGCATTACATCTAACGATTGTGCTTTCCAAAGGTAAGATTTAGCTGAAATTGAAAATAATTTTATCAACTGACTAAGAGGCTGTTTACACTAAGCATTAACATGCGTTTTCGACAATCGGCTCACAAGTGGATGACGTTAATGCCAGATGTAAACAGTGTACAAAACGCTTTGAGCTCGTCCACTTTCGACCACATTCAGAGGTAGTCTTTCAGTTGTGGCTGCTGGGTTAGCGCTATATGCTAGTTAAAGCTATATGCTAACATTTAGGCTGAAGTTCTACTATTGATGTTACAGTTACGTTTTGCAGGTCCATACTGAAAAAACACAAACTTACCACTCAAAAAACGTCCATTAACAATCTCCAAACAATTGATTATTCCTCAAAATCTGTATCTTCATCTGATACAGACAGACTCAAACAAAAGATCTGTTTACACACACAGAGAGCTACTGAAGCTGCTGCTCTGAAAAACAGCCAATCAGAGCTGAGTAGGGTTGCCGCGGTGACAGAATTTTCTCACCGGTTAATCGGCGCGTCACAAACCCGGTGATCCCGGTTTCACCGGGTGGGAGGGGCTTATAAATGCGCATGCAGACTTACACATTTTACTTTCACTTTTGAATTACGCAACTGTTTAAATGCAGTGCTTGCGTACGCTGCGTTAAATCGCGTATGCATTTGTGTGCAATGCGAGTGCAACAGCTGGTTTAATTAAGTGCTTAAGTCAATGTGCCCATGTAATTCTCACAGAACCCCTCAGTCCCAAGCAGAGCAACCGGCTACTTCTCCAAAAAGCGCTGCTTGAATGATGGCTTTATTATTTTTCTTGATGAAAAACACCAGAACAAAACGATCTCGGTTATATTAAACATCATTTATGTATATTATGACAAAAACGAGTAAGCACGCGGCTTCTGCCTTCGTCTGTTCAGTCAGCTCGCCTCGCAAACTCTGACAGGAATAAATGAAATCTGACACCTGCTGCTCTCTGTGATGTGACGCGCGTTCAGCTCCGCTAAATTCACTCAGCAGACACTTTCAGTTGTAAGTGTTTGCTCTCTCTAACGAAACTAAATGATGCAATTACACGAAAATATCAAAACGACGGTGAAAGACGGTGTCGCGGTGGGCAAGTGATCTAACCGGTGAGAGGCTGAAGCACCGGTTATCACCGTTTCACCGACCATCGCGGCAAGCCTAGAGCTGAGCTCAACATTATTATTCATGACCCTTCCAAATAAGGTAATAATAGACCATTTTATTGTAAGGACAAATCCTAGGGTTGTAAATGTACATGTTAAAACGTTTCTGGATAATTTTTGCACTTAATAAAGCCACAAACCTTCTATGTAGATATCAGAAAACAATTTAACAGATTATTTCAATGCATTCTTTGGTACCTTTACATCAACAGTATCACCAATTGAAAAATAAAGACATACAATTAAAGCTATTTCGTTCAATTTGTTCATATTAGTGAAAATGCAATGATATCAACTTAGCCAGCAGGTATATGATAAGAGAATTAAAACACAAACACACGCGCGCCTTTGGTTATCTGAAGGTAGGGGGAATCAATCAATACCCGATCAATATATCCAGTAATGGATGGCAGCGGTACTTACGGCTGGCAGAGTTTGACCAGGTCATGGTCGGTGGTTTGCGGTAGCAATCCACGAATGTAGAGGTTAGTTTTACTGAGCTGCTCCCAGCCGACTGTGCTGCTGCTACTGCTGCTGTGATTGGTGCTGTTGGTTCCAGGACTGGGCGGAGCCATTGGATGGGAGGTGGGGCCAACAGGGGGCTGCAGGAAAAGACACAAACAAAAGTCTTGAAAAAAAAGATTAAAACAAAAAAGATAAGCAAAATGTACACAGTAAATAATCTCTAGGGTACTGAGAAAATACAATAAAAGAGAGGAAGACATGACTGGTTTTGTTATTCTGTAATATTAATTATTACAATGATCCAATCTGAAAGACTTCACTTTTATCAGCATGTAATGCTAATGTATATTGAATTGTATTATGTTACGTTACTCTTGGTATTATTGCAAAAAATATTTCTTCTTATATAATTTTCTCTACTTTTTTGGTGCATTGAAAGCTGGAAAGGCATGTCTGGCTCAAAATGACCCCTGATATCTATCATTATAACTGACTAAATGTCCCATACTCTGACAAAAAGTGAATTGTTCAGACAGTAAGACACACCTTGATTGGGACTTTCTCAGGTAAGCAGAGTATTAGATACCTGACTATTGACAGTTGTGAGATTACAGGAGCTGAATGAGGAGTGTCACAGAGACAGTTAATCTCCTTTACACTGCAGCATTTATCACACGGATTAACATAGAGAGTTCTGGAACAGGTCATTTAAATTTGTTTATTCAGTGCTTTTAATATTGAGAATGAATGAAACGAACAAACCAAAATGAATCTAAACAACAGTCCGCCAGTATGGCACATAATTTACACATAAACTAGCCCTCCTGCCAAGTCTAAATCCATTGCACAGATTTTGTCAGCGGGTTTCCGCACCGCGTTAACCAATCAGGACCTTGCTGTAGTAGTGATGTGATAATAGGAAGCGAGCGGAGTGGCGGATTCTCAGCGGAGTCGCAGAAGCCCCTCCCATGACGCGAATTTCCGCGTGAATGTCGAATGACTAGAATTTCACGAGCAAACTCAAATGTTCAAGCGTCCAACTACGCGCGAATAGTGTGTTTTTGCCGCCTCTGGTTGGACTGCACCATTAAGAGTCTTTAGACAGTTTTATCAGATTTATAAAAGACAGATCAGCTCTAGCGATTGTTTCTGGTATGGAAAAGCACGAGATCCGGAAGCATCCGTATGGGAGGAGGGAGCCACGAGCAAGCAACACACACAAAACATTATCCCACTATCTCTGGATGACTTATGATTCACTACATGTTCGTTTTGCTTACATTATATGCACTTAGACACCAATTACCAACAAAACATTTGATGCCCTTTTACGTACCGCCTGCGACTCATAACCCGGTTGGCCCGCCCCATTTCAACAAAATACAGCATTAAACAAACACACATGCAAAACTCCGGATAAACAAACTATATCCATTGCTTCCATAAGACTGGAAAGCTAAATAAGGCTTTATTTTCCTTACATCCAAAAACACACTTCTTCCATTGTTGAATCTTGATATAAAACAAAGTTGTCGCGTGCAGTGATGCTTTTAACTTCTACTTGAAGGAACAATGATAATGAGTGTCCTCGTTTTCACTCTGATTGACGTGTGGGCGTGCTTTTCAGGGGAAGTGCCCATAAAAGGAATATGGGGTCACTGATAGGTAACAGGTAAAAAACCTTCCGAAACTTGTAGGAAAGAAGAGGCGTGAGTTTCACCCAGAGTTATTGACACTTTGCATTTGTTTAGCATGAGGAATACAACTCTTAAACTGTTAATAAGTCAGAATGCATGAAGTAGCATTAAACCGGCCCTTTAATAAAAAGTAACTCTTAATATTAAAGATGTATTCAAAATAGAAAAAGCCAAGAAAGCTGTCATTCTAGTAAATCCTGTCCAAAAGAAAGTGTGCAACCAGAAGATCTGCTTCCTGTCTGTCAGCTCAAATGCTAAACTGGCAATGTGTGTCACTAGTGGGTATCTGTCCACTGTTAGGATGAATATCTGGCAGCGCTTTGATCCATATCTGCAGTGCAGTCGTATCTCTGCAGAAAGCAGATGTCAGCATAAAGTGGGTCCATAGAGGCCTGAGTCTCTAACCCAGGAGCACAGCTGATGAAGAGGACGCTTCCAGAATCTAAAGGAAGTGAGCGTGGTGCAGGAAGCCAAAGGGTGAGCTATTTCTGTAGAGCTGAACGCTGGTTTTGTTCTTAGACATTGTCACCTTTGCTCTGAGATGGGCAGGAAACGTGAATAAGTCCTCAATTTTATATTTAATGTCGGTAAAATCTCAACAATAAATGTATTATTTCGTTTAACCGAGATTTTACATATTAACTAGTCTACAACTATTTAGAAAGCATCATTAGGAATCCAGTGTAATTGACGTATATAACTTTTCATTCCTATGGTGAACCCTGCATGCATGAAGAGCAAATTGCATTTCACATAATTATGGGATAGATAGGGCGTATGGTTGCCTAGCAGCTAGCAGTTAAATTTGCAACATCCATTATGTAAGTCCTGCAAACTCATTTGACTTGGAGACTTAAAATTTCACAGAAGAGTTCCTCTCCTCATGGCAAATTTGCCTCAAGGACCCATGAACTTAGACATTCAATCATTTCAGCACTTGACAGCTTAGGTAAAGCTTTATTACCTTAAATATATTATTCTCACAAAGTGGACAACCAGTGGGCTTTATACATATAACAAGCAAAATCCATTCCTTTTACTTTATGGTACAATGGACGCACACAAAAAAACATTTTTGAGTACAATATTTGTATAATTTATACATTTAAATGCACTTGTTCAGTTTACTTGGATATGGCCGAACTAAATGGCGGCCGCACTTATGCGATTCAAAAATCCAAATTGGTTAGGGAGCAATAGGCAGGACAAAACTGACTGTGTCAAATGAGCCACAATATTACATTTGAGAATCTACCACATACAACACTCGAGTCCACATTGCTTTATTGTAAAACCTGAAACTTGGCATGATTTTTCAATAACCAACAATCTACTGCTATAAATATCATATACATTTCTCATGAAGATCCATATAAAACCTCTCTTTTATTAGAACTTTGGAATACAAGGCCAATGCCATTGAAAGTTTTTGGGAATTTCTAGACCGGCTGCAGATCTTTGAGGTCAATTGCTTGCTGGCTTCATTCTTCATACCATAAAAGAGCTCTTGTGTGGCAAAGACATCTCACTTCCATCCTGTTTGTATGGACCCAGATGTTTGGAGCCGTGGCGATCTTCCTGCTCGAGTGCCCTCGGCGTTCCCTCTTTTGTGGAAGTAACAAGAAAGAGGAAGCGTTTGGAATCTGTGGAATGCCGCAGTTACACAGTCTGCTGGATGAGCTCCAGTCTCGTCATTTACGCAATATCTTCACCATAAAATGAACATGAGATTCATTGTTAAAATACATTCCTTTGCTTTAATTGGTTGCTTTTTCTCTCAATGAATAACAATCATTGTTTCAAAGGTGTGCACTACAACCAGAAACTCAACACCAAACAACACCTTAAAGCTGAAGCGTGTCATTTCTGCTACATTAGTGTCACTGACCAAAAGTATAAAAACGATTTCCTTGTGTCTCCTCAATGCACCTCACGACTACTGGCTAACAGACAGACCCACCTCGAAACAAACGCTAATGCTGCTGTATTGGGCAGATCAGGATGCAAACACAGCAATGTTTTGATTGCACCATTAAGCCTTCACGCCCTTTCAAGGAAATCAACCTACAAATAATGTACTTACAGTAGAAATATGAAAGACTTTGAGATACGATTTTTTATAGTACTGCACCTTAAAAGCTCATTCACATGGAGACATATTTAGCTGTATACGTAAAAATTCTGTATTGTACCGGCGATTTTGAAACCGGGACCCAGAGTGGATAAATCCAAACAACACCTCTGGGGTTTCGTGTGTACAGCTAATCCGTATATTTTGTTAAACGATGATGTCATCACCCCACTGTTTTTAGCATCCAAGGACACGAATACATGAAGTTCATCAGAGTGTCAAAGTTCACGCGGATTTCATTGAAAAATGCGATCGATAAATACGCATCAAAATAAAAGTATGATAAACATAATGAAGTTGACAGAAATATATTACTATTGTATAGTAAAATCTACTTTTAAAATAATAAAAATATAGATTTTTAAATTAGTTTTATTTCTTAAGTAATATAATCACACTTAAAAGATTTTTACTTACATTTGTATTGTTTTTGTTTGATTATTTTAGAAAAAGTAAATTACTACATTTTATAAATTCAGTTTATTTAACATGCTGTTTGATAAGTGAAATGTAATTAACCATTAAAGAAAACGAATTGAATACAGACAAATTATAACAGAAAACAAAATGTAAAAAAACCTGAATTAAAAATAAATTATTTAAAATAACATTAAATGGTTTTTATAGATGTTTTATTGAATGCACGTGCGTTGTCGTGATTATGCGTCTGAGCCGAACTGAACATCCGGTCTCTGTTTGTTTAATTGTCTGACTAGTGGTTAAACTTAACTCTGAAACAAATACCTCGTCAAAAATATCAAATGTTTTTTGTTTCCTAAAGACGAGGGGAAACAGGGATAATGGATCAGCGCTATGTAAAGGAGGTTTGGCCGATCTGTCGTTAACATTTTATAAATTATATAGTACACATTTTACACAGTAATGTTTGCTCTGTGTCGTTTTTTATATGCTTTAGCTATGATTTGAACTAAGGTAATCTACTTGTTGTTTACTTTGTTTGTTATCACAAATAAACTACTCTAAAAGGACTCTGTTGTTATTGATTCTTTGTGGAGTTTACCGGAAATTACGTTTGTTCCACGAAAGCGGTTTGCTTATGTTGTTACTGCTGAAACGGTCTATACATAACCATCCATCTTACATTCAGTGTAAGACCTCCTTTTGTGTGTCACAGAAGAAAGAAAATAACACAGGATCTGAACGACATGAGGTAAACGATCACAACACTGAGAGGACGTATGATTGACAGCTGCTAAAAACAGAGATCTTAGTGCCGTGAAAATCAGCAGTGCTGAACAGCATATCATTTTATTAAAGGGGTACACATAAAGAGAGCATTTATGGGTCAGGACAGAGCCACTGTCTAATCGAAATGACCTAGTGGGCAACTCGATGTCCGCCCCTTTTACCATTGTCTGACACGGCTGCATAAGACAAGAATGTATGTCATGATAAATGAGACTTGAAATTAATAAGGGTGTGGATTATTGAAGGAATAGTATACCCATAAATACAATTATTTACTTTATCTCCTGTCATTCCAAACACCTGTATGGTTATTTTTCCAAAGCAGAATTATTTCAAGATTTATCAGGCGTTTTCTTCTCCATGAGTAAATTTAGAGAGAGCATAAACTAATGCTGTATGAAAAGGGAAACAAAAATCCCCACCATAAAACTCTTCTAGAGACCCCAGCCACTTCCTTTAATGACTCCCAGACAACTCAACGTGTTATTAGTTAAAATTAGTTAAGTCTAATTTAGTTGTGGTCATTAAATTAGTTATGAATAATTTGCTTAATGTGTCAAAGGGGTTACCGAATTAGCCAAACATCGAACTCACCTTTGACCTAGATGTTTAGTTCACGTTCACAAAAGAGTTACTGTAGTGAATACTATGTTAATAAATAAATTGAAATGTTACATAAAAATAACATTGTTTCGTTTGTACTCCCAGCTGCTAAAAAGGTGTCTGTTTCTATTATAGAGTAAAATCCAGCTATTATCCTGTAAATTCAAGCGTTCCAACAGGATGTGCTGGGAAAAAAAGACGCAGTGAGTCACATTGTTGGTCAAACAGGAAGTCCTTGAAACACGCTAATCTCTTCAAACACACACACACACACACACAATAAAGAGTATAAAGCATCACGCTTTGACATGCCAAACTGCTATTCATAAAGATGTTTAGGCCGCTGATGTATATTTTCTGCTGGAAATTTCTATTTCGTTTAACAAATAAACATTGCATGTCCAAGAAAACAAGGCGTCTATTTATCGTGTGGAAAGACTGTTTTGGGACAGACCTCTTAAAAACAAGACAAAACAGCTCATCTGATCACTGCACTGCTGAACAGCCTTCCAAACAGGAAATGAGGCACCAACTGGACCTATAAGCGGACAAAGCACATCTTTGAGGACGAGAAACCAGTGTTTCCCCCGTAAGGTCCTCTAGCCTGACGAAAACCCACGCATTCCCAGAGTGGAACTGGCTGTACTTAGAAACTCAAAGCCTGTTTGTGTCTCACATCTGTCCAACTATTCTGCTTAGCGGGGAGAGACCGGCTTCTTATCAGAGCACCCCAGACCTACACAGCCCATCATATCCGAGCTGGAAACACACTGAACTTCCAGTAACCGCCCTCACCCTGTCGAGAGATCCTGCTCGGCTGCTAAATATATGTAGGGCTATGAATATATGAATAATAGCGCCTCCACAGCCTTTCTTCTCCATCTTTTCCTCTATTAAGCAGTCAATCTCTTGTGCCGATGATAATTCATCAATAGACAATGCACTAAAAGCAAGCAACACACAAATACGAAGGCATCCGCAGATGTGACGATATCTAATTCCATCATGAGACACTGAGGTCACAAGGTCATTGAATCCAATCCACAATGACCTTTGAGTTACCTGTAACCGAGATCCTTAAAACGCGACACATTTCAGCCACAAATCAAAAGAAAGAAGAAATTATATTTTGCATAAAAAACATCGAGCATATATTTAACATTTATTGGCATCGCACCCTACACTAAAATCTTACTATTGCAGTAACACATCTGGGCATTTTATCTTTTAGTTTTTAAATTCTCATTATTCCCGATGTTGATTCTCATTACTGTAACACAATATTTTCTTTTTTACTTAATACAATGGAAATAATGTAATGAAGGGTAGTAAAGGGCACTACAGAAGGCATCTAGCGGTGAGATTGCAAACTGCAACCATAGGTATTGGCCGGTTACTAGGGCTGGGAAAAAAATATTTTGATTAATCTTTTTTT
This sequence comes from Paramisgurnus dabryanus, assembly GCF_030506205.2. Lineage (NCBI taxonomy): Eukaryota > Metazoa > Chordata > Actinopteri > Cypriniformes > Cobitidae > Paramisgurnus > Paramisgurnus dabryanus. The sequence goes on from NC_133351.1 coordinate 2,231,758, forward strand.
TTTACGTGGTTGATTCAAAATCGATTTTTTTTCTATATTTATTTCCGCAAACACTAAACGTAAGATTAACGTTTATCTAATTACTAGTCTTCTCCACTAGATGTCACCCTCTTTTTTCACCCTTTTTTGAGAGGCGAGCCTGTCATTCATTCAGTCTTTATTCTAATTTATAGCACGGGTCTGTTGAATGCTGTATTCTGATTGGCTGAGAAATGTTCTGTGGGTATGCATTCATTTCTGATAACCGCACACCTAACTTGTCAAATATCTTAAAATTAGGCATCAGAGCAATGTTTGTGGTAACCGTGGAATAAGAGGAATAATTGACTCCGGTCCTTATGGCCCGTCGTCAGTTATTCCTTAATATTCTAATCTATATTCATTGAGTTGAATTGAAAATAGAGTATAAAAATCGGCCCGAGAATCGGAATTGATTTGATAGCTTGTTTATCTAAATCGAATCGATCTGGAACATCTTAATCGATACCCAGCCCTACAGGTTACCGGTTTCAAAGTATACTGAGGTTTTAAACAGTCAAGGTTTCAAAACCACTAAAATGTTCTGTGACACCATCTCCAAGGTATGAGTTGTGTTTATACAAAAAAGTCATGTGATTGATTTGATGTTTACATTTAATATACATTACGAAAATATTATATATATTTTTTAAAGCACATTATAATTTAAAGGCTTTATTTTTACCTGGCATTTGAAAAGAACACATTTTAGTGTTGCAACCGCAATACCGCAACACCGTAATAGCATGAAACCATGGTATTTTGCTAAAGGTTAGCATACCGCCAAAATCTTACACCGGCCCATGCCTAGTTGAGCAACGTAGGCTACGCGTCAGTTTTCATATACTTCTGCGTTTTGAGGTAAATAGACAGCGACTTTTGTTGCAGTTTCAGTTAAATCACTCTTCAACTTGGCCCATCTTTGTTCTTACCGTCGCAAACGGAAATACCCATGACGTAGTTTTTTTACCTGACGGAAGGGGTTCTTGTGGACCAATCACAGCATTTATGGTCCACGTAGAATGGACGCACCCTTAAAATTTTGACAAGGTGCACGTCAGGCTACACAGAGCTACGCACAGAGTAGTTTGTCCGTTTAGGGCTGCTGTAGAAACATGGAAGTGCAAAATGGCGACTTCCATGTAAGGGGACCCATTTTAAGGTATTAAAAACCTTACAGTTCATTATGTAAGGTCTTTATACACCACTAAAAGCATAGTTATGTATATTACATAATTGCATTTCTGTCAAGCGATCCTCTTAAAAGTTGCATAGTGCACCTTTAAAAATAAAAATGGACATATCGGTTTTTATCGCATTAGGTTCAGAATAAGATTTGCATTACCATAATACAAATTTGGGGGAAGGTGATGTGCTTACTAATCTTTGAATGCAAAATACAATTTATATTAATTATTTATTATTATATTATTATTAAATTAATTTATATTATTGCTTTATTTTGCCCACAGACATATGCCAAGCAAAGGGTGCAATGTATCTTGTGAAATGCATGAATGCGTCAGATTAGAGAAGAGTAGTTTATGAATCAAAGCGTCATATGAGACCACAAATACACCCCAAACGTGACTTCTGACCATCACAGTTTAGTAAAACACATGCACCTCTGAAGAGGAAGAGAGGGGCAGGGCTGTGGATGTATATTCCCATCGCAGGAAAATGTTATGACGTGCACGAGACACGTAAAAACTTGATCAAATACAGGCCTATTTTTAAACTCGTGGGACGGGTTCGATGGGGCGGGTGAAAGAGGTGTGCTAAAACTGCGAATGAGGGCCAGTGCCGTAACACAATAAAATGAAACGCAAACAAAACACAACATACACAGTACACACCCAACTGAGGGGGAAATGACAGCTTTTCTTCGGGGATTAGTTTCAAGGCGCGCGGCTTTCGGACACGAGCAGTCTTTCAGTTGTCAATCAACAGAAGTCCTGCCCCAGACGTTACAATTATCCGCTACGTTGTTGTATTTACGATAAAAGTGCAAGGATAACACCCATATAGTTCCCACACGATACAATATCAAATTATCGCATCAGATCATTAATTTTTTAAAGGGTAAAATGTTAGATTTTACCTGTTTACGGTAATGCGACGTCCTCACTGTGTGGCCAGAATTGGCAAAAATCATCCTCAGCTCGCGAATCTCCGCCGACGGGTGAGTAAATGTCTTACAAATGTTTCTGTGCTTTTTATATCCAAGCGACGAGAAGGTAAAGTTGTATATCTGACTCTATACAACATAGAGACCGAACTGCGCGAAAATGTAGTCGTACTTTGACGTATCTTTATGACCGAATGGGAGAATTTGCGTAGCGGAAGGGTGAGCGGCGTGTATCCCACAGACTCTCGCTGTTATCGGCTCGCCCAGCCCGTCTGTTCCGCTCAGTTCATTGATCTGCGATGACTTCTCCAGAGAACTACACCTCCCACTATGGACGAAACCACTGCGCTGCTTACACGGGGGGGATTTGCACATAATCAGATCTTAAATGAAAACTTACAACAGCCTCCTTAAAAAAACACTACTCCTGATTGTGTTAATAAATATATTTGTTTATTTATTTTGGGTGTGTCATTTGAACTAGGTTAGGTTTTGAAGGAGTTGATAGGATATAACATTGGGTCCCCCTTCGGTGCAGTTTCGTTTCCTTTGACTTGCATGCTTCACATTCCTGAGTGAGGCCATCAGGCACTGTGGTTTTACAATTTGATATGTGCTATATGGATTGATTTAACTCTTTAAGAAACTCTTTAATATGTTTTAAAGGCCAAATAAAGTTAAGTTGAGATAAAAATGTATCAGTATATATATATATATATATATATATATATATATATATATATATATATATATATATATATATATATATATATATATATATAGGCAATAAGTTTGGACACACTTGACTATAATGTTTACTATGATCTTACAAATAATTTAATCTGATGATGTATGGTTCATTGCTTAAAATTACATATATAGACAAAAATATAGCTGTGCCATACAGATTAATTTATGTTATTAAAAAACTAAAATTTTATTTTACAATATTATTTTCTGAAATAGATGACTTAGACTGAATATTGAAGGAAAATTAGCCAATAAGAGCCCGGATTGAATGTTAAGTCTTTCAATATTCTTTAAAATGCATCCCAAAGTAAAACTTCAAAAAGCTGCTTTATAAATGACTCAAGTATGGTTTTGCAATTTCTAGGCAAAGGGTGACTGCACTTCAGATAATAAAATATAACAGAGTTTTGATTTATTTTGGATGCTTTTAGTCACCAACATAATTCCCACAGCTGCATTTATGTTATGCCATAGTTTGGACGAGTTTATTATTATTCTGTTATCTGGAAAAAATATAAATAAAGAACGACACACTCACTCGTTCTTTATTTATATTTTATATATATATATACACACACACTGTAAATAACTATAGTTGTATGAGAATTTAGAAATAGTTGTAACATTTCGAAAAGGCACTTAAAACAATGTTGTTGGTAGTTTCTGTAATCATAAAGGAACATATCCATGTTTCAGGCAGATATACAGTACCACTAGTGATGGGGACAAGACCGCCTATCCCGAGTCCAAGTCAAGACTGAGTCTTTGAAGGGTAGAGACCGAGTCTTTTGGTTTTCAAATACACTCGAGTTCAAGTCAAGACCGAGTCTTTGAGGGAGCAAGTCCGAGTCGAGACTGAGTCCTATAAGAGTCGAGACCAAGACCATAAAAACATGTCAGTTTTCATATTCATGATTTAATATCACCCCAGTTCATAATCAACGGTTAGGCCTACAGACTAAGCTAGATTGGGAATTGTTTAGAGGAGCAGTCTTAACATCTTGCTTTTACTACCATTAAAAAAATCCCTACCACATGCATCATCTTCTGCCTATTTTTCTAGAGATAAACAACTGGCTCTGATGGCAGTATCTTTGCATTGTACCATGGGATGTCATTTTCAAATAATGCCCGTCAACCAGGGATCGACCGATATGGAATTTTCAGTGGCGATGCCGATACCGATTTTTGTTTCATCATGACCGATACAGGCTGCCGATTTTCTTGAGCCGATATTTAGAGGCGATACTGCTTTTGCTCAATCAATTTACATCATAAAATGACACAATGATGATGCCAAATGTTACAAGTCTCAATTAAAAAAAAAGTTACATTTATTGAACTTAAAAAACTTAATTTAACAAATAGTAAAAACAGGTGAGGGTGCTATGGATCCATCTTTCGATGTTGTCATGGAAAGGTTGGTTGTTTTTAGTCACATGACCTGCAATCGCTTGCAGCTTCCAGCACTCTGTCTGTAAATAATGCTGGAAAAAAATCGGCGAACACGGCAGCCACATATCAGCCGATGCCGATACACATAAAACTCGCAAATATCGGCCCGATATATCGGCCGGCCGTTACATCGGTCTATCACTACCGTCAACATTGCATTTTATTATTACTGTTATGTGTTGTGTGTTTTTTATATGAACATTAAAACAATGCGTTGGTCTCGAGGACTCGGCCTGAAATTACCTTTAATTATTACTAATTAAAGTCCGAGACGAGTCCGAGAAAGCAGAAATCGGTCTCGAGACCGGTCTTGAGTCCAAGACCGGACACGAGTACTACATCACTAAGTACCACTATTCAAAGTTTGGACACACCTACTTATTATTTACAAAGTTACAATTATTTTCAACACTAATGAACAGTAGTGTCGTCTAAAAAGTATCAATTATGGGAATTATGTTGTGTCCATCAAAATGTTTAACCTTTTTAAACTATCCTATTCTTTCGAAATAGCTTCAAAAAAGTAACCTCTCTTTGTTTATAATATTACAGCTTTGCACATTCTAGTCATTCTCTCAACCATGAGCTGCATGCTGGGATACCTAAACTTATAAACATTACTGAAGTCGCTTTCATGGCTACATCACACTTGATGGTGACTCTCCTTTACTATCCACTCTTACACCTTTTTTACAGTAAGTCTGAAGTAAAAAATATTCAGAGGCAAATTGTATATCTGCATACAAAACATAATCCTGAAATTACCTTTTAAAGTCATGAGAAACACAAATTCAGACCAAACCTTTGTGTATATTAACTTGTCTTCCTCTAGTGCACCCTCTCTCTCTCTCTCTCTCTCTCTCTCTCTCTCTCTCTCTCTCTCTCTTTCTCTCTTTCTCTCTTTCTCTCTCTCTCTCTCTCTCTGGGGCTATGATGAACATAAAGTGCATCCTCAAATCTAAACACTGCGCTTCCTGTTGTCTTCTTAAATAACTTCCCCTGAGCTCATCAGTTTTCGATTTCAGTTCGCTCTTTCGAACATAAATTTGATCTTAGCAACACTAAAAACACCTTGTGGTATCAATAATCTCCAGTTGTACCCAAGCATGCTGAGACAGCACTTTAACACGAATGGTTAGAATGTAAATAGGTCATTTACAATCCCTTAGAGAACATGGAATCAGATCTATGTCCTCCTTGGAAAAGATCATCTTCTTTCTTTTTCTCTCACAGACAACAAACTTACAATGGAAAACATCTGTTCTTTAAAACGCTACTAACACGAGTAATACCCACACCAGGCAAATATTAGATCACAGAAAGAAAAATGCTAGTTGGTCATCATATAGTGTTTTTCAAGTCAGCAGTCAAGAGAAGCTTTATTGGCATTTCAACCATACAGTATATAGCAGTGCAGTACATAGTGAAATGAGACGTTTCTCCAGGACCGTGGTGCTACATACAGTACAGACACTGGACCTCATAAAACAACACAGAACTAAGTACCAAAAAGCTCATTTGTAGCCTAGCCACATAAAGTGCATGTGTGCAACCAAAAAAAAGACAGAAGACACTGCAAGAACAATACATACTACAGTATGCATTAAATAAAAATAAAGTAGTTTGGTTAAATCCCCAAAAATATGACATGGACACACTTCAGTAGCAAATCAAAAGAAATAAGAAATTATATTTCGCATAAAAATATATTTTATAGAATCTTTTTTTGCATTGCACCCTCTCAATACTCCAGTGTTTATTATGTTATGTTATGTTGTGCAATATTCACAGCTATATTACAGCAATAATTAAGAATTAATTTAAATAAAACGACTCAAGTGTTGAAATAAATAAATTAACGCCGACCAGAACAATGTGGCTCTGATTACAGAAGAGAATGATTGTAAACATCCCTATACATTTCTTAACAGCAATAGGTAGTACCATAGTAAAATGTATTGTGCAAAATATGTAATGTGCACATTTTTAATTTCATTTGTTTATCCTCTATGATAGACAGTGAAGAAGTGTATAATATTAACTACACTTTTAAAAATATCTGTATGATAGTAACTTAAAGTAGATTTAAATTTATGTAACCAGTTTGTTTAAAGATAAATTAACATTAAACATTAACAAGTCTTTATCTTTACAGGAAAAAAACTTTAAAAAGTACAGCATTATGCAAAGCGATTCTGGGAACCAAAATCAGAAAAAAACTGAAAAAGGTCGATGAGAATTTCTGGTTCCCAGAATGCTTTGCATGAGGCTGTTATTTTATATTTTTATTCTGTAAAGACAAAGAGTTGTACGTGAGAAAGGTTGCTGTATATGATTTTTTTTGTTTATCTGTTGCCTAACATTTGACATATTTCACAATAATACACTAGGTCTATCTAGTTATAGATTTAGTGTCTCTGCAGGCATTTTAGTGACAGTAGCAGACAGACATTTGCATTTACTGTGACAAAAAATAAAATAAAAGAATATAGTAGATAGAGCTACATAAATGAATGTAAGTATTCAATTACAAGTACTTTAGCAGTGTTTGTTTTAATTGTGTTATGATATATGTTATTATTCACAGCTATAACAGCAATAATTGAGAAATAATTTAAATTAAACGACTCAAGTGTTGGAAATAAACAAACTAGCCTATGTCTTTATATGGTTTTAAAAAACCCTCATAATAGGAGCATTTGAATTAGACAAATCAATTTCAGTATACAAATATTGCCAATTACTCAAATGTATTTCTGACACTTCATTGAAGTGTTTTCAGCTTTCTATTTTTGCCTCTAGTATCTGCTTAACTTGCCACTTTGATTTCTTTAATACAAAATCAAATATTACATATCATATCATGTATAAAATCAAAGTTTACAGGGCTTATGTGCAAATATATTATTATTTATTATTAATTAAGTGAATAAATTATACAGCTGCCTATATTGCGTGACATAACATCATCCTTTAAAAACCAGGAACCAAACTACAGAAAGAAAAAAAATATGTCTTTGACTATAGCAACCATGGCTTCACCTTCCATGAAGATAAGCATGGTTTGTGTGAACCACAGTTTGTTTTGTGTGGTAAACAGCTCAAAACCATTGAAATTTAAGAGATGTTCACAAACCGCATCCAATGCAACATATGCCTCATTTTGTAAATTGTTAGGGCTATGCAGTCCATTTTAATATTACTGTTTATGTTAATATCTGTTGGGTTGCTAATTCATGTCTACCGTAAAGCATGTGTCATGTTAAGAATGGCTGGTTTACAAAATGAAAGATGTTTAGGAAAATCAAGACAGCGCTTTACACCTTGATGGCAGCTCAGGAGGAAAGCAGACCACAAATCAGTCCTAAAGCAGATCTGCTCGACACGTTACAGCTGTCCGTGTTGAATGTGCAGAGAAAACAAATGAAGACCAAAGCTGTAGCCTCCCCCACAGGCTATCAGAGTCGCTATATATCACACTCCACCCCGCCAACATCCCAACACACACAAGCGTGTGCATAAATCCATGTGCACGTACACTACTGTATATACACACAGACAGGCACATGCATGCTTTTCTATATCCTTCCATCTCTCGCCCCAATGTTTTTACAGCTTTGCCCTGCGAAGAGGCAGACGGGCGCAAGAAACAGGAGAAGCTTTTGAACTCCACTGCATCCTAAGCATGTTAAAGTGAGCCCAGACTGCATTCTTCACATTCTTCTCTGTAATGGAGAACGTTTCGGCCTGTGACTTTCTCGCACAGAGCTGTCTCGGTCCATTTGGGCCGTCTAAAGAAAATTTAGCAATTTCTGCGCTGTTGAAACAGTGTTACGCTACCTACCTTACTGAATCTGCTGTCTCGCTCTAATCGAAGGCCACATCTTCTCTGTGAAGGCCACATCGCAGTCATCAACTGCGAGTCTGCGACAGCTTTAAGTTTGCTACTGCGAGCACTCACACGCTACGTAGCAGCATGTGTTTACTTGCATGTTAGCGTCTGTCGCACAGGAAGAAGCCTCTCTCTCTCTCTCTCTCTCTCAGCTAATCAGTGAGAGAGGGCGAGAGAAAGCAGAATAGAGAAAGAGAAAGTGTAATAGCGAGCAAGAGAGAGAGAGAGAGTATTGTTGCTGTTATATGATCGCAATGGAACTCTAGCTTACAAATTACCAAATACTGCCCAGTTACACTTTATACTGCCTATTTTTTAAAGCAGCATGTGATTGTTGCATTGTTTCAAAATAAATCAAACAGCACTGCTATACATTTTTTACAAATTTGCATTTTGATAGAAATCTTCAAATTTTCCAAATTTAAACACAGCTGAGCCAAAACTTTCCTACAGAACAAATCCTGACATGTTGTATGTGAATAGCGTAAAGTTTGGAAATAAAAAAACAATGCATTTTACATTAATGCATTTGCCTGATGCTTTTAATAGTGCATTACAAACTATATATTTTATTATGTGCACTTTAAACCTGAATAGTACTCAATGAGTGAACTGTACTCAAACCTTTGAAAAAAGTTTATTCAACTTAAAAGTTGTATGTGTGTTCAACGATTCCAGCGCTTTGAGTTCCACAAACTTAAATAAAATGAGTCAAAGAGCTTAGCTCACAAAACTACATTTGTAACTTTCACACAAAGCTATTTCAATACAGCATCATTTCAACAAACACTGCAAATGATTACAAACCTTTGGTGGTTGTGATGAGGTTTATGGCATTTAATCTGCCAGTTAAAATGTCTGGCACTGCAAATTCAATTCAGTTTAACATAAAAGGATTACTCCACATTAAAAAAATCCTTATAATTGACTCACCCCCACGTCATCCAAATTATTTATTTATATCTTTGTTTAGTCGAGAAGAAATACAATTTTTTAAGGAAAACATTCAATTTTTCCTCAATTTAATCAACTTTATTGGACCCGTTCACAGTTCACAGTTTCAATGCAGCTTTAAAGGGCTCTGAATGATCCCGAACGAGGCATAAGGTTATAAGCACTTATATTTATATAAATAAAAATAAGCACTTCTTGTCAAATAAACTACAACTTCTTGTCTTGCACTAGCCGCGTGACACGCCAACGTAACATATGTGAAACGCACACTTGCGGCCCATTTTAAACAATAAACTGACACTGGAGCAATAGTTTCGCATACGTCATGTGTGACCTTTCAAAGTGATCATCACGTAATATGTAAGGTCGCTCACGCTGACGCATCACACAGCTAGAGCAAGACGTGAGATTGTGGTTTAAAAGTGCATATTTTTTAATTTTTCTTGACAATCGTTTCACTAGATAAGACCCTTATGACTGTGGTGTGATCGTTTTGAGCCCTTTGAAGCTGCATTGAAACTGTGGAGGTCCACTAAAGTCTATTAAACTGAGAAAAATCCTGGAATGTTTTCCTCAAAAAAATGTATTCCTTCTCGACTGAACAAAGAAAGACATCAACATTTTGGATGACATTGGGTTGAGTAAATTACCATGATTTTTTTATTAAAGTGGAATGTTTCTTTAAATCAACACTTGTTTGGGAGGTTCCAGTTCCCTGCATGCATTACGAGAGCATTTTTTGTGATATTTTATGGATTTTCAGTAAAGAGAAAGACTCAATAGTATTAAAAATTCATTTATGTTAGCGATTTAGAAGAGTTTTTAGTTTTGTGGTTACCATTGTTCAGAAGTGTAGTTCAGGCTGTAGGTCGCATGTGTTTTAAGTTAGAGCACTTAAATATTAAATACAATGAAACATAAACTTCAAGTTTGAATTAATTGTAATTTATAAATATTATTTACTTAGATTTTTAGTTGGTTACTTAATTTTAAAAAAAGTAATCTGAATAAATTCAGGAATTTTATTTAGCACTGTTTATTCAGTTTTGTAACAAACATCTTTTTTTCACACAACAACAATAATTTTTTTTATGTGGTCAGCCAATGTATTTATTAAGTATTTCATGCAACCTTAATAATGTTTCCCAATTTAAACTGTTTTTCGCCCCCCCCCCCCCCAAACAGAAACACTTGGGAGAGATTCAATCAAACGATCCTAGATTTAATGACTGTGATATGATTTGTGTATTTGCATGACACAAGGCAACATTATTCTCCTGCAACCCACGCATGTCATTTAAATGATCACAACACACTGCACATTTCTCTGGAGTATAAACAGTTGACACAATTTTCAGATAATAAAAAATAGCAAGCATCAAAACCTGGCAATCACAGCATTAATAATGCTGCAGTGTTTTGATATATTAATTTGTAAACTCTTATCTACTGAAAATTTGTCTTTTTAAATTGCTTTGACAGAAAGAGAGTGACACGTAAGATCAGATATCTTCATAAAGTCTCCTTCTGATGAATCCGTCACATTGCACAGGCACATCAGTGATGAAATTACATTTTTTTCCTCAGTAAAATGTAAGTCAAGTTGTCATTATTATAATTTCCACAGCTGTATGAACCTTGAGTAATGAGATGAATCACAGAATGAATCTTAAGAGTAATGTTATATAACACCAAGGCTGCGACCTTTGAAGGATGTATTCTAAGACCGAATGCGTCACATCTGAAGGCTAAGGCCGTCCCAATTTAAAGACTGCTTACTTCTAAGGACAAAACTAATGGATTGTTCAAAGCCGAGGCTATACAAAGATTTATTGCATATTTTAAAATAAAAATGTTAAACCTTTATTAAATAAAATTGTGTATTTAGCAGAAATACGTTTCTTGTCATCAACGTGTCATATTTTCTAAATATGGTTCCATATTTATTCTAATAATAAATCACGGACTTCTGAGGATGGGACCTTCAAAGAGCAAGCACTCGCTTTCAAAGATGCGTCCTTGGAAGGGCCCAGCCTTGGAATTGGGACACAGCTGATGGCGTTATTTTTATGTACTTTACTAAGTTGGCTTGGCAAACTTAAACAACTAAACTCATGCATGCTTTTGCATGCCGTCTAACAGCACCCTTAATAACGTAATGAGTTCACGCCCACCTGTGTAAATATATCTAACAGTATAAACAATATATTCTCTAAAAAATGCTGGGTTAATTTCAACCCAGCTTTGGGTCAAAAAGGGACAAAATTTTATATTTCAGGCAAAGAAAATGTTTATATTTGTCCCAACAATAGGTTAAAACAAACCAATATTTTGGGTTGAAACAACGCAGCATGGGTTAAATTCAACATGACCTCATGGAAAGTCGTATTATAGTCACGAAAATTTTTATTAATTTATTCATGTCCATGGCACAAAATTCATCTTTTTTTCGTGCCAAATGTCTTTTCCGTGTCACTTGCACAAATTTCTATAACTAGTTTTTTGTGTCCGTGGCATGACTTTTCGTGTCATTTTATGTATTGTTTTCTCATAGTTTTTCTTTTTCCTTACCAATGTCGCTTGGGATTAGAATCACTTTCTGTTACATTTTTAGACTTCCTAACCCAAACCCCAACTCTAACCCCAACTCCAAGTGACAATGATTTAAAAATAGAGAAAACAAAAGAGAAAACAATACATAAAATGACACGAAAAAGAAAGTCGTGCCACGGACACAAAAAACTATTTAAAGAAATTTGTGCAAGTGACACGAAAAAGACATTCGGCACAAAAAAAGCTGAGCAAAAACTATTTATATAAAAATTTGTGTGAGTGACACGACAAAGACATTCGTACTCAAGGCACAAAAAAGCTGAATTTTCTGCCAAGGACATGAATAAATTAATAAAAATGTTTGTGACATAACACGACTTTCCGTGAGATCAGTCTGGTTGAATTACAACCCATCAAATAACCCAGCATTTTTAGCAAAATCTACAAGATCACATACTGAATTAGTAAAGTTACGACTGCATATTTTTAAACATCACAATACCAACTAGGATTTTGAAAGTATTTAAACAGCCTATTAGAACGAATCTGTTTTTCCCCCATTTGGTCTTCATATATTTACCTCCACATTTACTGAATCGTCTGTTTACACAAACCAACAAAGCAGGTCTATTAATACCAGAGCAGTCTCATTGACCTTGTCAGTGAAACTCAAGGGCTTTTTCGGGCTCTCCGGCTGTGTTTGTGAGACAGGCTCTTGGCAGAGTCCTTCACCGCCGTGGTGGGTATTATTGTGAGCGAGTCCCTCATTTTCCTCGTGTCAAAAAGTTCCCGGAATGACCGTCGCAGGAGAACAATTGGAATTCTTTCGGCTCGGCTCGCACATAATGAGCGTGCCGCAGTGCTTGTTAATTGTGTACATTCCACTGCCAGGCAACTCCTCCGACGTTATTGTAAACATTGTATGGAGCTCTTTTAGGCCCTTCACAATGGCTTTGTTTGCAGGCTCTGCGTGTAATGTCCAATGGCAGTTAATGCGCTAAAACCCACCCCTCGATCAAAGGCCCATGTTGACATGGCCAGCCCACCTACAAGCTAATGTTTCTCTAGGAAATTCTTTAGAGATGGTTATAAACTGGGGTTTTTAATGATGCCGGGTCATTTTTGAACAATTTGACATGATTTTCTTAACTCAAAACACTAACATGAGTATACTGTTACAGGATCTCATACATTAAGTACCCTATGATTTCTATTTTTTAAGTCAATCTTATGAAAACCTGACCAGGTCAGATTTCACCTTAAAATTAAAGGGAAACATTTAAGTAATAAGACAAAAGCCTATTTTGACAATGCACAATCACAACCAAAGATACTGTATATAGATGGATAGACAGCTAAGCTAACAGCTCATTATAGATGTGTTTTACATCCATGGCTTTATTTTAAAGTCTAGCTGGCTTCAAGCCTTTAAAAAAATCAAGGTCATGTGGTAATATAAAAAAGCTGTCCTTTCTTCTCTGTCAGGTCTAATCTTAGAAAAGCATCTAAACTTGTTCCAGACTTGTACAAGGGCATCCCTCCAAAAACATCAAACCAAAACAGCCACGATATAAGAAACAAGAAAATAAAGTCTAATTACAAACACAAATAAAAAAACATTTGTGGAGTTTATGGACAATGACAGTGTTCAAGCTTCAAACAATGCTTCCCATCCCATCATGCACTGCTTCCCAGATCTTCTCTGATTCTTATCCAGGTCTAATGAATCATAAAGCAAGCAGTCTTCAAACTATTTACATAAACTAAGTGATTAAAGTAAATGCAGAATCAACAACAACTTATTTAACGTCTTATAGCATATTCTACTAGGCAACAAATGCATACACTATGTGACATGTTCAGCAGGAACCGGATTGTTTGATAAATGTAACCTGATTAGTATCATATGGCGGTATAATGGATCTACTTCACCCATAAGAGTGTTTCAGTATTGAGGAACCTTAATGTCTCTGATAAACAGCAGCTACTTTCCTGTCTACTCTCTATCTGCTCGGCTAAATCTCAGTTCTTCAAAATAGCCCTTTAAAAGAATAGTTCACCAATACAATACAATTCTGTCCAGGCATGATTTACACACCCACGTGTTATTTTATGACATTTCCATGACATGACGCTGTTATTTTTTCGTGGGACACAAAAGGTGAAATTTTGAAGAATCAGCACATCTTTATTAAAAATAAAGGTGCTTTACGATGCCATTGAAAAAACAATGGTTCCATAACATCTGAAGAACCTATCTGTTTCAAACAAGGATCTTTGTAGTGAAAAAGGTTCTTCAGATTATATTAACTTGTTGCTTTAAAGTTTGGAGGTGAAAAATTAAATCAAAAATTGTTATAGTAGTTTACATTTATTTCAATAAATAAAAGTAATGCAATAAAGTATATATATGAAGAGTTTGGTTCCAAAAATGCAATAATTGACTAATTTCTGTAAAAATGTGTTTTCTATACCAAGAAGTGACAAGATGAAAACCACTATTTTCTGTTACAAACTTTCACATAGCATCTTTAGGTTATAATTACACTAAAATCCCTAATTTGATTTTCAAAGATGAATTATTAAAACTGTAATAATTTTTTCCACAAAATGCAATAAATCCATGATAATTTTTTTTCTTTGCCATGTTTTATTCATTTAGTTGAATAGTGGTGTACACTGATTAGAAAAAAATAAACATCATTAACCAAAACACTTACTTTGTCATATTAAGAACACTGTCATTGCTGCTGTCATCCTTGGGATCTCATCGCTGAACTTTTTTGACAGCGATCAGCTATAATGGGTATATTTAGCTTAAATGTTTTGGTCCTGCTCGATTTTCATTGACTTCGAGTAAAATAATGAAAAGTTTTTCTTAAGATACCCTGGGGTCAATGTTTTAGCATGACAGAAGCTTGATGCTGTCGTGTGAGAACAAGCAACAGCCGACATTTTTCCTTCACCCGAGTGTGCCTGAGTGGCTACGTTTCTTCCCCGCCACAGAAAAACACCACAGGTTTATCAATGTCATCAAAGTATTATTTTGTTTTTGTTTGTTTGTTGGTCATGAAGTACAAAGTAGATGAGGAAAACTAGGACTCTCTGTGGTCATTAAAAATCCCAGGATGTCCTTCGAAAAAGAGTAGGGGTGTGCCCCAGCATCCTGGCCAAACTTTCCCATTGCCCTACTAATCATCCCTCATACTAATTGACTATATCTCCTCTCCACTAATAAGCTGGTGTGTGGTGGGCGTTCTGGCGCAATATGGCTGCCGTCGCAACATCCAGGTGGATGCTGCACATTGGTGGTGGTTGAGGAGATTCCTTTCATATGTAAAGCGCTTTGAGTACTGAGAAAAGCGCTATATAAATGTAAGGAATTATTATTCAACGCGCCGCCATTGTTGTTTACAATGCTTGGAATGTGATTGGTTACGCGGATTTATTGCATTCTGCAGATAAGGAGGACTGGTGTTTATTGCGTTTTAGGAAAAAGGGAGAAAAGATGACAGAGTAACACGGCGGATATCGGATTTTGCAAAAATAATTTACTTTTTAATACTGACCTGATACAATACTGATTTTGGGGGTAACTAGTTTTTTCTATGCCGTTTATCACGTTTTGGAACCAAACTCTTCATATATTTTATACACAAAATGATAAAAATGAAAATGTTTCACACCAGAAATGCAAACAAATTTAAGACATAAGTCTAAACTAGTTAGGATCCAAATTTCAATTTAAAATCACAAAAACATTTGTGTTATACTTTTATAGGTTTTACCAACAGAGGCCACTAGGTGTCAACGGTTTGCTGTGACAAATTAATAAATTACTGTCACTGCATTATTATTACTGCTTACATTTTGAAATATAAAACTACATTCTTAGAGCTTTCCAATTCTGTCATGATTAGATTAAAATGGACATGCAAAATATAGAGGACAGCACCAGTTAAGAGTGTATATAACACTATAATTAAAATATATAGTTTAATACTTTATAAATCAATACAGAAGTTCAGAACTTACAGAATGCATGCCTATGATTTAAGAGCAACCAAGGGATTGGCCACGGTAAATACTTTCACTTCAGTCTGTTCCTGATTCAAGACTATCAAATTATTGGACCACCCCACAAAAATCATATTTTTAGGGTATTTATGGTGTCCTTTTAACAACTTGACTGACATGGTCATTATTAACCTCTTTATTAATATGCATACAGTTTCTCCAAATATGTTTCCTTTTTCTATGTTCCACAAAAAAGCAGTTAAACTTGAATAAAATTGGGTTGAGTATATAATAATTCCGCCTTTGGGAAAAGGATATTTCTATTCATTTAGGACTTAGCCTTAAGACAACACAAGAGCTGTGAAAACAGCATGCTTATTGACCCTATTACAACACATTAAAAATCAAGTTTTAATTCTATTGTGCATGTAAACAAATAACCGATTCTGTTTTTCGACAATGATATTGTATTTTGTAGCTACTTCACAACATAATAATGACAGTAACTGGCTCTCAATGGGATGATAAATGCGCAAGTTCATAGGAAAAATCGATGAGCTCAACTCCAGTGCTGAAGTTCACACACACACGCACGCAGGCAGGCACACACACACACACATCAGCCAGTGCGCGATGTCATGAAAGAGGAATTCACAGCGGTAATCGCGATAAAATAAACAAACAATCTATAACAACGCCATAAAACCGTATCAAAGGCAGCATAAAACGATTCAAAAGGTGTGCCCAACAACACCCCGATAAACAAACTTACAGCCGCGCTCACCCGATCCGCGCATCAATAAACTATAATAAAACGGGCGATACGCGGCTATTGAAAGCGATAAAAACTGATTTCTCGTACCTTGGCGTGCAGGTAAGGGGGGTAGTAATAGGTATACTGGGGGTACATCTGCCTCCACACCTTGCCCATGAAGATTAGCGGTAAATTCAGTCGTGGAAATCACTCGAGTCTGATACTTGACTTCCTATCAGACGTCTCTCGGACCCTCAGCGCGGAGAAAGAGACGCACGCACGCAGCGCTGTTGTCGACGCCGTCGGGAGTGACGGGTGGGCGGGTGACGGATCTGCAGTGTTCCCACCCTCCGGTGCATTTAACACATCACTGTTCACAAAGAAGAAGAATTCACAAACATATAAACCACAACATACTGACATACTTGTCATCATATGTCAAAGTCTAAGGGGTGGTTTCCTGGACAGGGATTATCTTAAACCAGGACTAGGGCTTAGTTTAATTAGGAAAAATAACTATTAACAAACATGCCTTACTAAAAACATTACTGGCGTGCATTTTGAGGCAAAAGAAAGGGCACTGATGTATTTTAAGACATGACAGTGCAAATTGTTTTCAGTTTGGACAGCTCTTACATTTATTTTAGACTGGTCTAATCCCTGTCCGGGAAACCGCCCAATTAATTGTTTTAGTTATTAGTAAATGCATTCACAAATTTGCATTACATGATGTACATAAAGAGATTATCTTTTTTATTATTATTTTTTTATTATAATCTTATGTGTAATGATGCTATGTTTTTTGTTTTAGGGTGATTTTTTAATATTCTGTTAGGGCAGGGGGCTATAGATGAAAAATAGCCTTTTGGGCTTATTCTGGTACTTTTACAGTTATGTTCATTAATGTGTATTGTCCCTGTTAAACAAATAAACTAAACTAAACTAAAACTAAACTAAGATTGTAGATGCAACATTTTATATGATCTTAGATGCTAAGTTAATTTGCTTGTCCATAATTATTAGTATAAACTTTATGGGGCGCTTTTCCGGAAAGGGATTAGTTTAGGCCAGGATAGGCTTAGTTTAATTATAAAGTATAACTAGTTTTAAAAAACATGCTTTACTAAAAACATTACTGGCGTGCATTTTGAGGCAAAACAAGGGCACTGATGTATTTTAAAATATGCCAGTGCAAGTTGTTTCAGTTTGGACAGCTCTTACATTTATTTTAGTCTAGGACTAGTTTAATCCCTGTCTGGGAAACCGCCCATATAAGTCAAACATGGTAGATTGGGGTTAGGTAGTTGTCATTGTCTACTTAAAGCAACACCAAAGTTTTTTTTTACTATAAAATAACGTTTCCAAAAAAGTTTCAGTCGTTCATCCAATGGAAACAGGGTGAATGGCACTTTCATATTCGCTTTGCAGCCCTCTATTGGCCAAAACCGCACTAAAGAAGTTTCCAACCGTCGGGTCGCGGTCCTGTAGTTCGAGTGAAAACTACAAAAACTTGCTTTACGGCAGACCTACAATCCAATCAGAGCCAGCTATGCTGCAGTATTTACGACAGTGGTAATGGACAATTACGTTTCTAACCTGTAGGGGGAGCAAAGAGCAAAAACTCTTTAGTGTTGCTTTAATTTCCAACTTTTAACTTAAGCTTTTGTATACTTTAAAGTATTGACAGAACAATTTAATATGAAATAGACATTTGAAAATCCAGTTATTTGTAAAAGCCCAGTGCTCAATCACTTTTGAAGATGTATTGATTGATTTATTAGATTGGATCATTTATTGGATGCTGACACTACATTGTGCTGTTTGTATACTAAATGCTTTTTTGTGAAAAATACATGTAAAATTAATATAAAATACAAAGTGATTTTAAATGCTAAAAAAGTCACATGTTGGTAAATACATATGACACTTACATACACAGTACACAAACAAAACTAACAAGTATGCTTTAAAGAAACAGTATGTAGGATTGTGGCCAAAACTGGTACTGCAATCACACAACTGGTGGCCAATACACAACATGACAACATAAACATCAGTTGAGGGCTGCAACTCCACTTTTTAAATGACAATATCCTTGACGGAAATAAGTATTTTAAATGAAAATGATTTCTTAATGTCTAGTGACATATCAGGGCCATTTTATGACTAATTGATATACATTTCTTACATACTGTTCCTTTTACTGTGACTTAAATTTAGATAGCAAAGATATATTGTGATATATGCTCACAATATATACATTTCTAAATCTGAGGGTAAATACATAATCTTATACTTTATTGCACATTTCATTTTACATTTCATACTATATTGCATATTTCACACAGAGACTGTAATAAGATGGACGAAAAAAAAAAACCAAAATATCTAAAGGATGGCCGGTGACATCTGTTGGAGCCTTTGCGCAGTAGAAATCGTGAGCTGCATGTTAACTCAATCACAAACACTCAAATCAAGTCGTCATAAACCCCTTTTTAATAACATCTAATAACCAACTTGAACCAAACTTAAAAACTACATCAACATGATGATAAATAACTAAAATAACAGAAATCATCATTGGGAAAAATGTGTTCATGAGTCAAAAGCATCATTCAAGTTCAGAATGATGTGCTTAATGTCCAGGACAAGGCATAAAAACGTTTCTCAGAAACAGCTCCTACTCCTTGGCCGGCCTTCACCATTATGTTGCAAACCACACTCTTAAAATCTTACATCATGCATTGTTTTAGGATGAAACAACGCCTATTTCAGTATTAAGTTCAACTGAATAGTCACAGTCTGGTCCAAAGGTGCTGAATCAGAGCCAAACATTGCTTGTTTTCCGCACACAATCACCAGGTTTTTGTTGAAGAGATTTTAATCTTTAAAAATGTTTTTAAAAAGTATTTTAACCTTAATAAATAAAAGTATTAATAAACTGTCTCCCATAAGCAAAAATAGCATGACAATATTGTGTGCCATTGTGTGTTATATGTGAAAATAATAATTTATGAAGGTTTTTACATACACAGACAACTATGCTGTTGGGAAACATTGCCCGAGCCCTTTGCTCCCCCCACAGGACCCCGTATACAACATGCTGTTCCCCTCCTGTGACAGTAGCTCTCGTTTGCCATTTCCCAATCAATGGGCCGACAGCTCTCGCCTCCACGGGGCAATGATTTGCAACTGTAAACAAACACAGCCATCTGTCAGCGGGTCTGCGTCTGCGTATCTCTGCCCTCTCATATACAACATTCCCACACCCTTCCTTCAGGTTAAATCCCCACAAACACGCTCATACTAACATTTACATCACTGTAATTAAACTGGAGCTGTCTGTACTTCTCCTTACGTTGGGGACAAAATGAATTACTGATCTTGTTTGCTTGACTTGGGAAACACAAAACCTCTTACAGCAATTCTGCTCAGAGGAAAACAAAGAAACTGATGGGTTGACGGATAACAATGATTGTTTACTGGTACTACATTGTACCATACATTTATTTAATGAAGCATATGAATAGAAGTTAGTTGAAAAGTTAGCTTTGGTCTGTTCATGTGTATGCTTTTTCATAAAGAATATGAAGCCTATTTTAAGGAACATTATTCTGATTACATTCATGGCAATTTACACTTTATTCTCTTGAAATCGTAAGACACAGAGTTCATTTCTTCTGTCTTATTGGCACGAGAAAACTGGCATGCATCGTCTTAATCTCTATGTTTCTCTCTCTCTCTCTCTCTCTCGCTGCCTCATTACAGACACATTTGTAGCGACACACTGACGTGCCGGTGCTGGTGAGTCTTTGACACATTCGATGTTTTTCTCCACATGTTTGGGAGGCCACAGAATAAACACACTGCTGTAGGTCTGTGGTGAGAGAGGCTCAGAGAAAGGGCAGCGCTGAGATCCTGGCCGTCTTGAGGGAGGGGAGGGATGTAATGAGGAATCTTGTTCTGGAATGCAGAGGGAAAACTCAAAGATCACATTTCACAGAACTGGAAGAATGACAAAGAAATTTTAAAGGGGTCTTATCATGAAGAATGGGATTTTCCCTAAAGGAGTCATATTATAGCTTATTGTTGTTTTACCCCTGAGGTTAATTTATAATGTTAGGAAGTATGGAGACGCGTTTAAGCAAAGCAAAAAAAAGTAAGCGCACATAACATATTTCTGTTCTTGACAGGGCACATACAAACAAAATGATCTCCATCATACTCTTTTTTCCAAAAAACATTTGTTTATGTCTTAGGTTTATGTATAGATTAGGCAGAAACCAGGTCTGTGCTTCTCTTAATTCTTTCCCCGCCAGCATTTTAAAAAAAAAATTGCCAGCCAGCGCCAGCATTTTTCATGATTTTCACAAAAGTTTAATGCCTTCCAAAAAATGTTCTTCTTTAAATATATAAACAAACAATATAGACCCTGGCCTTTCAAACAACAAAAAAAAAAAAACGTTTCATCCTTCATTAGTTCTCTTGTAATCACCTCTCAAACATGGGTAGGTTTCTTCAAAAACACCCAATTTTGAGCAAAAAGCTAAGATAGTTCCATTTTTGCGAAGGACTTTTGATAGAGATCAGATGCAGAGCGATCTTTAAAACATACAGGTTGTTCTTTCTCTTTCACGTGAGGCGCTATTTCCGGGTTGTTTTTAATAAAAAAATGGTGGGGGGGGCCCCAAACCAATTCTGCTTAGGGCCCCTAAGAGGCTCGGGCTGGCACTGGAAGGATACGAGCACCAGAAACTTCAGAATGTAGTTTTTCATTGTTGTGGTTCTATGCCGTAAGCTTTGCGTAAGCTGTGCGTAACCTGACGCGCACCTCGCCAAAAATATAACAACGCGTCTGTTCTACGCGGACCGCAAGCGCTGTGATTTGTCTGCTAGAATGCCTGTCATCAGGTAAAAAAAGTCTGCGTCACAAGCTTCTTTTTCTTGGTTTACTGGCCAAGTTTCTTTCTTTTGGCTGTTGCACTGCCACTGTGGGTTACACGTGTGGATACTGCCTACTAGAGGTCTGCATGTGTAATTGCACATTGAAGCGGAAACGCATACATTTGTACAAAGCTCTTTGTTCTGAAAAGCACGGTGTTCTCTGATTGGCCAGCTATCCAGTGCGTTGTGATTGGCCAAATACCTCAAGCATGTGACAATGGGAAATGTTACACCCTTTACCATATTTAGAATATCAGCTCCCAAAGCACAGCTTCCCCACAACACGGTGGCAAAAATACTACAGCAAGAATAAAAGTACTTTTTTCTTTGCGTATACACTGCCTGTTTTATGCAAATCTTCCCACACAGTGACGTAAATATGTGGGGGCGTTTTTGAATGAAAGGCGTAGATGAGCATTTACTTTTAGAAAGATTATCTTTTGGGTTTGAGACTTTCAGTGTTGGGGGTAACGCATTACAAATAACCTTTATTATGTAATACTATTACTTTTGCTGAAACTTTGCATTGGTTGTCGATTGAGTCTTAATTGCCAAATATGGTCGGTTTGCAATTTTTGGCCTTTTCCCCTGGCCTTAAAAATAGTATGTCATACAGAACCGCTTGCCACTGTACGTTAGTATTAACGACGGCAGTGGGGCCTCTGGCCTTAGTCAAACGAGTTCTGTTTCTGTTTCTAAAATCATCAACTATATGTAATACACTTAACCAGCAATAGTTAGCCTGCCTGGAACCGAGCTGACTAAAACCACATTACTGTGTGACACTTGCTTTTTATGTGAACGGCCCCTAGGCTAATAAGATTTTGTTTCTCTCTCCCTGTCTCGTCCTCAATCCCGAGGACAATAAGACAAACAGATCCAGATCCAGTTCCGGTACATGTGAAAGTCGGCACACCTCTGATCTACTGGCTGTTCTTCAACGTGATGTCCAGCTGATGCCTGACCAAAGACCACCGGCAGAACCCGCTTAATCTCCGCTTAATCTCCTTCCGTTTCAATGTGTATATATATATATATATATATCTCCCAAGGGTTTTTTCCTCCTAGGACTTTTTTTTACTTCCCCGGCTAAAATTCCGGGGTTTTTTTCTCCTAGGGGGTTTTTCAACCCGGGGAGGCAGCCTTTTTGGGCTTAACTTCTATACGTTACATTAGTAATACATTTGCTTATAATGTTGATTTATAGCCGCAGCAAATTTAGCTGCTTGTGCTATCGTGTATTATGTTATGCTATCTGTCAATTTTCTGTGCTTTTCACTACATCTATTATGTAAAGCTGCTTTGATACGATTACCAAATTGTGAAAAGCGCTATATAAATAAAATTGAATTGAATTGAAATTGAATTGAACTTTTCTGAAGTAACAAGTAAAGTAGCGCATTACTTTATAAATGTACACATTAATATTTGAGTTACTTTTTAGTTTAACTTTGATAAAAAACTAAGCGGAAACAATTTGAATCAGAAACGGAGATTGCAGGCCAAAGCTTGACATTTTTGCGGTGGAAATATGCGATTTCTGAATGTAGATCTTTCAGTCATAAAAAACACCTGCAAAGCCTGAAAGAGATCAAGCCTCAGACAAGAAAGAAAAAGTAACTTAAAAGTAGTAACGTAAGTATTACTTTCCATACACCCAGGTGAAAAAAAATTCTATTAAAAATATACTTTAAAAAAGTGTACTAAGTATATTTTCTAGATTTTGTACTATTTTCGTCAAATCCAAGTATAGTTAAGTGTACTCAATTATGTATTAACTTCAACTTTACACCTATTTGATTACACTTCAAGTGTAAATAGTATGCTAAAATGGAACAACTTTTTTTAAACTTCAAGTGCACTAAAATACACTCCTGAAAATCAAGATTTATGAGTAATTAAGCACACTTACAGTACAATTGCATTGTATTGCAATTTTAATGGAAATACACTTAAAAAGCCATTGCAGCACAAATTATAGTTGTGTTTAAGTACATTTTGTGCATACTGCTATCATACTTATAATTAGTATAAACTATGTTAATTTAGTATGCCTCTGTAATATTTCAAGTGCTCTACAAATGCACTTCCTAACTATTTTTAGTGCTTTTAAAGTGTCCCACTATGACAATAATAATGTTTTTAAAGTGAATTTCAATTATAACCTAAACATCATAGACACGTACTTTCAGTGCAATATTATTATAGTGTATTTTTTATATTTTAAGTATATTTAATTTGTACTTTTATCCCCATTTTGTTATACTTAAGCATGAATATTGCTGTTACACTACAAGTGTATAATATAACAATTCAGTTCAAATGCACACAAACAGATTACAAACTGCATTTCAAAAAAGGATCTTTATTAATGACACAAAAGTAACACACAAAACAGATATTGGCAAAATGGGGAACCTTAAACAGTCGACTTTCTTTGAAATGCCGGGAAGAGAACAATTGCGAACAACTTGTACTATATGGACATCTAGCTCTGATTTGAACTACTGGAGGCCTTGTAACTGGCATTGTTGCACTTCCTCCGTAGAAGGTCCCGGATCTCTGCCACCTCGATGTTGGGGAATCACTCCCTCACTGCATCTGTAAAACAGGAAAGAGACATTTCAATTTCAATTTTATTTATATAGCGCTTTTCACAATTTGTAGTTGTTTCAAAGCAGCTTTACATTAAAAGAAGCAGGGGAAACAGAAAAATCGACAGACAATATAAGTAGCAAAATACAGCGGCTATGAATAAACTTTACAAGTGAGCAAATTAATAATGTCTCGTATACAAGAGGGTGCTAAGTTAAGCCAATGTTGCTTGACTCCCCGGGGTTAAAAAAAACCCTAGGAGAAAAACCTCAGGGAGGAACAAAAAGTCCTAGGAGGAAAAGATATACACACATATATATATGGGATGTAAACGGATAAGGAGATTTAACGGGTTCCGTCTAGGGCTGCACGATAAATCGCATGTGTTTGTCAGGCGCATCTCCTCAGTAATGCCGGTTCCTTGATTAGTATTAAATCGCCATCAGCTGTTTTCAGATGGAGCAGCTTTAACTACAGAGCCGTAGTTCCCTGACAAGCTGGGCCATATCGCATACATATCGCAGCCGATACGTCCGCGATAATTAATGCGAAATTGCCCCGATTGTCAGTGAACTACGGCTCTGTGTAGTTAAAGCTGCTACATCTGAAAACAGCTGATGGCGATTTAATACTAATCAAGGAACCGGCATTACTGAGGAGATGCGCCTGACAAACACATGCGACTTATCGTGCAGCCCTAGTTCCGTTGGTGGTAAGGCATCGGCTGGGCATCACGTTGAAGGGCAGCCAGTAGATCAGTGGTGTGTTGACCTCCACGGCAGCCAGAACTGGTCTGTTTGTCTCAATGTCCTCGGGTTTGAGGACGAGACAGGGAGAGAGAAACAAAATCCTATTAGCGTAGGGGCCATTCACATGTAATGCAGTGTCACACAGTGTTGTGTTTTAATATCTGCTCGGTTCCAGACAGGCTAGCTATTGCGGCATTAGTAAATTACCCAGACGAGTTATGTGAATGCTTTGTTCCGTACAAGCTAACTTTTGCGAGATAAGTATAATTTACTAGACAAATTATGTGAATGCTTTGTTAAAGAAAAAAAGTCTTAAAGAATAATTCCGGTATTAAACACTTTGAGTCTCATTTCTGGTTTGTTTTGGATGAACTACAGTGATGGTCACTGAAATTTTGACAATGGGTCGTGTCTTGACTTTTTAACTTGTTTAGAAGCGTCTCTTGACTGCTTCAGAATGGAAGTCAAGGGCCATGCACAAACATGTCATTAAAACAACACTTAACGTTCATTTTCAAAACTGTGCTACTCACAGAGTGGTTTGTGGTGTTCGTTGATGATTAAAAACAAATATATCAGAGCAATGTATGATTTCAATCCGTGTTATTTGCTATAGTGGATCTATTTTTTCAGACACCTCACAACCACGTATATACTTCCGCTCTATATTTGAGTCTGAAGCGTTAGCACACTCTTGACCACTTGATGGCGACAACCACTTTGCCTAACAAGGATGCTGAACGGAACTTGGTGTCTAGCGTATAGACAGTCACAATCGAGCTCAAATTCAAACCTAAGGCTGGTCACTGAGCCATCAAATATGGGAAAAATTTGTGCCCTACTCCGAGGGCACAGTTGCTCTGCTCATGCTAGCCTTTTGAGAGAAACCGAGCGAAAAAACTACAACCAGATGTAAACAGACCCTTTTCCATTTCCGGCGGCAGAGTGATATATCAGCGAGCAATGAGTCTTCCAAGAGAAGTCAATGGAATTTTACAAAATGCCAAATAAAACACCACAGAAACTGTATTTCGCTACACTACTTGTTTTTAATCATCAACGAACACCAAGAACCACTCGGTGAGTAGCACCCCTTACGAAAATTAACCATGGTTTTACTACAGTTAAGACCAAAAAAACCATGGTTACTGTAGTAAAACCATAGCTACCACAAAATAACAATGGTTTTGACAACCATGGTTTTGCTCATAGTAATCAATTGACCAAAACAAACATGGTTACTACACTTTTACCACAATAAAACCATGGTTAATATTCGTAAGGGACAGTTTTGAAAATGAAGGTTAAGTGTTGTTTTAATGACATGTTTGTGCATGACCCTTGACTTCCACTCTGAAGCAGTGAAGAGACGCTTCTAAACGAGTCAAAAAAAGACACGACCCATTGTCAAAATTACAGTGTCCATCACTGTAATTCATCCAAAACAAACCAGAAATAAGACTCAAAGTGTTAAATACCAGAATTATCCTTTAATGGAGCATTTCACCTGTAGAAACATTAATCTTTATTGAAAGTGTCTCATATTTGTAGTGGAAATGTAACATACATTTCGAATTTGGTGCCTATTTGACTAAAAAAGGGGTGTTTGTAGTCTCACCACCTCAACAAAGATATTGGACTTCCTTCTTTCAATGATGCAAAATTATAATTTTTTACATAATTGAAAGAAGGAAGTGCAACACTGAAATCTGTATTTCTCCTGTCTCAGGAAATGATGCATGACCATTCAAAAACATGACTGGGGTTCTAAAGATACAAAGCTTAATACAAATGGGTGAAGTGTCCCTTTAGATTTAAAGTGATTGACTGTGTCTGATTCACAGATACCAGTTGGCAAATCATTTCAGAGCTTAGACACTTTTGATATTCTAGGGAAAATTAAGAGACCAGAATTTTGCGACCGCAGTGTACGTGTTGGATTGTATTCTGATATTAATTCTCTAAGATACGAAGGTGCTGGGCCTTTTAAGGTTTTATTGGTGATTAATAGTATTTTTAATTGTATGCGATATTTGACTGGTAGCCAGCATGACATGGGCATGAATTAAAACAATATTAAATTAAAAGATTAAACTTAACTTACATCATTTTTACACAGAAACCTCTTCAGCGTCAGCAAGGTCGACCACATGGTACATGACCTCTGTAAACACAAACATGGATAGACATCATATTAAAAAAGAAGACAATCATACAACTTTAAAATATATTTTGACTCCAAGCTTCTTTACAACAACATCTAACGTTAGTTTATCTTAAACTTAAAGTGAAGCTGGCTTGGTTACTAAACAGAATAAAGCTATTAAAACAGGCTTGCAAAATAAGCAGCATCTATCAGAACTTACCTACAGCAATGAGCTTTTAAACAACAGAAATCGTCTAAGGTTATCGTTTAAAATAGCAGAAAGAGCCATTTGCTACAGTTAGCTGAACATCTCCAACACAAGTAATCTTGCCGTTTTATTTTTAAAGTTTTAAACATCGAATTGATTCGTTTATCAGGCATTTTGCATGTTACTTTGCTCACTGAAAAACCGCATGTTCAAGTTCCTAACGTTACTGTGTACAGTGTATAACTTACTCTTAATGTTTCCTGTGTGTGCTTTAAATTAAAACACTTCTCGCATAAAGACAAAAATAATCACAGTGAAGAACAAAATAGGAACAAATATGGAACAGATCTGCGCGATGTAAAGGAATGAAAGTCAAACTTACCTCAGCCGTACTGTTTAGCATGAAAACGAGTCAGTAGCGGTTTGAAAAATGCCGTTGATCCTGATTGGTGGGAATGAATGGGTGGGTGCAGGTGCATTCTGGGAATTTGAGTCTTTTGCCCTGGCGTTGGTACTGCTTTAGCATGCTGCTGTAGATGTATTTTGACTACAATTTCCAAGTTGCATTGGATGTTTTTTTTTTTTTTTCATTATTTTGGATCCTCTGCTGGCACTTTATGTACTTTTTATAATCTGCGTTTTCACACTGATTTGTTCTTTATACTTTATCAATAATAAAAATATTAAATATTTTTATAAAATGTATAACGTTTACAAAACATGTTTAGTTGACAAACATGTTGACAGTTATTTTGAGTGATGCTCAGATTTTCTTAAATAAAAAAAACCTTTATCAATTAAATTACATTAGCATAATAATACATGTATTTAGTAAACACACTTGTAGATATATAATGTTTTTATGTTATGTGCTGCCTTGAACCCCCCACCCAGCTTTGAAAACAGAGACAGCAACTCTGTCATTAACCCTTCACACCTCACAACCAGCACTCCTTACAACCAGCTGTGAGGATTCCTAGAAACTTCCACCAGTATACATCCATATACACAAGGTTTCTGGATGTTTCACGAGTTTACTTCTGAGTATTACGTTTCCAAGCACTCTGCCTCATTTATCTGGCAAACCTAAAGTTTAGCAGGGATTTCCCATCCGTATTTGTCTGGATACAGCTCTTTTCATGCAGTGTATAGCCTACATTTTATTATTCTAACGTATTTTATGAAAGTACTCTGATATGCAACTAAAAATACACTTATTTTATAGTGTACTGTATAAAGTGTACAGAAGTCACACTTCTAATGAAGTGAGATCCTAGTATGCTAAAAAAGTAAATTAACAATTAATTTCCAAAAAATATACTTCCCATAAGTATATTGAATTGTCACTCTAAGTATGTCAAATTTAATACACTTAAAAAAATAAACTTCTATACAATTTAAAATACATTGACAACAAAGTACACTTTCAAAAAGTACATTTAAAAAATATTTTAATTACTGGTAAATTAGTATACTTATTTTTTGGACTCTTAAGTTGAACTTAATTACATCTTTTTTTAAGTATACTTTCAAAAAGTACATTTAAAAGATAATTGAATTACTGGTAAATTCATTATACTTATTTTTTGGACTCTTAAGTTGAACTTAATTACATATTTTTTGAAGTATACTTTCAAAAAGTACATTTAAAAGATAATTGAATTACTGGTAAATTAGTATACTTATTTTTTGGACTCTTAAGTTGAACTTAATTACATATTTTTTGAAGTATACTTTCAAAAAGTACATTTAAAAGATAATTGAATTACTGGTAAATTAGTATACTTATTTTTTGGACTGTTAAGTTGAACTTAATTATATCTTTTTGGAAGTATACTTTTAAAAAGTACATATTAAATACTCTTTAAATTAAGTACAACAAGTAGAAGCATACTTGTTTTATACTTCATGTACTTCAATCATATTTCTAATACACTAAAGTATACTACTTTTTTACCTGGGAAAGTAACTAAGCAACACAATTAGTTACTTTTTTGGGGGAGTAACTTAATATTGTAATGCATTACTTTTAAAAGTAATTTTCCCCAACACTGGAGACTGTATTTTTTATAAAGCTTAGCTTGTAACAATCCAAAGACAAATGAAAACATGAAATCGCAGCAAATAACCCTTTTTAAGGTTTCTATGTAAACTCTGTTCAAAAATAAAATGAGACATAGATCTGTGCTGAACAAAGTTTGATTTTTTTAGGTCTTTCAATTTTTATTATGGTATTTTTCTATGACTGGACGCTAACACAGATAAACATCAAAAACAAACTGTTGTCTTTGTCCAGGCATTTCCTTCATTATAATCATCATTTCCTGTCCTTCAAATCGAACTATGCTAACAGATTGTTAAAACCAACAAATCACTGACATTGTTCTATTGTTAAAAATGTTGCTGCTGTTTTCTAGACTTCCTGGGGGCGTGGTCTATAGAGCAGGCAGACCAATGGGCTTTCACATCACAAAGGTCACCGAGTTGATGGACAACAGAGAAAAACAAGCTAAAAAACGAAAGCTGTGCAGAAAACACAAAGCACAGCTCAGCAAAATGGAAAGTCCTTAAAAATCAGAGGACATGTGTGTTTACTCATGTGTTACTTTATATGAACCTTGACATTTTGTGTTCGTGCATTTACAGTACTTTTATTTCCAAATCATGGGAAATAGTTCACAAAATCACTGCCTAAAATGCCAAATTGATTGTTTTAATATTTCTACTGTTTTACCTGGAGAGCAAACAGAGACGTCTGCATTTTGTCTCCTGTTCTTTCCTGAGATGTCCAAGTAATCTCACATTCAACCCCCTTACAGTTTCAAAAAAAAGCTCAACTATGTCTCAAACTGTGCTCAGATTTATATATCAAATGTCAAAGATCTGAATATGATCTGAATATCAAATTTTCAATCTGCATTAAATGTATATATCAAATCTGTGACAAAATTGGTTTCAGTGCAACATCAAAGAAACATAAATTATAAATGTTAATGCCTGACCTTATTCTGTATTATTTATCAGTGCACATAATATAAAATGTCTTCATAATCCATTATCATAATGTCATAACTAACTCTGCCTCTAAAACGACTTTGAATCACCAATCCATCTTAATTTTCAAACCCTCCTCTCCAACCACCTGCCTCTGTAATGGCTCTTTTACAATCGAATCACTTCCCAGTGGATAAAATCAAGCCCCAACCAATATTCTGCCTTGTTCAAAAAACATCAGATTGAAATGATTTCCATGTTGAATCTAAAGCAAATAAGCTAAGCTATAGCTAAAGCAACAACCTGTATGAGAGCTTATGTGTGTAATAAGTTCATTACAGGCAGAGATGTATAGTAACGAAGTAGAACTACTTCACTACTGTACTTAAGTACTAAAAGACAGTATCTGTACTCTACTGAAGTATTATTTTTTTCTCCTACTTCCACTTTTACTTCAGTACATATTTTCGATGAGTTTAATACTTTTACTCCGATACATTTTTTATGTGCTGCATAGTTACTCGTTACACTGAAATGTTACGAATCATTCCAAACCCACATTATCACTGCCGGAGCGGTGATACACATTAGAAACACACACAGATCGTGGTCTAAACCAATAGGAGAAAGTGAAGGGCGGACCCCTCCCTCCCTCTCACTCACAAATATGAGTTTTTCTCTGCGTGTGTTTAGGGGTGGGAGACACATATCTGATGATGATTGGTGTTTGTGTTCCATCGTTAGCCAACCAGAGGCAGCAGAGTTCATACACAAGCACGAACAGTCAGTCCGAGGCTCCGAGCAGAAAGTCTTTTACAGTGTAAAAAAAGTCAGCACAGTGACTTTGTCGCTAGATTAAGAAACTTTTAGTCCCCTTTAGCGACTTTATTAAAAAAGTGACTAGGATAAATCTAGCGATGTTTTCTGGTGTGGTTGGAGATTTTTGGAAGCTGTGAAAGGATGCATCGCCCCATCCAAGGCACTCGCATGCAGCCCGGTTCTCGCGCTGCAGTCCATCCGTGATCCGAGTCGCACAAACCCGCAACAAGCGATGGCAAGTACAACGATCTCAAAACAAAGGTAGCGGACGCAAGCACAAAGTATAAAAAGCACAAACGTTACTTTTAATCGTTGAGGTGAAAGGCAAGAATGTTTATGACCGTGCAACTTATGCCCATGAAGAGAGAGTCTCTTCACGTCTGTAGCAAGTAATTCTGATCTAATAAAGCACCTCACATCATCACATGCTGGCAAAAAAATGTTGGTTTCTCTTTAGTGTCTTTAAGTATTTAAGTTGAGCATCACATCAGCAAATCAGAGTACTGAATACGGTCATATTTCACAGATAAATGTTGAATCAGGATAAAAATTAAACTGTTGATTGCTTAATATTGCCTGAGGTATTGCTTGGTAGTTAAAACAACTGAACTGCTGGTTTGAGTAAGCAGTAAATATCTTTTAAGCAGTTCTTTCTAGAGTTAGCTTGTCATGTCTTGTTAGCTACTTCAGCAATCAAAATATTCCATACGTGCATATGAAATCGCTCGTTATGATATTGCCTGAAGTTTTTATTTGTCTTCATTAAGGAAACAAAACTATTCAGTGTTGTGTATGTTTAGAAAGCTTGAAAAACAACTTAATGCTGCATTTTCCAGGATACTATGAAAAGAAAGGCTTATATCCATTTTTTAAGCAAAAAGAATAGAACAATCAAATACTATGGGAGTGGAAGGTTCAAATAAAACAGAAAAATATGTTGTGGAAGGCAGAGGAGGAGATGAAGTCATGAAAGAAAGAAACATATGGATGGCAAAGAGCTAAAAAGAAGTGAAAAGACAGAAATCCATCATGAAGTGAGTGAAATTATTAAAGAAGAGGGTTATGAGAGAAAGATATGTGTGCCTTTCAGATATGTTTTACATTAATATAAACTAGGCAAGCCTATTTTATTTATATAACAGTCTTTATACCATTATGTTCAACCTTGCTCATCATGGTTACAGTCAGTGTTTTTAGATATTGGTAAGATGTATGTATTAACTTAGTATTAAGACAAAGGGTGCTACAGTAGAGATGCTAAAGGTAGCTGCTTGGGTACTTATAGGAACATTTGTTGTTGCGTTTTTTATGTTATAAAAATTTGCGGGTCCAGTGTATACACCGAATATACTGTAGAATTTACAGTATATAATTTCTTGAATCCACAACAACCATGCAAGGATGCTTACTTCATTGCCTCCCCTCTTAGTTCTAATGCCACCCCCTTGCCACCCCATAAATAATTTTCTAGATCCGCCCCTGATTCTCTATCTCCATATCAGTTAAATTAATCTGAATTATCTGAACATTCATGTCCTTGTACTCCTGCTACAGCCAAAGGAATTGTGAGTGTCCTTTAGCTTAAACATTTGAAATAATATAAACAATATTATATTCAAACTTGTGACTGTTTTCTTTAATAACTACATTACACAATACTTGTACTTTTACTTTCAGTACTTGAGTAGTATATTTAAAAAAAAACTACTTGCAATACTTAAGTACAAAACATGTTTAATACTTTAGTACTTCTACTCAAGTGCTGTGCTTAAAGAGCACTTCAACTTCTACTCAAGTCACTTTTTTGATAGAGCACTTGTACTTTTACTCAAGTCTTGGTACCTAGTACTTTATACATCTCTGATACAGGAACGAGTGTTTCTGATGATAAATGACGGTGTCATAAAGCTCCATCTGGAAGTGACTATCAGAGCAGAAGACCAGCGGTAATGAATTGGGTGACAAGAAGAGAGGTGACCTGAAGAGGTCCTTCCCACGCCTCATACAGGCTAACACTGTGCCTCATTCTGTGATTACTGCTGATTTAAAACACACGCATACACATACATACACAAAGGGTTACAGGCTGCAAATGAAGAGCTAGTCTGGACTGGTTTAGTGCTATATCAAATAAGAATAATGAAGCAGACATCATTCATAATACAGAATGCTGAATATCTTTCAAATATGTTGTTTTGAGGTAGATTGATGCACTCCTTGAGGTTACTTCAGATCTGAACTGTTGAGTCAGCTCCTGTCAACCAACCAACTAGTGTGCCACCTGAAACTAATAACAAGGCCATTGAGACCAGCTATTGAATAAAAAGTTGATTTCCAAGAATATAATGTGCTTTATTTTATTTTAGAAGTTGGATTATGATGCTTGCACCCCAACACCTTCTTTTGGCTTTTGCAGCTGGCATTGGTCCAGATCTTCTTTACAGAGCTCTTAGACACACGTGATGCTTCCTGTCTGTCTCCTGATGCTAAACAGGAAGAACCCACAAGAGATGCTGGCTGGACTCCAAACTAGAGACTTCGAAAGATGTCAGTATAGTCGTTATTAACCCATGTGTGGCTTAGATTAGATCATGGTTAGATCATGATTTTTAAATAATATTTTACTATTAATATTTTTTCTTGTACAGTTTTAGTAAATCTTGTCAAATCAAATCAAATCATGAAAAATCTATCTACTTCCTACTATTATTTACTTAAAGCTCCCACATGCTGTTTCTGCTTATCGCCTGTTAATCTTGAGTACCTATAGAGCAGTATTACATCCTTTATTATCTCTGAAGTGTCTTTAGACAGTTTTATCAGATTTATAAAAGACAGATTAGCTCTAGTTAATGTTTCCGGGTCACGAACAATAAACGCACACAAAACATTATCCCTCTATCTCTAAATAAATTATGATTCACTACATGTTTGTGTCGTTTACATTATATGCACTTACACGCCAATTGCCAACATATTTGATGCATTTTTACTTACCGCCTACGACTCATGAACCGAATCCAGATAGTGTTAAACAAACACAAAAGCAATAACTCCACTGCTACCCTGTATAAACTAACTACATCTATTGTTTCCATAAGACTTTTTTCGTGCCACTGTTCATTCTTGATATAAAACAAAGCTGTCGCGTGAAGTGATGTCTGTGACTTACTCGAAGAAACAATGCTAATGTGCATCCTCATTCACTCTCACTCTGATTGACATGTGGGTGTGGTTTTTAGGGGGAAGTGCACATAAAAGGAATATGGGGTCACTGATACATAACGGGTACCCATATTTGAAAAAAAACTTTTCCGAAACTTGTAGGAAACATATGAGTTTGGCTCAGAAATACTGTGTCACATGCTCAACTGCTTTATTGACACTTTGGTTTGTTTAGCATGAGGATTACAACTCTTTATCTGTGTTAATAAGTAGGGCTGCGCAAAAATATCGATACACTACCGGGGGAAAAATATCACGATAGTTAGCTGTATCGATATTTCAATCTCTACTATCGATATTTTAAAAACCATTAAATCCCTCTGTGTGCGTCAAACGACCACCTCCGCCACTGCTGTAGTTGTCGGGAAGTGAGAAAATGGCAGAAAAGCCGACGTGTGGAAGCACTTTGCCTTAAAAAAAGTAAAAAAAATCTGCTCTATTTTTTTTACATTTTTGATTAAAAAAAATTAAAAAGTATTGAAATGTATCACAGCATCCAGCATATTGTATCGTACGTGACACATTGTACAATGGTCCATGCATCACGATACGCAGTGTACCGTACCGAATCCCATCGCACAGCATCGTATCGCATTGCATTGTATCGTGAGGCCCTTGCCAAAACCCAGCCCTGTTAATAAGTCAGAATGCATGAAATAGCATTAAAGGAAGACACCACCGTTTTTCAATTTTTTACTATGTTCTTACCTCAACAAGACAAAAAAATAAATACATATCTTTTTTCAATGCGTGTGCTTAATCTTTGTTAATGTGTTAGCATTTAACATAGCCACATTTATTCCTATGGCTCCAAACAGCGATGAATTCAGAAGCCACCAAACACTTTCATGTTTTCCCCATTTTAAGACTGTTACATGAGTAATTACAGGAGTAGATATGCTGGCACAAAATTAAACGTGGCAATTTTTTAAGCTGATAAAAAATTTGCACTATGGGCTCTATCTTACACCCGGCGCAGTGCAGCGCAATGCACAATGCAAGTGTATTTTGCTAGTTTTCACCCTGCGCAATTATCATTTTCATGTTTAGCGCCACGTTGTTTAAATAGCAAATGCATTTGCGCCCCCTTTTGCGCCCATGGTCGTTCTGGTCTGAAAACGAGGTGTGTTCATTGTTGGCGCATTGCTATTTTGAGGCAACTAAAATAGACTACGCCATTGACCAACAAAAACCTGGCGCAATATGTTTTTTGTTATTTAAAGAGCGCAGTAGTAATATGCGCCTATAGACCGGACAACAACGCGAGTTGCTTATCACACACATGAATGCGCAACATCACAAAAATGCTTTTAAATATGAAAGATTAAAGGATTGAATGTAAAAGATTATTATTGTGTCACTTGGACATAAATGAGGACTAATTATGAGATGTTAGAAGGAGTAAAGAGCTGCTTCACCTGCAGCCTGGTATAAATAAATGCTTTGCTTTAAACAAATACATCTGTTTTTTTTTAAATGCTACCTCATGGATTTATTGTATATGATGACTCTGTACCTGTGGATATTATGAGATGAGAAACATTTTTAATGCTTAAAAAAACTGACGCTGTCCAAGTGCTGAAACATGCAGAGAGCCGTTTATAAATTCTTTATCTCCTGATTGTTACAAATAAAGTATTTTTAGAGTACAAACCTTTTCTTACATACTTGTAAATTATTTTTGATAATATTGGATAGC
Source organism: Paramisgurnus dabryanus (assembly GCF_030506205.2). Classification (NCBI taxonomy): domain Eukaryota; kingdom Metazoa; phylum Chordata; class Actinopteri; order Cypriniformes; family Cobitidae; genus Paramisgurnus; species Paramisgurnus dabryanus. The sequence continues at coordinate 2,267,658 of NC_133351.1, forward strand.
CATACATTTAAAGCGATTAAAAGCCTGCTTTTTTACTTTCATGACTAAAAGAAAACAGGTTTTAAAGGTTTTACTTTAAAAAAACAAACAATTTAAATACAAGTGAAAATCAATACAATTATTTAACATTAATCTTAAACTGGGGATCTTCTTCCTCCGCTTAGTTTTTCAGTTTCCGTCATCTAAATAGGGATTAGACATAGCGCCAGCGCAACTGGCTTTTAAAGTGGATGAGAGATGAGACTCTCATTGGTTTATTGCACTTACGCCCAAAATACTCCCATTACTCATAAAAAAATAGGACCAACCCTTTTCGACCATGCGCTCGGCGCACAACCATTTTCCCATCATTAAATTAGCAAAGGTGGATTCGGACATGCCCATTTAGACGTTGTGCTGTGCGCTTTAGACATTGTGCTTAGATCATTAAAATAGGGCCCTATATTGTATTGTGAAAGGGGACTTAGTTTGAAGCACTTTGGCGAGCAATAACATCATCACTCCCGAGAACTCTCCCTCTCAGTCAATTTTTGTCAATATTACTGCGCCCGAGGTCAAAGTGCTCCCAAGTGCTCTTCCTCCATACAATATAGTTCTCATTTTTCACTTAGAATATCACCACGTTTTATTTTGTGCCACCAGCTACTCTAAAACAATGTACTTGTAACTGAATAAAGTAAATAAAATAAGAATAAAGTGAAATGAGAATCATAGCGTGTTTCATTGTCATCACGGCAACAAAAAATACCAATTGTTTTCGGTATAGTCTTTATGTTCTACTGATGGAGAAAATAGGTGTGATGAAACCCTTCTGAGGTTTATTTCATGTGCCTCACTGCAAAAAAATGTAAGATGCAATTTACTGCCAATACTGTGAAGCAATATACTGCTCTGTATCCTACTGACTTCTACTGCCAAGTTTTAAATTTGAACCCAATGACCCAGTCTGCATTTGTCTTTACTGAAGTCTGTGTGATCCGTTGCCCAATTCAACTTCGATTAATGCCTGTGGATTACTGATCGACAGCTAGAAACAAATTTTGGCTTCAGGACTTTAGGTTGATATCACACATCAGCGTTGTAGATTCAGGTGGTTGGGTTGGTCAGGTTGTTTGGTTGACTTCCAGAATATACTTTATTCAACATCCCTGGGATGAGTTCAAGATCTGAACTAAGTTTGGAGACTTTGATTTTATCATACAGTCAAGCAAAAGATTTAAAACACACATGGGGTCCCTTACAGAATCTAGGGAGGGAGATACATTTAAAGGCACTAAAAAGTAATCCTGCTTAATAAAATAACTTGTTTTTTGTCAGATTTGAATGCAGATTTGTATGTATATGTGTGTATTTACAACCCCTATATAGTCATAGAGCAGTTTACAAATGGTTATTGTAACACATTCATACCAACACAAAATAAAAATCTGCCTACTGATGAGAGAGTTCACCTTGTAATTTACCCCAATACCATGATGAATTATTCAGTGTAACAGACTGAGACTGAAGCAGAGGCATCAGACTCACACGACTCTGAATCCTGTTTCATTACTGAACGACCTTAGCAGATCTTCACTTATACCAAATCATTACAGTGTTTACACACAATCATAAACATTCTGCTCAGGGGTTGCTTTAAACTCAGTATTAAGCATCTGCAGACACTTCATGCAGAAACGCAAACATCTTCGTTTACACCTTTTTGCAATTTTGTTTGGTGTTGTTGATTCTACATGATGATAAAAACTCAAGACGAGGTCATTGCATGTAAGCAGAGCAGAAGCCTTAAAGTCATAACTAGCATGGGTATATTTCTAGCAATAGCCAACAATACATTATTTGGGTCAATATTATCGATTAAAATAATAGGATATTAAGTAAAGATAATGTTCAATGAAGATATTTAGTAAATTAACTACCATAAATATTTCCAAAAATGTATTTATCAATAGTACTATGTAGAGGTGCATCGATATTGGCCAATAAATGGTATTGGTCGATAAAAGCTATCGGTATAGATAGTTATGGATGATATATCCAAGAGAACAAGAAAATGCAATTAATTTTAAAATGTAAAGAAACATCACTAGTTTAATGTTCAATATTAACAGATGTTATTATATGAATGAATAACATTCAGAAAATGTACTTGGTGGTGGTTGAGAAGAATCCCCTTTCATGTGTAAATCTCTTTAAATATTACAGAAAAACACTATATAAATGTAACACATGATTAATTTCAGAAATTAAGTAATGTAAGCTATCGGTATTGGCAATGGCAGATATCAATCTGAATAATTGGCTATCAGTATTGGTGGAAAAATGTAATATTGGTGCATCTCTAGTAATATGTGTTGATAAGAACTTCTTGGCCAAATGTTGGCCTATCCTAAATAACCATACATCAACATATTTATTCAACTTTCAGATGATGTATGAATCTCAAATTAAACTGGTCAACATTTGAAGTGGATCAAAACCTTTCATAAAAGTTGTCCTAAAACCCAAATATGTACCCATTCTTGTCATAGGACAATTTTGATTAACTTTTTGATCCACAATGTTGACTAGTATTACATAATGGAGAGCGGGGCACAAAGTAACGCTTTTTGGCTTTGGATCATTCAAAAAATACTGAAGTTAGATTGATATTTTTTTTACACAATCAACATTTTTACACAACATCTCTGCTATAAATGAACATTTAAAGTTTGTTTGTGGGACCTATGGTTATTATAAAATTATGCCGAAAGTGCCAGGAGTGCAAACGTTACCCCATAGGTGGGGTTTATTGTACAGAGGGTTTGAAAATTTTAACACAAATAATTCAATACAATTTTGTCTATATACTAAAGATGGATATTGTTTATATATCTGCCTATAATAGATAGATATCCACACATTCATCCACCCATGATACTTCATCTAACCATCCTTGTATTATGCATCACTGCATATAAATATTTTTTGAAAGGGCTGTACAATTAAGACAAAAAAATCATAATTGTAAGTTATTTCCTATGATATTGTATTAACAGTTATCATTTTAATTAATAGTGTTTACATTGTTTTAATTATCATTATCATTGTATACCTGAGGCTTCATTATAACACTGTGTGACAACTAACCCCGCTGTGTAAAAATGTTATCACCTATCAGTTACTAGGAGTTGCTGACATGTTTTAAAATGCTGTTATGTTTTAGGTAACAAGACAGTGATTAAAATAATATAAGATTGGATTTGGTGACTTACACACCCAACTCAGAAATCGAAAAAAAAAAACATAAGATGAAGAAATGTACTTTCATGCCTCCAAAACAATCTTAATTTAATATCTTAACCAAAACACATCAAAACAAGAAAACAAGACAAGAAAAAATTACCTGATGGCTCTTTGGGGAACCAAAAATTGTTCTTCTATGACACTGCTGTGATGAACCTTTTGTAATACCTTTATTTTTAAAGAATGTATTTGTTAAAAATTAAAGCCCATGACTGTATGACATGTGCTCATGATACAGGACTGAGAGTGAAGATCCTATACTAAAAAAAAAACAAAACCTATAAAACTCTGGGTCTCAATGGGAAAGCGTTTTTCCCACAATAAAGCAGGTTTGTGAGATTGACTTTCATTTCCTTTCAGTGAGAGACAGAAATAGAGCAAGAGAGCGTGTCTTAAGTACTATCAGTCTAAAATACAAGAATGCCAAACATCTGAAGCCTGCGTGTGTTGTTGTTTATAGACGTACAGTCTAAGGTGGAGTCTTAGGTGGGGCACATTCTTTATTTGAGCTCATATACCGCCCATGAAAAGATCTTTCCCACTGTGTGAGACGAGCCTCGTGGTTTAAGACAACGTTTACAACTCACAAAATCTCCCCAAAACTGGTACAATATATCTGCATACATTTATATTTAAAATCACTGCGGTGGTAACCTGGATATAGATTAAGCAGATTTAGTCCCAGACCTAAAAGGATTTTCAATGGTGAATTAATATTGACAATGTACTTAAATCCAGAGCCAGACACAGGGTTTAGTCTGTCTCTGGGAAAATGCTTTTCATTTTCAAATCAAAAGTAAGATGTTGTACACCAGTGTGCCCGCGGGCACCAGGTTGCCCACAAAGAGTCTGAGAGTTGCCCGTCAAAGCACTTTTTTTAATAGCCTCAATTTTAATATTTATTTATTACATATTTTTTATATTAGCTTGGCTTCTATTTTGTATGTTAACATTTTAAACAATGATCAAATATATAAACAAGTAAAATAAAATAAAATCAACAAGCAAAACAAAAAGGTTTTGAGTAGACTATATAAAACAAGTAGCCCCCCAGATTGTTTTATCCATCATGGTAGCCCTTGCTCAAGGTTGGAGACCCCTGAGAAAGAGGCATCACTTCTGAACATACAGATTATGTGTAAATGCATACATTAATTCATGCACCTGAAGCTGCACACACACAGACGCTTGTGTCTGTGTATTTCAGATATGCAGTGTTTTAATAAGTGTACTGATAAGTAGATAATGTGTAGTGAGTGTGACATCTGAGGAATGTGAAGAATGCTGACGCAGTCATTGCACTACAGGTGAGGCAGCTGAATGTTGTTTGGCAGGTGACATCACGTGTTGAACACCTTTTCTGTGCTGAACACCTCACACCTGGTTCAGTTTCAGTATCTGACAGTGGTTTTTGAAAAGGTGGCAACAAGTTTCATTTCAGAATAATACCTTTATCATGAATGTAAATAATGCACCATTCAGTTACTAAAGGTAAAAAAAAGTTTTTTTTAAAATACTTAAGCAAAGCAGATAAAAAAAAACAGAAAATGGTTGACACTGTGGCAGTACACATTGTTTTTTTTGTCCACATTAAGTATTTTATATTGATATTGCCTTTACATTATTTAACTATAACTATAGTCCCCTTTGGTCACATTGAAACTCATTTTCATTAGGGGGCATTCAGATTTATGACTGAACCATAGATCTGAATTTATCAGTCTGGCTTTTCCTACAGTTCTGTCAACAAAAATATGTACATGAGGTCTGTGAACTACAGTGCACATAAGGTAAAGCCCCAAATGCACAGGTTAGCAACACTGCCATCTAGTGTTTATTGTGTAAATGTCAACGAGCAATATTTGAGCATTCTTTTCGTGCAATGACCTTCAGACTTTAGTAGTCAAATTATTATCAGAGAAATAATAAATATGATTACATTTGAATAATCAATCTTTACATTGTTGATTTTCATCAATAAATAAATCAAAGATTCATGACAAACTCTAAACTAAAATGATGTAGCCTACTTTAAGCATGTTTTTTTTTTTTTGCATTAGACTACCTGTGCATTGCGATAACAATATGAAAATGCTGTTGTTTATAGAAAAATGAGTGTGAATACACAAGCAGAGTCTGAAGCTTAGTGATATTTATAACAGATCCAGACGAGTGGGCCTGCATACACACACTTGTTTCACTATATTAGTGAGATTAGTCAGTGACTAGTCAGTGCTTCACAAAAACGTGATGACATTTGATGACATTTATATTCACATTAACCTGTTAATATCTAAAGCAAAACATCATTTGACCTATACGTCAATCTTTTAAATAATGAGAATCACTTCAAAAGTTTTTATAAGCTCCCTCTCTCTCTTTTTTGACTTCTATTGTTTTTATACCATAGTGTAAAATCCAGCTAAGACCAACATAAGCTAGTAGCTGGTTTTAGCTGGTTTAAGGTGGCAGTAGCTGAATTAAGCTGGTCCTCCCAGCCTTGCAAAGCTGGTCTTTCTGCTTAAAAGTGACCTAAACACAGCTAGACCAGCTTGCTACACTAGCAAAACCAAGCTGGGAGATCAGCTAAAACCAGCTCACCAGCAACAGTCTTAGCTGGATTTTTTAGTAGGGCAGTTATACAAAATATAGCCCGACTGAATGCGTGCTCCAACCCTAACCTGACCATATCAGAAACCTTCCTGCATTTTTTTCTATTTAAAAACTTTATTTGTAAAGCATTTCAACAAATTAGGACATCCACAAAAGGTTTTGGGTACAAGTTTGTCTCCAAAATAGGGTTAAGTAGGTCCTCTCCCTCTCTCTCTTTCTCACACATACGCGCACACACACCGATCATGAACCGGCGTCGCGACAGCTGATTGGCTGAGCGGTTTGAAGCGGAAGTGAATGTTGCGCGTGGGGATTCCCCGAGGGAAGTTCCCAGCTCATTGTAAAACATGCAGAATATACATTTGTACAAAATACTTCATTTCCTCTTGTTAAACGCCAAAATAAACTGCTAGTAGCGTCGCGATGTCCAAACTGCGCACAACTTTAATTCTTTGGACTGTTACCGAGTGAAGGTAAGACCGCGATGAAGCACACTATCAAGTGCACTTAACGTTACTTCATCCACTCACTTGATGTTGATGCCTCACGAGATACTTTTGCTTTCAGCTGTTAGAAAACTCCTCGTTTTCTAAAATTGGTAGTTTAGTTGTGTTTCTTTGAAAGTCTGTTTTAAAATGTAAACTTTGCTGTTAAGTTTCACTTTCGAAACGAACGAAATTTAAGGACATTTTGTATGATTGGGACATAGGGAAGTTGTCATTAGTGTGTTATCTCAGTATGAATGTAGTTACATATTCTTGGTTAATACTTCATACTTAAATTACAGTATAGCCTATATATTTTGTAAAAGCTGTTGGGTGAACATGTAAACACACATGGTGAAACTACATAGTCATACATTATGAAACATATACATTTAGTTACTTATATAAAGAAGGACAGTTTTAACATAATAGTTGATATGTGTATGTAGGGCAAAGGAAATCAATCATCAATGTCAAGTCAAACAGGTTTGTTAAGTGTGTTATGTTTTATTTTGTCAGTAATTATAGTTTCTGATGGCCAAACAATGTTAACATTTACTCTTAACACGTGCTGTTTGATGAATCATTTAATTTGATAGGGTAGTTTTTATTCTGATGGAAAGTCTGGTAATGGCAAGTTCCTGTTGTGTGAACTTTACTTCATTTAAGTGTGATAAAATACATTGAGTCAGAAAAGATTAAGATTTGTTGCATGCACTATACTGCATGTTTATTTTGGGCAACATTGTTTTATGATTGTATAAAATCCAAACTATGTGCATATACATTAATACTTAAAAAAACTACATTTTTTCATATTGTCCTATCCAAACTATACATTATTCAGTTTAGAAAGACCCTTATGGTCCAGGGTCACACAACATTACCTGGGTATATATTATATATCAGAATATGCGTGTATATTATATTAGACAAAAATTATTTTCTTTGAATAACTTGAAGTGAAGCTATCCAAATGTTAGGGATACTTTGGAAAAACATTAGATGGTTAAAAAAGTTTTTAAAAACATTCAAATGTGACACCCAGTTTGTATAGACCAACAAATGATTTTTATTCTCAATTTATACCCTGGACAAAAGTGTTTTAAAGTATAATATCAAATTAATTAATCAAATAATCATTATTTTATTATAAATGTTGCTTGTGTCATATTCATTCCAGTCTTGGCAGATTAAAGGACTGTTTCTGATATATCCAAATACAATTTTAATTGTTAAAATGATATCTTTTGTATTTATATTAGAAAATGTATACATTAAAGAAATTTGTTCTGTAAAATTTGAAATTGACCCATTTTTTTATTTTGTAATGTCATAATATTCACAAAGAAACTAAACAATAACTAAAAGACAATTTTTTTAAACATTACCCTTACATTTAGGTATAAAGCAGACACTTTTATAGCTTTTGTTTTATGTAATAAGATTCTGTTACAAAACGTCCAGAGTTAAAATGCCAAACTGCATTTTATGGTTTTAACAACTGTTACTTCAAACCCCGACAGCTTTTAAATCATATTTGTTTTTTAAGCTTGTGAGTATTGCTGACTTTTCTGGTTTTAATCTTTTAAGGGTGTTTGTGTCTGCCTGGGACTGGAGCCCGGCACCGGCCCATCCGGAATGTTACTGAAGGCCACGGGATGGACAGGAACATCAGTGACCAGCTCAACAAAGCCTTCGAAGCGTACCGCAATGCATCTATTGAAAAAGATCTTGCCAAAAAGGAACTTCAGCATAAGGTTCTGTTGTTCAAGGAACAATGTTGTTTTTTTATTTAGTTTGTATAAAAGGGAAACGTCACTAACAGAGATCTGTTGCTTCTGCAGACGGAGCAGTTTCAGCGTCACACTCAGCAGTTGGAGAAAAAGATAGAAGAACAAGAAAAGCTAATTTCTCATCTGAAAACTCAACTCGGTTTACTTCACAAACACACCTCAGGTTAGAAAACACAACCAGCTGATGTTTGCTTTTTATACGCATGGACCACAAAACCTTCATACGTAGCACATGTATATTTTTAGCAATAGCCAACAATACATGTATGGGTCAAAAGTACCTTTGGTATTTTATGCCAAAGATCATTAGGATATAAAATAAAGATCATGTTCCATGAATGTATTTTGTACATTTCCTACTGTAAATATATCAAAAATGTATTTATCTTTAGTAAAATGTGTTGCTAAGGACCTAATTAAGACAACTTTAATGGCGATTTTACTCAATATTTAAATTTTTTGCATCCTCGGATTCCAGATTTTCTTTTTTTGTATCTTGGCCAAATATTGTCATATTGTCCTATGTCCTATCCTAACAAATTATACATTAATGGAAAGCTAATTTATTCAGTAAAAAAAAAAATTGGACATTATAATGACTGGGGTCAGGGTTTATATTTATAAATAAATAAATAATTTTCTTTGAATAACTAAAAGTTAAGCTATCTAGACTTTAGGGAAACTTTGGAAAAACATGTAAAAGTTTCAGAGAAACCTTATTCCTATATGTGTCTAATAGTAAAGTCATCAAAATGATAAATACACATACTTGGAAAATAGGAATCTCTTATATTTTAGCTTTTTCAGAGCAGCCTCCCTTTCCTGTAGATAAGAGCTTTGCACACTTTGGGCATTTAATAAACCAGTATTATGAGGTGCGTCATGGGATACTCTTTAACCTTTAAAGTAGTGAAATAAATATTGAGATGTGTTGGCAAATTTTTGTTTTGTTTTTAAAACATAATGATTAATCGCAACTAATCGTTTGCAGAATAAAAGTTTTTGTTTACATCATATATGTGTTTACTGTGTATAATAATAATACACATATATGAATACACACATACATGTATAATTTCATAAAAAATATATGTTTATATTAAAGGTATTGTGGAAGATTTTCTTTTTCCGGGTGGATAATCATTTTTTTTTAAGTGGAAAAGGTGGTTCTTTTCTAAAATTCGAGATATACCTTTAAGTATTTATATATAATAAAATTATTTATGAATATAAAAATGTATATACACATGTTAATATTTCTTAAATATGTACATGCATGTTTGTGTATTTATATACATAATTATTATACACAGTACACATACAAATATATGATGTAAACTAAAACTTTTATTCTGCAAACGATTAGTTGCAATTAATCGTAATGCAGCCCTACATTCATAAATATATTTTCCTACAAAACTTAATGTCATTTAAATAAAAATTGTTGTATATCTGTTTATAACCATCCACATGCCTGTAATAAACTTAGAAAGCATCACTTACACTGTAAAAAAAATCTGTAGAAATTACAGTATTAATGGTTATTACTGGCAACTAGCTGCCAGTAACTTACTGTAGATTTTACATTTACGTTATTTACTGGCAACAGTTTGTTCAAAGTTAAATGAACATGAAACATTTTCAGTCTTTATCTTCTACAGTAAGTTACTGTCAACCAGCTGCATAATTACAGAAATTTGTTTTATTTTCATTTTTGAAGTCCGTAAACGTACTGGTAATGGAAATGTACATAACACAGAAAAGTGATATAATTGATGATGCCCATGTTCAGTATGAGACCAAACTGTTCGAAACTGTTTTTCTGGAAAATGTCAGATGCATGCTTTACTGTAAATAACTGTTATTGTTGAGACACGTGACCGTGTTCACGTATCTCTGTTCCTGGTCATTCTGTTTTTAGGAGAGTTGAAACTCTGCGAATCTGCATACAGAAAACAGGAAGCAGAGATCTCGGCACCTAACGATCAGCACCCTGACAACCAGTCCACTTTCCACAGGACAAATCATTTCCTGGTGTGTTTTTATTATCATTTTAATATAAAGCATGCCATACTGTTGAATCTATGATGTCAGAGTTTTATATACCTGTGAACCATGTGAAGATGGTTAAACAAACTCAGATTTACAGGATTAGTTTCAAGTTGACAAAACCAAGTGCTATCAGGATTTGTTGGTACCATGAAAGCCGAACGTCAACTTTCTCTCTTTGATCCTTATGCTGCTAACATAAAGTTTGTTCGACTTTGTCGGCGCTACAGGAACCGACAGGTGGATGACGTCAAAGTACCGCGAGAGCCATTCGAGAAATCATACGGAAAAGTCTAATTTCGAATCGCTCTCGCGGTACTTTTACGTCATACTCCTGTCAGTTCTTACGGTGCCAAGTCGAACACACGTTTAAGTCCACTAGCCCCTGCACATAAAAGAGTTACGACGTCCACAACTAACAACCAATCGGGTTCAACATAAATAGAGCGAGTAACTATTTCTATTTCTAAATTTACCACGGTATGGTATTTTTAAAGTAAACGTGTGGTGATACAAAATGTTTTTAATTGATCAAAACCATGCTTACTACAATAAAACCATGGTTAACTTTCTTAAGGGTTTGCGCTTATCGCAGCGCCGACTGTCACAGGACGCACCGGATTGGTGGAATTTCGGGGCATGAACACTGATCCAGAACGTAAGCTTAGCCGTGTAGCCTTTGTTACTATGGCGACCAACACCTCGTAAAAGCCCCTTAAAGTTTCATGGTACCCAGGATTGACACAAACTAATTTCAGTCTCACCTGAGTTAGGTAACTAAGTTAACCGGCTTTATGGTACAGACCCCGCTCTGCAAGCGTTGAAATATGCACCATGTGTTTTTTTTCCAGTTGTTGATTAAACGCACATTTTGATGTGATATAATTGTACAGAAGGGTTTCTATGACCGTGACCCCAGGCATCCCACACTGTATATCATGTTCTCATTGTTAGCCGCCTGTAAGTGGAAGACAATCTTAATAGCCGAGTTTGCAGTACTTTGCTAGTTATCCACGGTTCATTCGAGGGTTAAGTTGTGAGAAATGTGTGAAAAAGACGTAGTTCTCTCTCTTCACAGTTTGATATAATTTTTCATCGCGATCTGTCCATAGTGAGAATGTTTCTCTAATTGAATCCAGTGTGATACTTCTTCTCAATTGTTTTGAGCATGCACGTGTTTAAACCCATAGGGGGCACTGCAGCATAACGCTCGTGTACGATCCATCAGCACAGACTCACAGAATTGAGATCTCTCCTCTAAAACAGAGGTGTCACTTTTTTTTAGATGGCTGTTACTCTAAGATATAGAAATAACAGGTTGTAATGGCTCTTTTCTTTTGCTCTTGAACCTAATCTCAAGTAGATAATAGCCTCCACGCTCCAATCAAATGCTGAAGTCACTTTAACCGGATGTTGTACTATAGCATGGATGTTCATGGGTCATATTTGATCCCGGTCGCTCAAAGATAATAAAGCCTATTTTTAGAGCTGTAAATGAAAATAATACTAGTAATACTTAATTAGAAAAGTATATCACATTGCTCATTTAACAGATGCTTTCATCCATAGTGACTTACAATTGAGAGAGCATTTTAACATTTCGTCGGGCCGACAATAAGCGTATTCTACAAAGCCACACTACAAAACCAAAAAAGTTAACTCCAACCAAACCATTTGAGGAAACTGATTGCTTTAAACCATTTTTACGTTTTAAAACACATACATTTGAGTACTGTGAACGTAAATATATTGAGTATTATGGACTTAAGTTCCCAATACTCATATGTATGTTTTAAAAGGCAATCGGTTTCCTCAAATGATTTGAGTTAACTTATCAGGTTTTTACAATGCTTTACTTCATGTACATAAAAATCTGTCTCGTAGTATAATTTAAGTGCATAACATTTGAAGAGAATACAGTTACTTGCAATAAGCATTTCAATTTCACAAAATGGTCACAAATTGCAAGTCCTAATATGGTCCTAATATGCGCTTTAATTTCTTTATGTAAAATGCATTCGTCTCCATTAATTGTGAGGTAAAATGTGACCTTTACATAATGTTGTGTGGCAAGTTGTAACCAAGTTGAGCCCTTTCAGTAAATCTTAAAGTTGCCATGAAATGGACTTAGTGATTGTCTAATTTTCCGCGTGGTGACGTATATCCGATTGAAACAGCTTCTGAAATGAAATAGGTAACGCTGGACTTGAATTCGTCCATCGTCAACCCTCGTAAAGATTATGAGGGCACATACATTTTTAAAAAATAGTGAAGCTCACAGATAAGTCACTTTAAAAAAATACTTAATTGTTGTTGATAATTCTGTGTATTTGTTTTGTTCTTGTACAGATAAGTGATCCCACAGACCGTCCTGGTACGCTTTCCCATTCAATACCTGCTGCTTGTGGAGTAAAGAGGTACAAGATTCATGTCACTTTATAAGATGAATTATTAAAGAAGGATTTTACACTGAAGTCCCACAGGCATGCCGACTAAAATGCATTCAGATTCGGCATGGCAGTTGTGTAAAAAGATTCAGAATATATATCTATGAATAAGAGTATATTAGTGGAGACAACACCCATGAAATCTAATTACTTTACTGCAGTATTTATGTGCTTCTAATGAAAGTCTATTCTTATAAAGCGATTGGATTGTGTGGAGGTGAAAAGTTATCATATTAGTTCTTCCTTAGACACATATAGTCAAAAATCACGCTTACAAAAGATTAGCGGTGAGAGAGAACAACACTACAGGCGTCATGTTAATAAACATCAATTCATGGGTCACGAAAGAGCCTTTAGATGAGAAAACACCCATTACTGGCTATTTATTTATTTATCATCTGCTTATTTTAAAAAAAGGAAGCAAGCAGTTTTGTGATGTGTCTTTGTCTTTGGCTCAGCGAGGACGTTTTGGGCGCTCTGCAGGAAATCCAGGGGACTTTCCAGATCATTCAAACGTTAGCGAGAAGACAAAAAGATCACCTGAAGAGAATACACAGCGGAAAGGAAACCACAAATGGTAACAACATTTTTAGTAGCTAAGTTGAAAATTTGGACTAATGTCCTTTATTAAATTATAGTTGTTATACCACCTAACCCAAGCGCATGTCTTTGTATTCTAATTAAATTAGGTAAAATAATAACTGTGGACTTACAATTACTTTGTAAATGTCACAACAAATGAGTAATTATATAACTGCTAGTATAAAGCAGAATGCTAGTAATTATACATTTCATCGTTTGTTCCCGCGTGCAATTAAAAGCAGAAATGCAGAGCCATGGTTGTAAGGGCTTTTTGCTCCAATGCCCTCTGACCTCCAGGCAGCATTAAAATAGACCGAGCAGATGAACGTGTTCAATTATCACTTTGATAAATGTTGTTTTGAAGCGGTACACTGTTACACAATTACGTGTCCTCTGTGAATTGTCTTGGAAAAACAAGAACGCCAGTTAGATGTATTTTTGGATGCGGTGGCACAGAGGAAACCGTACAGAAAGGGCGTCGTGCTTTGCCCCATGAAACTGCCATAATAAGCGTTGTTTTCTAAATCTTAGGGCTAAAAATCGAAAAGTATTATAATTCATTGCGTAACTCATCCCATGCCGTTTGTGCTGCAGGCGTGAACGATATCTCGAACCCTGCGAGATTGTTTGGGAGAGGCGACTTATTACATTTCTAAATGACTGGACTCGCAATATTTGCCTACCGTAAGAAAAACTTGAGTGGACTTCATAGGAGGAGGCATCTAAGGTTTGACTCTTTTGACTTAAACAAGCAAACAAACTCCCCAAACACCTTAGTAAGCTCAGCAGTTGAAAGGTCAATGACATGCACCATTGTTTTAGTATATCAAACTTGTATATCAAACAAATTAGACGTTTAAGACCACTGTTAAAGATGGTGTTTAAATAAAATAATTTAAAAAAAAATGTTTGAAACCTTTTCTATAAATTTCATGAATATTATTAGTAGGGCTGTCAAAAGATTAATCACGATTAATCGCATACAAAATCAAAGTTTGTGTTTGCAAAATATATTGGAATGTGGATTGTGTGTTATTATTATGTATATATAAACACACAAATACATTTAAGAAATTTTAAAAACATGTTTTTTATGTATATATTTTAAAATTTATATACAAAAAAATCTAATAATACTTACACACAGTGCACACATATTATATGCAAAAACAAACTTTTAATTTATATGCGATTAATCACGATTAATCTTTTGACAGCCCTAATCATTAGTTGTTGGGATGTTAGGATAATTGAAAAACTTGTTTTCAAATGTCAAGGTAGCACACATTGGCCTTTTAGGTCAAGTCAAGTCAAGAAAAGTTTGTTGATTTCTCTCAAATAAGGAAAAATACCTTATTTAATGTAATTGGTAGACTGGTACATTTGGTACAGTGTCAGGTGGTACAACCAATATAAAACTATAAAAATCCTATTTTATCAAAGACATTTTGATTGTATTTATAAAGTATATGTATAGATTTGATATCACAGGCAAAAGCTTATACCAGCAAGTAGAAGTCTGTTGAAGTCCCTGTAAAGTCAGATATTAAAGTTTGTCACACCACAGAAAAATTTGTTATTAACCACCCAACCAAATTTGAATGCTGGAAAAAATGCCAAGGAAATAAAAGAAGTTATCAAAATCTTTAAAAAATAGGCAGCAATCTCTGCTCTTAAGAGATAGGGGCGTGTCCACACTGAAACCATGCCCACTTACGGAAAAGTTTTCAAATACCGCTTCAATCTGAATGGATGCTCGCCATGCGAGGTTTAGCCCCACCCAAATAATCCTGAACACAGAAATGCTGAAAAATCATTAACGATCTAACTCTGCAATTCAGTACTACATCTTTTGTGCGTGTTTCAGCAATACATTTCTATCATTTATAATGTGTTTAGAAACAATTTTCACTTTAAAGAGACTATAAAGGATATTCATTGCAGAGGTCAGGGGGTGTAACCAAAACGTCAAATGGTGCAACTGCTATGAAAACCCATAAGAAATAAAATACATTAAAATAAATATTTTTAATAAGCTTATTATTAAGCTAATAATTTTAGTCTTAATACACGCCAGAGGTTGTAAAAAAAGGTAAAACATTTGTGTTCTTCAATTTATACTTCTCACATGGTAAAGTTGTTTTACACTTTCAAACTACTTTCAGGATTATAATTTGAAAAACTACTATCAAATAAACAAACAATCAGCATGACACTGGAAGCACATTAAAAGTATCTGATAGGTTGTACCACCTGACATCTTATGGAAATAATAAATACTTATTTCAGGAATAAAGAGAATACAGAGAATTGTGGAAACGCATAACAAAGACAATAAACTGTGTGGTACTGAATTGTGGAGGTACACCTTTAAACCGTTTTTTCCTCATTTCTGTGTTCAGGATTGTTTGGGCGGGGCTAAAACTGTGGCTCGATGATGCACTGAAGCCACCGAGCATGGCTCCGCCCCTAACACAATTGCCACTGTTGAAAAGTTAGATCAGATGGCAGCGAGTGGATGTGGTTATAACACTGACAGCTTACACGCCCCCAGCGTTTAAGAGCAAAGATTTTGATAACTTATTTTATTTATATGCTGTTTTATTAATCATTCAAATTTGTCTGGGTGGTTAATAACACATTTTTTTGTGGCATGCCAAACTGAGAACACGTTTAATATCAGACTTTAACAAGTAATTCTGCCCTGGAAATGTAAGCACTAATGACTGAAAAAATTATTCACAGCAAAACAATATCACATTTGTTGCCCTTGCAAAAATGGATTATGGATCTCTAATTGAGTCCAAGCAATTCTCTGATCATTATGATTTCATAACATAACATAAAAAGTCTGCTCGGTGAGATGGTTGACTTTGATCGAGAGACTCTGAAGGAGAATTGTAGTTGATTTTAATTGGCTGGTGTGGCAGTGGCTGGCACAGTTGTTATGGTAGATCGGTTCGCACTGCATTGTTTGGTGCTAAAATTGACAGAGTTGCTCATTAATAGTCAGCGTTACATGGTGTGCATATCACTGCTGTGCTTCTATACATTTGCATACTAATGTGCTCATATCTATATGAGTGAGAGATAATCTAACATATGAGCAGTTTCTCTTACCTACATTAGAGTGTCATTGTGACATCTGTGTGTCTGATTTTGTCTTCCTCATTTGTATGAATTTATTGCCTGATAGTTTATGTCCTTTTCTATACATCAGATGTTAATCTAAATCAGCAGTGTTCATTTCTTATATAGCTTAGTGGTAGAGCATTGCATTAGCAGTGTAAAACATCATGGGTTCGAACCCAGCTAAGGCTGCATAACAATTAATCGTGACTAATCGTTTGCATAATAAAAGTTTTTGTTTACATTATATGTGTGTGTACTGTATATAATGTATATTATGTATATATAAATACACACACATGTATGTATATATATTTAAGAAATATTTACATGTATATACATTTTTATATTTATATATAATTTATATTGTGTATAATTAAACACGATTAATCGTTATGCATCCCCGAACACACATGTAGATGTCTTAATGTGGAATAGCACAGGAAATAATATCTTTAAACCATCAGTTAAAAAAAATCACAGTTACAGTAACACTTGCAACAACTGGCAAGACAATAAACATTAACATATACACTGCTTCAAAACCTGACGTGTGTTGACATGAGATTTGTTTAATGCAATCACTCACTGAGCTTGCTTTTATAAAGATATATCTTTATTGTCATGACTTATGCATAACCTTTGTAAGGATAACAGGAAGGGTTTATATGAGGTTTAATCAGTAGCTGCATTTTCTTTACCCTTTAAATTGACATTTCAAATTGAAAATATGCCCAATGGAAACACATCAATGTTGCAAAATCTCCCATATATCGCAAGAAAGTTTGTACGCTCGCATGAGGTGCTTTTTCAGGCAATTCGGAAAAGGTGCATTTCGCAAAACTGCAATGGAAATATAATTATTATTTGAAGATGAAGCGGTATGTACTACACCTCAGTACGTGTCTGGCCCCAAGTGTAAGAGACTTTCCTTGACAATAACGTTTGGCTAACACTCCTACATCTCTTCTGATTTAAAATAATGTACTATCACCTCCAAGAAACACCTATACGTTGCCGCTCCTAAGTATAAGGGGTTTTCCTTCCCTTTAATGTTTGTATACTCTTACACCTAGTGCGGTGGATGTGATATTAGTAAACCTACCAACATCAGTCGACGTGATATTTGGAATGACAGAAAAAACAGTCGCATATCATCGATTAATGGAAACGCAGTAGTCTTTTTTCGACATTTAGAAAATAACGCTTAAGTTGTGCGCAAATCTGTAATGGAAACGCAAAATGATAAGACGTGCATTGAAGAAACTTACATTTGTTCACTTGCAATGCAAAATTTACTGATTGTGATAGTGATCGATGTTAAGTCAAGAGTTCAATGAGTTGATATAGGGGTGGTTTTCCGGGCAGGGCTTATCTTAGTCCCAGACTAATGCATGTTTGAGGTGCCTTAACTTAAAAAATGTCTTGCACTGAAACATCTTAACATAAATTAATGCATTTTGTTTTGTCTCAAGATTGCTTAAATGTCCTTATATAACCATAAGGCCTAGTCCTGAATTAATTTAAACCTCGAAAAACTGCCCCATAGTGTTTAGTTACATATCTGTTTACATATCTAACCCTAACTCTTTCTCTTCTCTTTTTCTACTGCATTACGTTTTAAGATGTCTCTGTAACAGACCTTCATATGGAAAATGGGAAACCGTACGGTTTGCTGGCGGTTCAGTATAGTTCAGTGCTTTTGGCCGAGCCAATTGTGACTAAAACTTCATAAAGCAGTCCAATTGAAATAAAGGCAATATAAAATTAAAACCGCTTATTTTCTCAATGCATGTTCATGATCTTATGCATGATTGATTGTGCATGTTATACAAGAGAAACCGATAAATTTGTAGTCATCTTTTATATTATTTTATTTACTAACCTGCTTTGCCTTTGCAACAACATTACGTGTAAATGTTGTGCATTTTTAAAATACATAACCTCTTCACAGAGATACTATATCTTTTATAGTACAATAAATTTCTAAAGATTATTTTTAATGAAATGACCTCGTAAAGAGACCAAGCAACGTCTCTTCACCATTCATTTCATCTGTTTCCAGAACAGTTCTCCATGCCCATCCAGTGCACCGATGACACAGCGGAACAGGCCGAGGTGCCTTTTCCCCCAGGATTGAGGCCAGAGGTCAACAAAGCCTCCGCACCCCTCGCGTCACGTGGTGCTGGTCCAGACGGCGCCCTTTTGGATTCCCTAAGAGGCCTGAGTGTCAAGTTTCCCCCGAGCCCAGACGCCGAGTACGATTTTCTGAACAGTACCCCGGATAAACGTGTGGAGTTGCCCGTGCTCAGGCCAGACCTGGAAGATCACATACACCCGATGAGGGAGGAGTCTTATTCTTCATATCCCACCCCCTCTCCGTCCACTCACACGTCTGCAGCTTCAGCATCGCTTGAAAGTGTACGAGGACCCCAACAGGTGAGAGGGACGTTCGCACCCACCGTTCAGAATTAACACTCGCCAAGCTCCATATGTGATTTAAATTAAATTTGGCGAGGAAATGCAAGTTCCTTGCCAGTTATTTTATTGGGAACTGTTTATTAAAATATCTTTTTTTGAAAACTAATCAGTGCTAAACTGACAAGGTGATACTCTACAATAAATGTAGCTAGGCAGCTTGCTTGTGTCAGTGAGAGAGTTTTTTATTAAAGGGGACATTTCACAAGAATTATTTTAAGATGTCAAATAAATCTTTGGTGTCCCCAGAGTATGTATGTGAAGTTTTACTTTAAAATTTTATTATAGCATGTTAAAGGAGCATTTCACCTGTAGAAACATTAATCTTTATTGAAAGAGTGTGATCACTGAAATCTGTATTTCTCCTGTCTCAGCGGAAACTGAGGAAATGATGCATGACCATTCAAAAACATGACTGGGGTTCTAACTATAAAAAACTTAATGCAAATGGGTGAAGTGTCCCTTTAAAAACGCCACTTTGTATGTGTGAGCAAAAATATGCCATTTTAAATGCATATGAGCTGATGAAATGCAAACACTGATTGCAATGATGGTGGTTTGTCAAAATTGAAACTTAATTGTGCTGTCAATTTTTTTCTCTCTCTGCACTAAATGGCAGTGCAGTGGTTGGATAGTGCGCATAAAGGGGCGTTTTTCTCCCCTTCTGACATCACAAGGGGAGCCAAATTTAACGACCTATTTTTTGGATGCTTGTAGAGAATGGTTTACCAGAACTAAGTTACTGGGTTGTTCTTTTTTACATGTTCTAGTTTGATACACTGCAAAAAAAAAAAGTATTTTGTCTTATTGACAAATATCAAAAAATTCTTAAATCAAAATGCATTTACTTGATGAGCAAAATTACCCAAAAAATATTTATTTTCTAAAAGACAAACATTTGTAGTTTAAGTGAATTTGTGTTGAAAACAAGCCAAAAAATCTGCCAAAGGGGTGAGAAAAAAAAGAAGTTGAAATAAATTGACTTTTTTATAAACACTTAATTTAAGAAAATATTTCTCACCCCATTGGCAGATTTTTTTGCTTGTTTTAAGCACAAATTCACTTAAATTTGATATTTTTGGTTTAAAAACTAGACTTATTTTTGCTTATCAAGAAAACGAATCTTAAAGTCGCCATGAAACGGAAGTAGCGATTGCCTTATTTTCCCCGTGGTGACGTATATCCGAATGAAACGGCTTTTGAGATGAAATAAGGCAGGGCTGGATTTGAATTTGTCCATCGAGATCTGATTGGATCGTTTGAAGTTGGGTCGTGTTGCTAATTGCTAATCACTGCGATCTTCTCCCGGACCCCGCCCACCTGCCATACTTTTGACCGGAAGTGAAGAGAGATCGTTTTGAGGAGGGGAGGAGATTTGCATTTTTGATTAAAGATTATGAGCACACACGAATTTTTAAAAAATAATGAAGCTCACAGATAAGTCATTTGTTAATAATACCACACTATTAAAAATACATATATAGTTTTTCATTTCAATTTCATTGCGACTTTAATTTGAGAATTTTTAGATATTTGTACTGAAAACAAGATAAAAATACTATTTAAGAAGTTTTTTTTTTGCAGTGTAGAAGCACTGGGGACCCAATTGTAGTACTTTAACATTGAAAAATCAGATTTACATGATATGTCTCTTTTAACATTTAACAAAATGACTGTGCCGTGAGTTGTAATACTGAGCACATTTCCAAAGAGAAGTCCCAGATGAAAGGTTCCTTTAACCATTTTTTTTGTCATTATCATGAGGCAGTTTCCCAGACCGGGTTTAGATTAGTCCAGGACCAGGCCTTAGATATATTAGGATATTTAAGTCATTTTTACAAACAAACCTTACAAAAAACAATTCTGGTGGTACAGATATATATAAAAATACATCGGTGCAAGATGTTTTTAAATCAAAGCAGCTCAAACATGCATTGGGTCTGGGAAACCGCCCCAATATGTGTCACTTACAAAGAGGATGATCCCAAAAATGCATTGCAACAAAATGCATGAAGAATGGTCTTTGTTTGGGCACAGGACTTTTGTTTTGCCTGTTTAGACCGAGTGAAATGCACAATGCGCATAAATATGAAACTATTGCACATCATCTCACTACAATAAAACAAACTCAGTATTACATGCTGTACATACATTCACAGCTTGAAATAATGCTGAGGAAATCTGATAAAAAACAGACATAGAAAAATAAAGCAACCCTGTTGTTTTTACCTGTCTATATGGAGAAGTGAGAAACTCACACCTATTATATAAGCTTCACATCTGCATTGGGATTCAGTGTAAATCCATTTAGGATGTCAATTAGGATGTGCTAAGACCACAGAGAGCTGTGAATCACATATTACCTCTTCTTCTGTGTTGTTGTACTATTACACTCGCTTCTGGGCTGTTCTTTTGTTCGTCTGTAGTTTAAAGTGTCACACATACCTGGGCTCTCGTTTAAAGAGTCTAAAAAATATACACTACTGTGTTGTCGGCAAACAGATAGTTCAAGTGATATGTCGAAATTATGAAGTGTAAATCTGGTGTCATTTTTTTCATTATGATGTTTTAAAGAAACTGTGATAGGAATGGAAAGATCTAGGGATGCATTACGATTAATCGTGATTAATCTGTAGCAGAATAAAAGTTTTTGTTTACATCATATATGTGTGTGAACTGTGTATAATATTTATGTATATATAAATATACACAAATGCATGTATAATTTTTAGAAAAAATATATATTTATATATTAAGTATTTTTATTTATATATAATATAAATGATGCATAAATAAACAAATGTATATACACATGTAAACATTTCTTAAATATATACATGCATGTGTGTGCATTTATCTATATAAAGTTATTATACACAGTTCACACACATATATGATGTAAACAAAAACTTTTATTCTGCTATAGATTAATCGCGATTAATCGTTATGCATCCCTTAATATACCAAAATATATGACTGATTATATAGTCTGGTATCGTCACAATTATGTGAAGCAAGAAACAAAAGTGAGATATGAGTTTAAAAATAAGGCTTTTGTCACTAACAGATTATTGAATTAGTGAATATAAAATGTTATTGTGATAATTTTCTGTGCATTTTGGTCCTATAGCAATGAGGTTCATATGAATCTTACTAGACATGTAAAGCCACTATTGCATCAAACAGAATTCATTGAGCTTTATTTATACATTATTAATAATAACGTTGGATATATTTGATCCTGCATTGACCATACCATCAATGCATGTTTAATGCTGGATTTCCCCAACATTATCTCATAAAGAGATATTTGACCTAATCTTCTTTATCTCTGTCCAGCTTATTTGGACTCCAGACCTCCCGGACGCGTCCGGCCAGGCGTCGGGGACAGACGCTCAGCAGATGAACAGCCGAAAGAAGTGTGCCTTTTGTGAGGATGATGTACCCCCAAATGACATGTATAGCCACCTCAATTCACACTTTAAGAACAAAGCTGACAAATGACCCGTGCGGTCGAGGACTGAAATGGCCTTTATTCTTGGCTTTTGTTGAGTAGCGTTCTGCCCGTCAGAACATATTTTCTCACATACTTTAGTGTTTTATTTAATTAGAAGAACTTGATTTAGGATGGTTTATTTCTTTATTAATCTTTTTAGTAAGAGGCATTCCCATGACTGCCAGTTTACTGTACAAAAGCTTTCTTTTAAGGTAATTTAATATGATATGGCGATCTAAAGGACATTTGCATCTCTGAGAAACTTTTTTCTTTTTATACTCGTGTCATTATTTGTAATAGCTCTTTGTGATGCTTTAATCTAAATCGATCGGAAGTTTAAATATCTGGCCATTCTTACCTTTAAATATCACAGACAGTCTTTGCTCTGAATATCTTAAATTAAAAAACAAAACGTGAATTTTTTGAGTAATTCTTACAAATGTCAATGTATCGATACTTACAAAGTATCGATAGTCAAATATGAATCTGCCAAACTATTTAACAATTATGAAAGTTTCAACTATAACCACTGAACTATTGTTACTTATTTCACGTCCATCACTTGAATTTATGGGACGTGCAGCAGAATTTTAATTTATAGGCCCAATGAAAGGGTCAAACCCTAGGGCAGTGGTTCTCAATCTGGGGGTGTGTTTTTATAAAATACATGACTTTATCATAAATTCTATGTAATTAAACCTCAGAAAAATAAGGCTACTACCCAGCAGCACTACATTGTGTAATTAAAATGTTTTGTTTAATTCAAATTGTAAGTTTTAAAATGTTTTATGTCATAACTTTCATTTGGGGGCCACGACGAAGCAATGCACCATACAACATACAGAGGGGGGTGCACACCTAAAAAGTTTGAGAACCACTGTCCTAGAAGATAATATTTTTATTGTTTATCCAAAATCTGTTTTGTATAAAGTGCTTATTTCATTTGTAGATACCACTATTGCATCTGACTGTCAGGTGGACCCCAGTCTGTATACAAATATACAATTTTTATATGCCTATTATCCTATTGTGATGTTGTTTGATATCTAAAGCGCTTACAGTTTTAGTCATGGCTGTAAATTTAGTGGTCACTGGAAGTTTTTTTCCCTTGAAATGTTGTGGAAGTAATAACTCTTAATTGCTTTAATTTGATAACTTAATTTTAATTTGTACCACCTGTATGAAGAATCTGCTCAGAATGAGAAATCATTTCTCCATAATTATTTCAACGATAAACACCATCTGGTCTACGAAAGCACTCTTGCACATGTATTACGAGCTCGCTTTATAATTACACGCACAATTATCTTATGATTTTTATTGCATTACTATGTGGCCTTCTTGCCTGTCTCGGATGTGTGTTTATGGGCCCTGTAGTTCATCCAGATGAATGCACGAGCGAAAAGTACTCGACTGGCCATCGTCTGAATTAGATGCTTAAATACCTCTAATACCACAACATTCTAGCTTGGTTTTTTAATATTGCATTGTGTTTTCACACGCTCATAACACATTATACCTCTTTAACTGCACAGTGCACTGTTGTACAGATGTGCTTGTGTTTTAATCCATGTCCTTGATGCTGCATTGGACTGTGGGTGTGGATAATTAGCAGTTGCGTAAACAAACCTAGGAATTCTCACTAACTAGTGATGATGCGTTAGGCAGAAAGGGAAATGTGTGTAGTGGCAAACGTGTGTTTGCGGTGAAGACCTTATCATGCCCCGGATTACAACATGCTAACGCGCGCGATAGATGAGCTGGTGTGAAAAAGAGGAACTACTTTATGTTGCTGTTGTTTTGTTTTTTTTGCACTTGTAGACGCTGTTTGCGCTTGAGGATGATTCACTGATCGTTTGTTAAGGAGAAAATTTACAAGATTACGTAAAGATCAGTCATTAATACAGCACAGAATGACGGTTATCGTTGTGCTCGAATTGAGGGGGGGTGCTGGGGTGGTCCACGACCTCCTATAAGCATTGAGGGACCCCTTATAAAGAACAAAATGATATATATGCACTGCCACAAAGTGATACTGTCCATTATTTGTCCCAATTTCGCAATAAACTAATCCAAAAGATTTCTGTCTGAAATAAATGTAAACTCTTACTGTATTCTGGAGGAATTGACAGATTGTTTGATTTAGGATTGGGTTAGGAGCTTTACATTTTTTTTATCTCAAATATTATTTCACACTAATTTGAGGGGTGTAAAATGGTTAGGGTTTGAGTCAAGTGTAATTTGGGGTTTCTTTTATTTAAACGTTAATACAGGATCACATCTTACTTTGTGAAATCTCTGTGACCATATAATGACGGGGGGATTGGGGTGGGGGGCTTGGATGGGGGTCTTAGCTAGGGGGCCCCCATAATCTTTGATGTAATTCGAACACTGTGTTGTCACCAAATAACAAAAGATGTTTAATTTCGCCGTAATCCAATGTAAATTATATAACTTGCCAAATAAATAAATAGAAATCAAATATTGATCTAATTTATTTTTTATTATTAGTTATGTTAGAAAAAATATACAGTAGGGGGATGAGTGAAACTTTCAGGAGTTTGGTTCCAAAACGAGATAACTCCGTTTTTAATTTTTTTTGTCAAAACATGTTTAATATGATGTTATCATGTTTTTATTTGTGTTTTATTGTGCTGTATTTTTTGTTATGAATTAAAAACAAACCAACTGCAGTTTGATTTATATTAATTAGAATGCACAATCAAAAAACGAGATTTTTACAAATCTATCTCGTTTATCTCGTTTTGGATCCAAACTCTTCAACTCTGACAACAGAGCGCTTCAATTGAACAATCAAAAATTACGTATTCCAAAATTATTTTGTATAACATAAAAATCACGTATTAAAGATATTGTAGAGTGGTGGCACAGTTATGGAAAAAATCACATTAATATTTTCCATTAAAATACCAAATTCACGCTAGGTAACATGTTGCTATGCAACAAAATTATGATTCTTTAGAATGCTGCACAGTCGACTTGATGCACGTGTTTTTGATATTTAAGCACAACTGGACTGATGTATCGATAAATTAGCATGAATAACCAGAACAACGTTTTATAATGTAGGCCTGAGAGAACTGACGTAAAAGCTACCATTGATGACATTTCTCCATTTTTTTGTAATCAAACCCATGTATTAATTAAAGCATAATTTCGCCACATTGTTTTGTTGCAGGAAAAACAACACAACACAACCGAGACACGTGACGAGCGCATGCTCTATTTGCAATGCTGAATATCGCATTTCGAAAGCGCGCAATGTGTTGCGCATAATACACATCCCAACTTGGATAAACAGACCGCACAAAATCTCATCTCTCACATTAAAGCATGAATTTATTCTAAAAGGCAGAAGATATGAACTCCTCTCTCCCTAATGATCTCTCTCTCTCTCTCTCTCTCTCTCTCTCTGTCTCTCTCTCTCTCTCTCTCTCTCTCTCTGGAGTCGTGGGCAGATGCTTGTACATAATTACGTTGTCAGTGCTCGTTATTTGGAAGAGGAAAGCTGTACTGACAGTTTCTGGGTCCATGTGTTTTTTTGTCCTTGCTGTTGACTCAGTTTTTGACAGTATAATGCAGACAGTCCAAGACAGAGATTCCCTATAGTCGATTATTCAAAAGATCTATAGATTCCATTCATCCATTATCCGCAGTAAAGCATTCATCTGTTTCATCACTTTGTTGCTGTATTATACACGCCGTATTTTGAATTAAAGTATGTGGCAGGCACCAAAAAAAGAGGAGGAAGAGGAGGGTTATAGATTGAGAGGGAGAAGCAGCAGGCTGATTACGAGGTGTCAAAATTGCCAGGAGCAAAAAGGTGAAAGCAATCAGGGGTGAGAAGAGTGCAGCATTCGTGAGGGGCAACTAATTATCCAATTCATTTGTGGAGTGCTGCATTTGAGACTGAACGCTGACAGATTGGTGCGGAGGATAGGGGAGGTGTTAGAACAATGGAACCCGGCTCACCCTCATTATTGCCGCATGATAATCAGCCGCTCCGCGCCGCCGCCACCGCCGCTGCTTCTGCACAGTGCAGAAAAACAGCACCAGCTTCATTCCAATGCGAGAGAGAGAGAGAGAGAGAGAGAGAGAGAGAGAGAGAGAGAGAGAGAGAGAGAGAGAGAGAGAGAGAGAGAGAGAGAGACCCTCACATAACTGTGTTGGCTCAAGTTCCACCAATGTATGGACGAGCCAAAAGGTTCCATCCAGTAGCCTACAAATAGTTAAATTTCTAAAATCACATAAAAAATTAACTTAATCTAATTTAAATAAATTCTGTATCTGTATACTGCCTAATATCATTATAAGAATAGTCCCATATGTGCAGCTATATGTACTAATTTATTTTTGTAATAGTATAAAATATGTAGGCCTATGTGTGTGTGTGTTTGTGTGTGGAGTCAGGTTGAAACTGTAGAACACTAATTTATTTAATTAATTTCGATGCTAGCTTAAAACGAGGACACGGATAATGACATTAAATTAGCATCATTTGAAACATCTGTTGCTATTTCATTTGTGTCTAATCTTTCCTCTATTAATGTTTCCTTATGTCCTAACAGCGCTAATGTGAATTAGTCTACCTGCGAGATTTTTTCTTTTTTTTTCTTTGCCTAAGCTACTACTTCTAGGATATATACCAAATATAATATTAATAATAATAATAATAATAATAATATTGTTCTTGAATGTAGGCCTAATTCCAAAACGTCAAATAATTTTCCAAATGTCACGTATTAAATAAATCTCATTTAATTTTTTATTTCACTTTCGATTTATTTTCAATACAATTATAAGCTTTCTATTAAAATTATTATTTTTAATTGCTTAGAAAAAATCTCTCCAAAATACCAAAACGCTGTAGAAACGGTTTATGGGTTTGCTGTGTCTTTACAATTTGGGAAGCTGAGAAAAATAATTGAAAGAAATGAAACTAAAGTAAAATATGTAACCTTTAAAACCGTGCACCTGTATAAAGAGTGCACCTGTTCGTTATATCGAAATTATTGTGACATCACAGAGCGAGTTGATAAATTCGATGTTTAAGTTATGACGTAATTAATCCAATATTGCCAAACAGAACAATCTCGGAATAATCTGTTACGTTTTGTTTATATATTTATTTTCATTTCTTCAAGCAAGCAGGTTTCATTTAAACCCTGACAGCATTATTTCATGTAAAAATATCAGTAAATCCACCTCGTTTGCACTCGTTCCCATTAACAAAACGAAACAGAAAACTAATATCGAATTATTTCTTTTTGAACAGCCAAATCCCCACAAGCTGAGTCTAAGTCAGTGTCTGCACTGCGAGACTAATGCCAAATAACAGTCTGGGAGAAGAGAGGGGGGAAAGATGTCGGAATTAATATGTAGTGTTAATTAACAGGAAGTCTGAGTCTCAGCATCACTGCTGACAAAGTTTGATCAGAGGAAGTTTATTCCCACAGTATTATACACACTGTTTGTAATGACTCTACTGTTGTTAAAACCCACCTCCTGATGCAAACATCTGACAAAAGAGGATACATTAGTCTCTGACTAATGCTAAGTTGTATCTGGGGGCAGGTTAGATAAGCTAGTCCTATGCGTTTGCCTTTTAGCACAATTTTGAGAAAAATAATGCATGGTATTCTTGTTTTTGAGAAAGTTTAGATTTTTTTTAAATTAAAGTTTCCTATAATTCCTTAATACACCTATGAGAAATTCGTACTTTAAGTAGAGTTGTGCAAACAGAGATCTTAGCAGGTGTTGGAGGTCATCTGGCCGCCGCGCGATGGCTTGATGGCCATCTCTCCATATCAAAGTCAAGTCTGCAATCAACAACTTCTTAAAGGAACACATATGTGAATAGATGGGACGCAGACCAAATGTAAGGGCAGGAGAAAATAAAGCCACCCCGCAGTTTACATGTTACCAACAAACAACGCAACGGTCCATCTCGGTTCAGGATGTAACGCGATTCTTCCTGCGAAATGTGTTGAAGCGAAAGGCGGCCTTGCGCAGGTCTCTGAGCAGTCCTGTCTGCGTCTTGTGTTTGTTTCTATGCCGGTTTGCGAGCCCCCCGATTCTGGAGCACAGATTTGGCAGTCACAGCAAGTGATGACAGAGGCATTGGTGAGATCGCACCCAGAACCCCAGAGGACGCCACCGTTTCTAAGGAAGCAGCAGATAGGAAGGCCTTAGGCTGGGCATTGCTTCAGATAGCGTACTACTCGATATGTTGCTTGTTAAAGTCAGCACTTTAATGTGTTTGTGTTTTAATGTGTTTGAAGAAACTCAAATACTGATAAATAAATGACTTTAGATAAAAGTGGCGGCCAAATGCGTAATGATTGATCTTAAATGTCTCCACAAACGTCTTTTTAATACGGATTTCAGTTTAGAAAATTTATATCATTTTAGATCCATGTTTTTCCATAATAAAATTTCAAATTTTATTGACTTTTGCATTCAGATTCTAACCTAGATGTTTTATATGACATTGTAAAATTACAAATATTCGATGTATTTTAATTAATATGGACAAAACCGACACTGATGATAACTATAAAGAATTTAACAAAATGCTAAAAAAGTGCACACCGCAAACTCTTAAAAATAAATAAAGGTTCTACAAAAGGTTCTTAAAAGTACCTTCTTTTTTTTTCATTTTAAAAGAACCATGCCATGGCAAAAACATGAAGGTTCATGATGTTAAAGGTTCAAGCACCTTTATTTTTAAGGGTGCACGGCGCAGTATTTTAGTTTAGTTTCCCATCCACTTAGAAAAAGACATTTTATTTCTGCGATTTTTTTGTTCTGAATTGTGTAACAGTGTGATTATGATATCACTGACCTTTTAGATGCAGTACTTGCATGGAAAAATGTAACTAATTCGTATAAAGTAAATTAGCAATCCTGCTCGTTGAAGTGATATACGGGAATTTTCTATTTGCTTAGATGCAGGGATGGCTAAAGAAGGAGAAGGGAGAGGATTTAATGCACTGCAAGGGTTAAGACAGCATGAGAGAATCCATTCTCGGTTTAATGACCTGAGGCTGGCTGGGCGAGGACGGCAGGGAACGCGCTCTTGACTTGTACCGAATTTGCCAATTAACACCTCGGATAACAGGCAGCCTCGGAACATCAGGCGCGTTGGGAGGAGAGACTCACATGCACTTTGTTTTCCATTCTTGGCCTGTTTCCTATAGCTGGGAGACGTGTGCGTTTTACCATCATAAGGATTTGGAGACTGGTTGGTTTGTTCATTCATATGGACACACAGTGAACAAAATGAACCAGTGATGAGAATGGAAACAATTGTAATATATGACTGCGTAAAAGAAATGTTAAGAAAAATTGGCTTTCACCATATATTCATATTTAAGATAGATGGCGCGTTCATCTTATTCTTTTTTCTGTCTCAATTTCACCGTACCGATAGCGTTTGCTATTTTCACACCAGCCCATATGGCCGCTTGCAGCCTCAATTAGATCCACAACTCTAGTTTCCAAGACACTCTCGTCTCCGTCTCTCTATCTCCCTCTCTCTTGCTTGGCTTCCGCTCCCTCTTTCTCTCTTTTGTTGCTCCTATTGAACAAATGAAGACTAACAGACTGATATCGTCTTGATCACAAAGTTAATTATTCAGAAATCTAGATCTTGACTCCGCTCTCCTTGGTTGAAGCACCCACTCCTC
The DNA here is from genome assembly GCF_030506205.2 of Paramisgurnus dabryanus. Lineage (NCBI taxonomy): Eukaryota > Metazoa > Chordata > Actinopteri > Cypriniformes > Cobitidae > Paramisgurnus > Paramisgurnus dabryanus. The sequence continues at coordinate 2,297,727 of NC_133351.1, forward strand.
TCAAGCCTATTATTTTCTCACATGTTTATCAGACGACTAAACAACACCTTGGGCGGGTGTGAATTTTCAAGCCCCCAGTGAAATTCTCACCGGGCACCGGCTCTGTTTTTCCTCCGAGTCCATTTACAGGTAAGAGAGAGAGAGAGAGAGGCTCCGCCGCCGGGTCCTAATGAGTCAGGTGGATGGAGGGCCACCTGAAAACACCTTTCTTTCGGCCATAAAGCGCGCGAAACAGTGCGTAATTGAATACGCGCACGCGGTTACCGCCGCGATGCACCGTTTCACCGTTGCGCACGTGGTTTCTCAATTCATTAGCAGCTATTTTAACGCAATGTGATCATCATAGGAAAGATACATAATTGATCGAGGTTCACACCGCAGCCAAAGGTGATGTAATCTGTTTAACAATGTTCGCAAATTTGTGCCGTACTTCTGCTAAGATAACACATCGAGGTGCGAGTTGGGTTCGTATATGAGGAGCGTAGGCCTCGTGGTTTAACACGTCGTTGAAAGCGCCGACTCGTGCACCGTGCGCGCGTCGGTGGCCTCGCCGTGGACCCTCCGCGCGCTCCTGTTTACTCGCGCGGACGCGGCGCTAGTTCGACTCACCTCTGAGGTCGATGAGACGGGCCGAGAGAATGTGATCCGTGCTATGGAGGTCCACACACCCGCATTCATTTATTTATGCAGTGTGAAGAAACCATCTGGCCGTGGAGAAGTGGAGAGTGGATGTAATCTGGCAGTCGCCGGAGTCTATGACTGGCACCTCCTGCAATATTAGTGGAAATCATTAATACTCCTTCAAGGAGAAGAACCCCTTCAATTTCTTGAAAGTCTCCCAAACTCGAATTCATTCACATTCAGAAAAATTTGCAGTCTGGTTAAATTTATTCTTAGTGACTCAGTAAGCTGTACGTTTGTCTTTCTCCCTGTGTTTGTTCCCTGTGAATGTAGGCATGGCTGAAGGAAGCATTAGGCCTGATTTACACAACATAGGTTCGCTTTTAAAATTAAAAAGTGGGTTAATAGGGTTCTTCTCATAAAATAAACCTTATTGGTTTTCCAAAGACCCTTTTAGTTAAAGGTTCCTAAAATAACATTTTCTTTCTTACCCTTATTATAGCATTCAGAACCTTTAACTACCACAAAGAAGCTTTTGTGCAACAGGAAGGGATGGTACAGGTTCCTTATGAAATCATTCAGCTCGACTAAGAACATTGTTTTAAAGATTGATTGCTACATAATACAAAAAAATCTTGTTATTTTAATAAGCAAGTTTCATTAAGTGCTAAAATAGGATCCAGCCATTGACACTAAGTTTAACAGGTGAACTCTCTGGGTGCTTAGTGATACACAGTGGCTGGTGAGTTGTAAAATCTGTTGTTATTTATAATACCTAGTGTAGTTATATATATATATAAAAAATGTGTTTTGAAAGCAACAAGATTTTAAAATACAGATGCATTGATTATTCTGTATGTACCAAATTTATTTGATGTTTTCTTAAGGGTTTTAATTTAGTGCAAAACAAATTTGCTGTCTACTCTGCTCACACACGGCTCTGTCTGGGGATGTACTTGTGCAAATCTCTGCTGGCTTTACTGCGACAACAACCTGTAAAGTGCTCCCACAACCCTAATCTGCCCGTCAGGGAGCCCACACCTTTTGAACACAGCCGGGCCGCTTCTGTTGTTTTCCACCGAGTCCTGCATTCATTCTGTTGTGTTTGCATCCTGTAGGTCACGATCAATTCATCACACCATCACAAAAGGTGTGCAAAATACATATGCAAGGCGAAAAAGCAGTTGTGGTGGCATCACTGGCCTCTATAAGTGAACCAACCTTTGCTTTTGCATTTAAAGCTGAGAAGTAGGTGTGAAAATAAATAAGAATTCTTGTATATTCTCTTATCCTAAAGTTATTTTTAAAGATATTTTATTTGTGTTCCTGTAGCCCAATTGTGCTATGTATGTTTGCATTGTAAAGTATGTGTGATACTAGCTGCGGTCGACCTGTGATTCACAAGACCATGTTTATGACATTAGCATAAACTCTTTCTCAATGATTTTTCTTTCAGTTCAGCTATATACTGTCACAAAACTGCCTGCAAAAGTGTGTGTCTAGTAATCTGAATATATTCAGTTTAATGACACATAGATTTGCATAGAATGCAAAAAATTGAATGAGCATTCGTGCAAACTTGCATTGTTACATAAAGGCATATCAACTGGATATGTAATACAGTGTAGTTACTGCAAAATAATATGTTTGGTCTACTTTATATTTTTCGGTCAAGATTATTAAAGATAGCTTAACAGCAAACAGACGCTGGACAGCTATCAAACACGGCTTATGTTAGAGCCATCCAGAAATCTCAGTTCCTCAGCCATGATGGCAGAAAGAGAGAGAGATGTGTGCTGGCAGGCTCTTCCATCTACATTACTAAATAATACACTGTCTCTCTACAGGGACAAATAAAAACCTCAATGCTGAATATTTCAGCAATGGCTTGGATTTCATGTGTAGGCCTGACAATATTGATAGAGAAGCCAAAAAGATGCCAATGACATGAGACTTGTTAAGTAGCCTCAGTATTACTACATTTACATTTATGCATTTGGCAGACGCTTTTATCCAAACAACTTACAGTTTCTTCAACAGCAACCTTTGCACTGCTTATGCAACACTTTACCAAGTGAGCTGCAGGAACACAGGATTACTATTTATTACTAACTTACCTATGCAATGAATTCAACCTTAACCCATGAGTTAATCTAAACTTTGTGAAGATAATGTTGTAGACTTTTTAACTTTGACTTCAATTGATAGGTTCATAATCAGTGGCCGGTTGCATAAACTGTATAGACTAGTCTTTCAAGTTAGTCATCAGTTTGTTTTCTTCAAAACTGACCATGATCTCATTTCAATCCGAAAAGCAATACTGATTCGCCTAACTATCTGATATTTGAATAGTAATTACTAAACTTTGTATTAAAGTAAATGTTTTATATCACCAACTCAGTTTAGAGACTGCGGGCCATTTATCAATGGCGGCCGGTGATTTCTTTTTTCGAGGGCGCTCGATGCGAAGTTCGTAACAACATGTATGTAGCTCGTCATGTGTGTGGTTCAGAATTTCAAAATATGTGTTCTGCGTGTCGAGAGATCCTGTGTGCATTACGTGTCTTGTCAAAATAAGTGATTGCTGCAGACGCATCTAAGGGGTTTATGATAAAAGAGACGCTCGCGTTTGATACTCGCATAATCTCATGCGTAATCAGAGTTTACTGTTAGTGTCTTGCGTGTATTTTGTGAATGTGAGCGTCTATTTTATCATAAACGGATTTGGTGTTCAGCAGGCACTTATTTTGACAAAACATGTGATGCACATGGTTCACATGATGCAACAAACACATATTTTGAAAACACGAGCAACACACATGACACTCCAAACACATATTTTGAATTTGCGCCCCTCGGATGAGCAGTCATGAGCCGCCACATTTATGATCATGGAGTTTTTGATCAACGCACCTCATGTGGAAAAAGTTTTGATGCACAGGGAGTTTCTGGGAAATTTTTATAACAGGATTTTTTTTTACACAAAGCGTTATCAAATATAACAAGTTTTAGCTTGAGAAAGAGAGAATCAAACATGACTCCAGTGTTGCCTTTTATATTTTCCACTGCAATATTTGATGCATTTCAAAATCTAAATTTTTCCTACTAATCTACAATTCTACAATAATATTAATTTCTTTATTTTAGTGGTGTATTGAGGTTAAACCGTATCAGATGATCTGTGAGAATACCATTCAGCAGTGACATCTGTCACACACTCGGTGATCTCCCTGAGAGGTTATCGATCGATCTCCTCTGTCATGGCACCTCTGCGTTATGGTGATAACTCGTTGTGTTGAGATGAATGTTGTCACTATGATATATATGTCACCTGTATCTCCAGCTGCAGGTGGCCTGGGGCCTGATTGCAGAACCTGGCGGTGAACATCAAGTTTTTGAGGACGTTTTCACGCTTGATTCGATTGCTTGATCCAAACCTAAGTCTGATTCCACTTTTCACCGCTTTCTTTCATCATTGCAATATTTCGGTCCAAACTATTGTGTTGTTGATGTTACTTGTTTATCGGTGTAGCTAGATAACTCCTCAGAAAGGGTCACATCTTTTTCTAGGGAACTTTATTTGTCGAACCAAAACCACAGTTTTTCCAGTCCTTGATTCTGATTGGCCAATAGCTGTGGTTTATTTACTATAAAACGCTGCAGTCAATGAGTATGTATATCACTGCGCAGCACACATGTGAAACATTCAGTCAGGGACTATAAGGATGGCTTTTTGTGATTTTACTTCATGAAAGTTGCATTGATGGTTAATTTTTATACATTTTATAAAAGCAATAAGGTACTTAAGGCTGTGCTGTATCCTGAATAAGTCACAGCTAAAGGGGTTGCATTACTGAGCACCTAAGGTGACATTGGAGTAAATAAAATCTGAAGTTTAGTTTCATGTGCTCACATGATTTTTTTTAAGTTTAGTTTTGCGTGCTCACATGTAACTTTTGCGTGTGCACGTGAAAGCGAAAGTTTTACGTGAACGTGATAGTTTCACATGTGCACGTGAAAGTTTTACGTGAGCACGCGGAACTAAACGCGGTAGTTTCACGTGAGCACGCGACAGTTTCCCTAAACAAAACTAAACTTTATTTAATTTTTGCTCCATGTCCCCTTAGGGGCTCCGTATTGCATTGACTTTTTATTGCTTAAACATATATGATTCCTTGTGTCATGCTGTCATGCTTTTATGTGCGCACACGAAAGTTTCACGTTGCGCACGCGACAGTTTCACGTGAGCACGCGACAGTTTCACTAAACGAAACTAAACTTTATTTAATTTTTGCTCCATGTCCCCTTAGGGGCTCCATATTGCATTGACTTTTTAATGCATACACATATATGATTCCTTGTGTCATGCTGTACACGTTTATGTGCTCGTATTTGAACGTGCACAATAAATGATCAATGCAAGTGTGCACACGTCCACTCATAAAATGGAGAAGAGATGGTGGCTCTGCTCTGTTCAAGCGCTTAAACAGTTCAACTGTGCCCTTCAACAGTTGTCATTTGCTTCTTCAAATACCTTTGTCATTGAAGAGAGATAAAAAAAGCCTCAAATGAATGTGAACAAAGGCACAGCAGCAGAGCAACACAGTGCAAATTGCCTGACGATGAGGTGGCTCATCCCACTGTTAGTTTAATTGATACTTAAAGGCCCGCTATCCGTTCGGAAGTGCTGAGAGGCTACAAACCGCCTCGGCCAAGGTGTGGTAACAGGGTGAGTAACTGCAAGCCAGTTCTCCGTCTGTTAACGCTCTCTCTCCATGTGCAGCATCGATGCTCTCTCTGCACTTTCACCCCTTGCACGCTTGCATATTTCTGAGCGCTGTGTATGTTGTTTTGGAGGTTTCTTTTTACGTGCACACGATGCTTTAGATTTGATTTATACCAGATGTCTTAATGATATTCTTGGGTGGCTTGAGTCCAGGAGTCCCAAAGGCAAAGATGGACGCTGCTACCTGTGCATGTTTGGGGAATGAATGAGAAGAACGGTTGGTTTAATTTATTTATTCATTTACAAAGATGAAGTGTGTGATGTCTGTGCCACTTTAATCTCAACAAACTCATGTCATTGGTTTGGGTAGCATTGCACGGATCAAACATTAAATTGCAATTGAGTATGTTGGCACAGACTTTACTTTTTAAATGCATACAACATTACACACACACACACATGCACCATTTGTAAGTCTGCTTTTGCATAAGGTGTGAAAAATAAATGCATTCACTCACTCGCCACGTCCTTGTATATGTACAGTGTTGGTTTGAGTCTCTTTCAATCCGACACGTGTTTGTTTGAAGTAAAGTGAAGACTTTAAAACAACTCTTCATTTCTTTTCTTCCCTTCCCCCACTCTCTCAACTTCAAGTCGACTTTCTCCCACTAGAATTCAGGAATGATCATTAACCTTTTCTTTGGTTCCCCCCCTCTTGCCAGCCTGTATCTCCTGTTCTGTTTGGTTCCTGGCCCCATATGCCACTTTCCTATTTCCTGGCTGAAGACAGCAGGGAGTCGCTCTATTATCACCTCCACTGAGCTGTCTTTGAATGTGAGAGGCAATTCGATTTCACTTTGCCATGGGGAGGAGGAGGCGGGCGAACTACCCGGCTCGCAGAAATTGGCTAAGGGTTCATTTTTTTAGACGCAGCGCGAGGACGTCGCTTTCCTCTTGTGTTACTGAGGATTTCGTACGGACTGCGCTGCTGCCACAATTGCGCTCTTGAAAATTGCTCGATATGGGTTTTGACAAGTGTAGAGATCAAGAGTATTTGTTTATTTCAGATATAGGTGTCATTAAATTAAAAAATTTCTCATGCACAGTTGCGTATTTACACTAACACATATATGTATATGCTTGTAATGCTATATGATTTTATGATTTAGTGATTATGATGTAAAAATTTGTAAGCAGGTTTGTTGATGTATATACTTACTTACATGACTGTTTAAAGGACAAATATGGAAATTTTCTAATGCTGTAAAATATTTCTGTAGAAATTGCAATATAACTGGTGGCTGTTGCCAGTAACTTACTGTAGATTTAAAGTTATGTAATGACAGTTTTTTTAAAGTTAAATGAACATTAACAACACTGTAAAAAATATCTGTAGAAATTACAGTATTACTGGGTATTTCTGGCAACTAGCTGCCAGTAACTTACTGTAGATTTTACATTTATGTTATTTACTGGCAACAGTTTGTTCAAAGTTGAATGAACATGAAATATTTTCAGTCATTATCTTCTACAGTAAGTTACTGGCAACCAGCTGCAAAATTACAGCAATTTTTTTACAGTTATCTTTGCAGTAATTAAACATTTTTGGAAACAGAAATCCTCATCGACCAGTTTCAGTTTTTTTCCTTCAGATTTTGGTTCCCAGAATGCTTTGCATGAGGCTGTTATTTAATAGTTTTGCTTTGTAAAGACAAATACTTGTTAATTCTTATGTAACTTTGAACAAACTGTTGGCAGTAAATAACATAAATTTAAAGAGAATGAAAATTTTGTCATCATTTTCTCACTCTCATGTTGTTACAAACCTGTATAAATTTCTTTGTTCTGATGAACTCGAAGGAAGATATTTCATCATTTGTGTCAGAACAAACAAAATGTATACAGGTTTGTGCAATATGAGACATTTTTCATTTTTGGGTGAACTATCCCTGTAAGTCTACATTAAGATGCTGACAAACAACTGCATACAGCAATTTTTTTTATAACTTCCTTTCTTCAGGTCAACACAATTAAATATTTTGATGCTGTTGTCTTTTTACGTGATGCTTGAAATGTCGAAGCTCCAAAAAGAGGAAAGCCTAATGCAGATGACTCCACTGGGTTAACAAATGTCCTTTAAAACAAAAGGATACATTTTTAAGAGAAAACAATTATTATTTGGTGTTTATTAAACAAAATTGAAATGTAAACAAACAGATCTGAGCGCCAAAGAGAAACAAAGATATTTGACGTTATCTATGTGCCACCATATTACATTTAACACTCAAATTTTTACATTTAAATGATTTTAGCACAAATAAAGGAAACTCTCTATCTAAGCTTGTTTCAGTTTCAATTTGACGATTCATTCAGATAATTAACCAATAATTTTGTCAAAATGTACTCATCCTACTGTTAAACCTCTTTATTCCATATAGTAAAGGTAAAGAGTGACCATGCTGTCCATCTGTAACATTAACATTTAACATTTACTTTTATCGACACTGTCTCAGAATAAATGGTACAAAAGCTGTCACTGGGGTGGCACCCTTTAAAAAGTTCCTAAAATTAACTGTTTTTGTACAAAAAATTTACAAAAGTTGTCGCTAGGGTGGTACCCCAGGTGAAAAAGTAGTACACTTCCATAGTGTACTTAAAGTGCTTTATTTTCACACACTAATTTTGTACTTAATATACTAAAAATTCATATACTTCTTAAGATGTTCTTAAGATTATCTAAGTGTACTTCACTGTGCTATTTTGAGACACCATGAATATGAACTAAAATGCACTTTTAACATACTGTCTCTGTATTAAAAAAAAAAATTCCATAGAAATTACAATGTTATTGCAGCTGGGTTGCCGGTAATTTACCGTAGATTTACATTTATGTTATTTACTGGCAAGAGTTTGTTCAAAGTTAAATAAATTTTAAATATAAACAAGTCTTTATCTTTAGAGAATAAAACTATACAATAACAGCCTCATGCAAAGCATTCTGGGAACCAGAAATCATCATCAAACTTTTTCTGCTTTTTGCTTCAGATTTTGTTTTCCAGAATGTTTTGCTTGATGCTGTTTTTTTAGTTTTACTCTGTAAAGACAAAGACTTGTAAATGTTAAATGTTCATTTAACTTTGAACAAAATGTTGCCAGTAAATAACATAAATTTAAATCTACGGTAAATTACCGGCAACCCAGCTGCAATTTCTACGGATTTTTTTACAGTGTATAGTTAACACTTGTATTAAACTTGACCTCAACTTTCATACAAAGATGGGTTCAAGTTTAATACAAGTGGTACATAAATACATTCTTTAAATACATTTTAGTTCATATTTATGGTGTCTCAAAATAGCACAGTGCGTACACTTAGATAATCTTAAGAACATCTTAAGAAGTACTTAAGATTATCTTTTAGTATATTAAGTACAAAATTAGTGTGCGAAAATGAAGCACTTTAATGGAAGTGTACTACTTTTTCACCTGGGACCTAAAAGGTGCATATTGGTACCTCAAAGGAACCAAAATGGTATATTATATACCTTTTAAAAGATACCGCCCCATTGACAACTTTTGTACCTTTATTTTTGAGTGTGAATGGATTTGGTACCAATATGAACTCTTTATGTGTACTTTTTTGAAAGTGTACCCCAGGGATAGCATTTGTACAATACCTTTATTTTTGAGGGTGCACGAGGGTGTGTAAAAATGTAAAAGTTTTTATTTACAGTATTTATAATGTGGCGTTCGTACATTTTTTTCAAGTACAATGTGTTTCTGGCCTAAGATTCAAGCTGATGCTGTATGATGGTGAAAACTGGCAATAGTGTAATATCTCTAAAACAACATTGCTATTCTGCATTTGCATACATAATGTATATAGAAGTGCAATTCTGTAGGGACTGTAAATACACAATCTCTGCTAACCAATAGTTGTTTTGTTTCGTATTCAGTTACCTTATACGTGCAGATGTGATGAACAGAAATCAAAGTGGCACACCTCAAGACTCTTAAGGCCCTGTATATATACAGTATAAATGTCACTTAGCCTAACACAGAAAGGTTTTTCTGTCATTTAGGGTCCGGCCAAAAATGTTGAAACTCTCTAAGGAGGCCGATAAAAAATGCACACGCTTGTCTTAAGCTAAAATTGATGTTTTATAAATAATTTCGACCCCGCAAACATCCAAGGCCACAATCACAGCGACTCACTGATATTCATTTGGCATAAGTCGGTTTCATTTTTTTGTGCTTTTCATCAGAAATGGCTTAAAAAGTAGAGTTGCTGTGAATCTTTCATGACTCGGGGATGCAGGGGAAAGCGACTGATGTTCTTCACCGTAGACGCCTGACAGCGCTCGCTAGCATCAACAACAAAATGGTCACAAACCCCAGTTGCACTTCCTGGGTCACACGGTCTGATGAATATTTAAAGGACTGGCGATGCACTGAACGACTGATAACAGCCCAGTTTCGGGTGATAAAAGAGGGTTTAAGATGGGACATTCTTCTGTATATCTGATATTATATCTTCATCGTTTAGCCTTTTAATACACACCAGTGATTTAGCTTCAGAAAACAGATGTATTAAGTTCTCATGTAGACAACGTGCAAGAAATAAACCTGCCACCTGGGGTAAATAATACCAAAGTGGGCTTTTCATACAATAACGTTAACATGCTAAGCATGCAAATCATATATTTTTACTGTAAAACAAGTTTTGACAATTGCACAGCTGTGACAATTGATTTAAAAAAAAATGTATGGCTTTAGATGATGCTGTGCTAGCAACCTGATACTCAAGTGAACATAAAAAATGGTAGCATGAGCATATATTGGATGGAAACATTCATAAATTTCATTAATTTATGGCATGGGTCTTCAACAGGGGGTCCTCCAAATATTATTTGAATTTAAAATTATTATATTTTGGAAAAATGAATTACCGGTAGTCATTAAACAAAATGCACTAATATGCTAATAGCAGAAATGATTAAAAAAACTTGATTTAAAGGTGCAGTGTGTACATTTTTGCGACATCTAGTGGTGAGGTTGCGAATTGCAACCCATGGCTCAGTTCACTGCTCTTCCCTCGCTTTTAAAACGCATAGAGAAGCTACAGGAGCCGCCACCAGTCATCGACTGAGACAATTTAGTAAAAAAAGTTTGTCTGTTAAGACCTTCTGTAGAAACATGGCGGCACAAAATGGCGACTTCCACGTAAGGGGACCCTCAGTGTATGTAGATAAAAACGTCTCATTCTAAGGTAACATAATGGTTCATAATTAAAAGGTCTTTATACACGCCTGATAATATAGTTTTGTATATTATTCAGAGTTCCTTTTAAAAATCACACACTGCACCTTTAAATGAAGATTCCCATATATAATAATATGGTTCATCCTCCTCTCTATACAATAAAAAGTCCTTGGCCTGAAAAAGGTTGAAGAGCAATGATTTACTGTATTGATTAAAATTACAAATAGATTCATAATCAACAATACTTGACTTCGTCCACCCTGGTTCCTATTGTTTCTGAGCTTGTCGCAATGCATTATGGGAATTTATGCATTTCATGTGATTATGCTCCCTTACATTTCAAGCATATTTATGTATAAATTTCATTATCTGAATTGTTTGCAGGTGGAGAAAGTAATCACTATTTTCTTTTATGCTCCATCACCTCAGGAGTGACCTGCCACACGAAAGCTAAAAGTGGAATAAGCCGATGCAAGAGGTAACAGAGTACTCCCATATTTATTAATACACATATTTATAAGAATTCTTAATTGAACTGCAAATTAATTATGCGTCCATTGGTCTGTTATTGCAGATTATGTGGACATTATAATTAGACCAGGTCCAAGTTCAACCATGCAACTAATGTAAGTTCAAGCCTTACCTGCATCAGAAGGCCACTGTCCTCATTAGTTCTGCATTTGTGGTGTCAGGTGTGGAAAATAGAGGAAATAAATCGCTTTAATTTGTTCTCTCTAGTCCACCTTTGAATCAAAGAAGTTTTATTGATTTATTTTAATTGGCTTTATATTTTTTAATTAACACCTCTTAATTTAAAACTCATGGTTTCTTTGTACTGTAAATAATACGCACAATAAGATCTTGGACTGACTTTAGTTAACCACAAAACAAGCAAACGGATCATTTAAAGAGAGCTGGTTATGTCAATATTCATTTTCAGGGTCAGGTAAATCGTCGCAGGTAAATCTGGCTCTTGACAATGAGAACAGAAGTGACACCTGAGCAGGGGACCTAAAAGGACATCAATAATGAGAGGTGTGGGAGTGCATCTCAGGGGACGACACGGGCCCCGAGTCTGCTGCACAGAGGCTAATAAGGGTTTAAAAGCCACAACTGTCCACACAGCCCACGCCATCCCACCACCCGTCTTTCTTTTCCAAAGAGATGGCTGATGTTTTTTGACAGGCCTCAGCTGTAGCCACAGGAGACGGCGGCGGTCAGCGGTTATGTCAGCATCAAACAATGCACCTTTAAAACGAGTCAGGCGTTGATTAGAATACAAGTCATTTAACGGACGTGACGCTCTTTTAATCGGACAAAGAGGTCTTATTTCAATCCGTCGTCTTCATACGAATTTCAAAACGGCATCCGGCAAACAACTTATAAATAACCCAAAGGCCATCTTAAATGCACTCCCATGAAATTTTTAGCGCCACTGTAATGTAAGCCACTACCTGTCATGAATCGCAAATAACCTTGGCCTCTCTTTCTGTCATCTCTCGCCGTGTTTACCCTGCTGTCCATCAGCGTGCGCTCTTTCTCTTATATTCTCGCAGAAAGCAATCTCTTCTGACTGGGGCAGCCTTTCCTGTCCCCATATCCAGGCTGGCAATAATTTTGTTGTCACTTCGCTGTGCGGTGACCACATCATTGATGTGACAGTGCCGGGCATTAGGTAAAATCCCAGAACTGGTGCTCACTTACAGAAGCTGCCGTTGACAGTGATTAGATTAGACCTGGCTGGCAAGGCGTGTTCCTCGGTGAAGAGACTTTGAAACAAAGCTTCCTGATATCTGTGGTCCTTAAGCAACCTCGGCAGACTTTCATATATTGAAGGAATATCTTGATGTCAGCATTTGGTTTGTTCTCGTTGGCACTTTACGATGAATACAAGCCATGGTGAAGAATACATGATATGACCCTTGGTAATCACCTCCAGACTGTGTTATTAGAGATTTTCACCACGACACTGTTATCATCACCTTCAAGTCATTAGATTATCAGATTCTTCTCGGCACACCAGGTTTCATTGCAGGTTTAAGGTTTTTGCGTGACACCAAAACGTTCCAGCAAAGCCATTAAAAACACATATGGGTACACAACAGCTGATTGTGTGGGTCAGTGCAGTTTGTTTGTACTCACCTGATGATGGAAAAGCTCTCTATGCAACACAATGACTCCCCGAGGGAGGCGCCGGCCTTACCGTTCCTAATCACGCCGGCCCCTCGGTGTTTGTGGCCACTCACTGTGTTAATAAGTGCAAAGTACAGGGGGCTAATACACAACAAAAGCAGAAGGTAAAAAACAAGTAAACTCTTCGGGCTGGCGCACACATGGTTAATTCAACAATAAGGCCTGAGAGCGAAGCCTGGCAGTAGCCCATTAAAGAGGAGGAGGAAAGAGGGAAGGCGAGTAATCCGGTAATGAGGAGCAGAAGATGGCCGCTTGTCCTGCTGGTAGGGTGCGGGCAAGCCCGTGCTTGCATGTTTCAGGAGAATAGATTACTGGACCCCATTGCCCTGATATAATGACCCTTCTTGTTAGCCTTGGAGGTGAAAGCCTCTTCATTAGAAATCAGAACAACTCACCTCTGCCTGCATCTCCTTTCTGACAGACTGGAGATGTTTTGCACCTTTAAACATATTTTCTTTGGTTGTGAATCAGTTGGGAGATACATTGAAGTATTTCAGCCATCGTGCATTTAAATGTCTTATGTGGACTTTAATTCAATCTGAGCCATATGTTAATCTCTCTGTTCTGATGAGATTGACCTTGCACAGTATATGCATACAAATAATAGGTAATCTCTTTCAATTATTTTGTATGATCTGTCACAAATGCACAACTTTCTATAAAGAAATGTTTTTGTTTGGAGTTAAACTTTCCACATACTGTGCACACCAATTTAAAAATGCTGGCATGTGAAAATGCATGATATTTAATCATGTCTTTATACCTGAGATCACCCCATTTCGTCAATATTTGACGACACTTGACCATTCGTCATATGTTGACGTGAAGGGTATACCTTCAGTTGTCACCTGGCGTTGGGGTTAGAGTTAGGTTTGGGTAGGGATGTCATTATGTAAATCTAACCCTAAACCGACGCGCAAATGGTAATAAAATAGGAAAGAGAATGCAACGGACGTAATAGTATTGAAGTCCCCAGTTCGTCAAAAAATGACGCGAAAGGTATACCCTTCACGTCAACATATGACGAATGGTCAAGTGTCGTCAAATATTGACGAAATGGGGTGAGACTGTGTTAGTAATACAGTCACAGGTTTGGTCTGCTTAATGCAAATAAACAAATGCAACTTGCAATAACTGAGCTTATGATGTCAAATAAAAGAAAAAAAAAGATTCGCCATATCTTTTGTTGTTGACGTCAAAAGCAGTGCATCCAATTAAACTGTACAATGTGTTGGCCAAAATTCATTTGTCACTTGCTATAATATGGCTAATACAAATACAATTTTGGCCCGGTGTTTGTTGCATGTGTTATGCTGGTAAATCACACTTCTGCTGTTGTTTATGCATTTGCAAAATTGTCGATTTTCATATTCAGCCTATGGCATGTTAATAATTTAGCATATTGTTGGGCCTGCAGTTCATGGTAACATTAATGAATTTTTTTTATGTGAAGGACCATTTTGTTTGTTTTAGTACAGTATATTTTTTGTTTTAGGTCATCCCCTTATAGGGTCCTGGAGCACCCAGTTTAACCAATTTAACAAGACCACTAATGTATTGCTGAATTGCGTAATATAAAGAATGCTTTGTAGCTCCAGAAGATTAGGGGTTAAGGTAAAAGAGTTTTCCAGACTCATCGGAGGTGCTTTCTAATCGGTCGTGGTGAGAGTCCGTTGTGAGGGTGAGACAGGTGAGATGAACCGAATCTATTTCAGTCTGGAGAGGAGAGGATGAGGTGACTATCAGATGCCCGCTGGGATCCTGACATAACTGTTACTCTAGAACAGATGATCAGGTTAAACTTTAATAACTATAACTGTAAGCTGTGATTTATGAAAAAAACTATTTACATTTGCCTACAATAATTTCAACGGTCAGGCATTTTAAAAGCGCTCTTTAAATGTAAGAAAAATTAATAAATAAGCGCGCAACAGAAATCAGGAGAAATACGCATAATTTTCTCACTCGTCTTTATTATATAAAGTCGTTTTATGTGAGTTGTCTAATACATTTCTGTTATCAAACTGGATATTTGAGGAAACGTTCACGTCCTTTGTGTTCAGAGCCATTTGAATCTCATTCAATGGATGTCGACCGTGAAAGGTTTATTAAAACTTTGCTGTCGACTGGCTCGTGTCCAGAAAGCGCAGAGCTGTCCAACAACCAGCACATAAACACATCAAGTCTGTCCAATATAAAAAATCTTCTTAATACAGAAAAATGCATTTAGAAGAATGTACTGTCATGCATTTGTAATTTTATGACATTTATTTACATGTATTTTTTGTTAATTATAGACTTTACAATTAAATGAACAGTTAAAGGACTGTAAATAATCGTGGTTTGTAGTGGGAGTAAATTCTTGCTCTGGTTTGGTTTTTGTAAAAAAAAAAGATCAGACATATAATGGCTTTATTTATGTTACATTACCAAGTCGGGTATATTTAGTTTATATATATATGAAAAGCATTTACAGAAACTTGCCTGGATTTACTTACGCCTGGTTTTATTGTTTCAGCTTTGAAGCGTTAAGCGAATGTAGTCCATCCACATAAAATATTTTTTTACCTTGGGACCGGTAAACAGATCTGGAAAAGAAGCCAAATAATTTCATGCTATAACACAAACATTTTAGGTAGGGGGCAATGCGCTCTGCCCGTGATTTCTTCAGACGCTTTAATAATGCATAATTAAGTTTTCAAGTAAAACAGGCTTTCCTACTTTAGCGCACAGATACAAAGAAGCATCAATGTACATGGGCCTATACACAAAAATACAATTGCATTTATTCATTTAGCAGACGCTTTTATCCAAAGTGACGTTTAAATGAGGGCGCATTCAACGTTTTGTCGTTAGAGTCACAGAATGATTCGTGTTTAGGTACATTTAAATAAAAGACAATAGGGTCTGCAATAACAGAAAATGGTTTATTTGCACTAGTTAGTAGGGTACTGACGTCATGCACGAGACTACAGTATACAAACAAGAATGACCAGCAGAAGTGAATACACTGTGGCGCATGCTTGATTACACTAATTAAGTTCTGTCTAATTAAATTATCATCACGTGTTAACCAATAGCAAAACTGGATTCATTAAGGATGCAGGAAAGAAATGCAAAAGCATTTCTGAATGCATGCTAGTGTCAATTGGCTAATTTGCTGTCTTGCACAAAGTAGCTCAAGCCACAGGAAGGCGTTTTCTCTCGCGCTCTCACGTCGGTCGCGTTAATTGCTATTTGTCATCGAGCGATGCAGCTCGAGCGTTGCGTCTCGCCAGCTCTCGCGCGCTCCCAGAGATGCATGATTGTGGGCAGTGGCTACGCAGAAGGATCTGAGCTCTCCTTACAGGACTACCCCATTATATCCATCGGCGACAACCTGGAGAGAAGTTCACCTCTGAAAAAAAACTCCATTGGGATGACGAATCAGTCGGAGGCAGACAGTTTCGGCGACTCTAAGGACTCATCGGGGGACGTCCAGCGCGCCAAACTCTCTCCTGATCTTGACGGAGTCGCCGACAGTCGTCATCATTTCGATGGACCTGCAGGAGAAAGGTATCTCCTGTCTCAGTCCAGTCAAGTTCAGCCGAGTCCCACCACCATGTTTCCCTATCCGAGTCAGCATGGACCGACGCACCCGGCTTTCTCCATCGGCAGCCCGAGCCGGTACATGGCTCACCATCCGGTGATAACGAACGGAGCCTACAACAGTCTTCTGGGCAACTCATCGCCGCAAGGTTACCCCACCGCGGGCTACCCGTACGCGCAGCAGTATGGACACGCGTATCAGGGCACAGCTTTTTATCAGTTTTCCTCCGCTCAGGCCGGCCTCGTGCCTGGTAAAGCGCAGGTTTACCTCTGCAATAGGGCCCTGTGGCTTAAATTTCACAGACATCAAACGGAGATGATTATTACCAAACAAGGACGGTAGGTGTTTTTCTATTTGACGGTGATAAATAGCCATTTCTGCAAACTCCTAAATGTAATGTGTGCCTACTGTATTTTGCCATCTAGTTTGACAAATTTGGTTTACTAGCTACTCATGTGCAAATTACGTGGACAACGCCATGATTAATAATTATTATAGCATAATTTTTTCCTCAAGTATATTTTTATATCAATTTGAATATTTTGATATATTTTTTTCGGTTAATAAAATTAATACACAATTTTAATGTGTCGATTTATCAACGAATTATTTGTATATTTTTTTGTTTATTATTATTATTATTATCATGATTATTATTGTTGTTTTTGACACATTTTCTTTTGTCCAAATTGTCCAAAAATATTTCAGTCTATGTATTATTTATAATTATATGTTTTGCTTAGGCTACATAAAACTTAGATTAGCCTAATGTGTTTTTACTTTAAACCCTCAGGCGAATGTTCCCGTTTTTGAGTTTTAATATATCTGGACTTGACCCGACTGCTCACTACAATATATTTGTTGACGTTATACTTGCGGATCCGAACCACTGGCGCTTTCAAGGAGGAAAATGGGTCCCGTGCGGAAAGGCGGACACAAATGTAACAGGTGACTATAGAGCATCAAAGCAGAAATGTATAGGATTTTAACTATTTATGTTATAATATCTTATAATAATAATAATAATAATAATAATAATAATAATAATAATAATAATAATAATGTTTTTGCTTAGCACTTAATCCAAATTCTTTTTTTGTAAAGGGAACAGGGTGTATATGCATCCGGATTCACCAAACACTGGTGCACACTGGATGCGTCAAGAGATTTCCTTTGGAAAACTTAAACTAACCAATAACAAAGGGGCATCTAATAATACAGGACAGGTAAGGAATATTATTTTACAGGGATGTAATATTTTTAATTTGCCATGCTGTGGAAGTATAAGCAGTTTCTTTTTCGTGATGTATAATGCAAAATATTATTTTTGGTTTCATATTAATATAATTTACATAGCATGCAATGTATATAGTATTATATAAGCATGATCATTAGCCTGCAATATTCTTTTTTTAAGTTAAGTCGTGTAGGAAATCGAACATTCGTATGCCATCGTAAGAAGTGTGTTGAAGGTGAAGTAATGTTCTCTGACTCTCGTTTATTCGCTTGAATTCATGCAGATGGTGGTCCTGCAGTCATTGCATAAATACCAGCCTCGCCTGCATGTGGTGCAGGTGAACGAGGACGGAACCGAGGACACGAGCCAAGCGGGGCGCGTGCAGACGTTCACCTTCCCTGAGACGCAATTTATCGCCGTTACCGCTTATCAAAATACTGACGTAAGAAAAAAGAATTAAATTTCCTGGAAATAAGCTGCAAAATAATTTTTTTTTAGTATATCTGAATCTATTGAGAGTATATCAAGTGCATTAAAATGTGCTGTGATAAGGTAAAAATAAATAAATAAATACATTGAAATGAAGGATAGTTTTAGGTAAAAATCAAACTTTAAGAATGACAACATGGATAACTTATTTCATGGCTTTTTAAGTGTGTTTGTTTTATTTTCACAGATCACACAGCTAAAAATTGACCACAATCCATTTGCAAAAGGATTCCGTGATAATTATGACACGTAAGTCTTGTTTATTTTCCTGAATATTTATTCCTGGTTCTGCTAAATTAATCTGTATTTATTTGCACATATTATTAAATAATTTCATATTAAAAAAATTGCAAATTTTCGGATATAGTCGGACATATCGTGATATAAACACGTGGCTAAAATAAATGGTATTAATGCCCTTGCTTTTTGATATGATTTTATAAAAGTGCACAATGTTGATGAGAATTTGGTCGATCTAGAAAATAAAATAATCTCATTATGAACATAAATTTCACTGCACTAGATGTAGTACTGTACCTGTTAGCTTTTCACATTTCTTTTATGGTAATTTTTTCATGGTAAACTATTGTCAAAAAAATATGGCACAGCCACCACAAAAAATACTTTTGGAGAGTAAAAACATGACTTGTATTAATATTTGTTATGCATTTGTATTTTTCTCTTTCTCAATTATAAAATAAAAATGCGAAGCAAAAACACGTGAAATGTGCATTGGTATTTTCAATGCACACTGTGCGGTGTTCATTTGTTCATTTGCACAATTACGCACAGAATGGAAAAAAGTTGTGAGCAACATCATCATTCGCCCTTGAATGTCCATTTCTAAACCATCCATACAGCTTTATTTACGCTCAGCTACGCATCTCATATGCAACATTAACGTGTTTGTCCACCGTCTTTCTCCAGTGTCTACACGGGTTGCGACATCGATCGGCTGACGCCGTCCCCGGGTGACTCTCCGCGCTCTCAGATCATGCCTAGCGCGAGATATGCCATGACTGGTTCTTTCCTGCAGGACCAATTTGTCAGCTCGTATGCCAAGTCCCGCTTTCACCCTGGCGTCGGAGGCGCTCCTGGCAGCGACCGCAGCGTCCCACTTACTAACAGCTTGCTCTCCCCGCAACAAACCGACGAGACCACGGTGGCCTCCCCGCAGCGATGGTTTGTCACCCCTGCCAACAACCGACTGGACTTCGCCGCCTCGGCGTACGAAGCAGCCGCGGCTGCCGATTTCGCCGGTAACGCGGCCACCCTGCTGTCGTACGCAGCTGCCGGAGTTAAAGCGCTGCCCCTGCCCGGGGCGGGATGCTCCAACAGACCTCTGGGGTATTACGGTGAACCGCCCGGGTGGGGCACTCGCACCCCGCCGCAATATTGCAGCAAGTCCAGCTCCGTCTTGTCGTGCTGGCCCTCCAACTCCGTGGGGACCAGAACGACCTCCTCGGGTTACCTGGTACCTGGCCTGGAGGACGGTGACGCCATCGCGCCAGAAAGGTCACCGCTTGGCGGGGCGGATGACTCCAAACCCAAGGACCTGTCTGAATCCAGCTGGATAGAGACCCCGTCCTCAATTAAGTCCATCGATTCGAGCGATTCTGGGATTTTTGAGCAAGCCAAGCGGAGGAGGATTTCGCCATCTGCCACCCCGGTTTCAGAGACTTCGTCTCCATTAAAATCTGAAATGTTAACGACGAGGGAATGCGAGAAAAACTGCTCCAAGGACATCGGCTACTACAGCTTTTATCCCCACAGTTAGAGAAATTACGCACGGCACAGACTTGGTTCGAGGATCCATAAGTGATTTATCATCTATTTATTCCTATTTATGTGCTTATTTATTTATTATTTGGGTATTTATTAATGCCCACGGCCGGACGCAACCAAGCCTGCATCGAAAATCTTGACACTTGAGCAGAGATGTATGCTGTTTTCCTTTCCAAATGACATTTATTTAAGGGTTTACCCATTAAGCTTATTGTAAGTATGAAAGGACTGTACATATTTGTACTTATCTATCTCTTTGTGTTTTTTTCGTTGTATGTTGATGTACAATATGGAAAAACAATTTAGCTTCATGTTTAATGTACTTAGAAGACGTTCGAATAGCTGCATATATTCTATATTTTATTGTCTGAGAAAAAAGTCGTATAGGCTCCCTTTTCCAGTTTTTCTTATGACAAAAAACTCATGGTGTGCTGGAATTGGAGGTAGCTGCTCACCTGCTGAAGAGCCACCAAATAGAGACATGATTGACACGTGTCTGTCAGACGTCCAATCTTCATGTAAGCTTTTATTGATGTTGCTTTTAGAGTCGCGTTGTCTGTTCGAAAATACCATAGTCTGTAGTTTTATTGTTGGTGCCATTTCCATTTTGTGAACGTTATTGTAAAGTTGTCAGGGTATATGTTTGACCCATGCGTAAAATCATCTCATTACCTTTTTGTAGAGATAAAGCCTAGACTGCCAGTTCACGTTTAACCAACGAAAATATTTTCATTTGTATAATATGGACTGTTTTCTCATTAAAAACGCGAGATAGGCCTGCAAATGTGTAAAGGTAATGTAACTGTGGTGTGTTTATCTACAATAAATATGACCGAATGTGAAACCCTGGCGAAGTACACAAGGTCCCGGCTGCGAATCCAAATAATTCTGTTTCATCATTCGTTGCCTGTTCAGTAAAGGTCTATCGAGGTCATCAAGTCACAATGTCAATGTTTTGCCAGTGTTTTTGCCTGTATGATGCACCTGCATAATAAAATTCAACAAATAAGAAAATCGTGCAGAACAGTAATATTACTCGTTAAAAATTAAATTAAATTATTTTTGAGGTAAAAAAATTGCTGTAGGTTACTATAGCCTAATTTATTACGGCCTAAAGGTTATTTTGTCGCATAAGAAAACGAAATAGGATAGGATAAACGAAATATTAGGAAAAGCGTAATGATACTTTTCAAGCAAAACATTTACAAAAGTATTTTATTTTTTAAATGAAACATTGTATATATTGGTCAAAATTAGGGACGAAACAAGAATACACTTCTGGCTATCAAACGTAAGTGGGAGGTAGTTATTTTAATGAACCACGTGTTTACTTTATAGGACGAGCGCGCGCAGTGATAGAAGGAACTTTGTACTAAAATAACCATGAAGCCAACTGCAATAAATACATACAAATAAAATAAAAATAAAAAATGAATTTTGTTCTGCTTAATTATCTGACATTATTAGTTTGAAGACGCCACTTGATTTGATATTTTATAAATGCAAAAGATTAATAGATTAATTGTCAATTACGTGTCCAAAATGTCTTATTATGTTTAGGGACACTGTGTATTACACACATCTAAAAAAACACGACAACAATCATATAATATTAGATTATTTGTACATCGTGTGTCGTACAAACAGATAAATATTTAATCCTTTATGGAATACAATATCTGATTGCTTATGCGCAAACTAGCACCCACCCAGCTGTTACCTAGGACAGATTGACTGATTGAGTATTAGCTAATATAAAATTACGAGAGAGTATTTTACAATTCACATTATTTCATAAATTGTCCAGAGCTCTGTAAAATCTTTAAATCTCTGCTGTAAAGCCCCATGTGCCTCTTTGCTGTTAGGTTAAGCTGAATGGTTTTTGATGAGGCGTAAATTAAAAAATGTTTTTAAATCAGCTCATACGAGTCCACTCACATTTGTATTTGACGATACATGTTATATATGACAATACACATTTTCATGGTTTACATGAATCAGTTGAAAAATCCTGGATGCTGCCTCCTTGTGGTCATTTATATCCTGAAATGAAAAAGGAAACATTTTAAATAGGCACTTGAATACATAGTTCTTAAGTCATAATGTTTTTCAGGTTTTCAAATCGTGAAGTATAATATTTTGTTTAAAAAAATCATTTTTTGAAACAAAAGCCACTTTTAACGCATTGTGCACTTGTAATACACAACTGCAAACACTAGAGGGCGACGTCGTAATGATGAAATATATAGAGCATTATATTGAATAGAATAAAATATAATAATTTATTTCTTTGAATAATCAACGTTCAGTATTGAAATTATTTTGACTGACAATTAATATGAAATGAAAGAAAATATTAAAGTACTTTTATTGAAAGTGCAAATAGTTTAAATTTAAATACACGAAAGAAAACAATGTTTGGTTTAGTAAAATATGCCTAGGCCTTTTACAGACTTTTCAGAAATCACCAAATATAACTTAAGATAATTTTTTAATGGAGAATATAGGCTGCTCCTATGGTTTAGCCTGTATTGCCAAATCCATGAGTGGGAGGTCATTACTGTAAGTGATGGGAAAAGCATTGCCTCATTTATGTGTGAGAGGTTCAGCTATAGTTCAGTTCATGTCAGACAGGGGTTGTACAGATGGCAGTTGGCTCTTAATACAAAAATACTACCCTGACCTTGACCGTATGCTCTTAAAAGCAAATTCATTCAGACAGACTTTTCAGGAAGATGAAGAAAGGTTTTCATCTGCACCCTCTTTTATGTGGCATACAGATCTCGTTATATGAAGATGAATTTATTATTTGCATCACATGTACTGTAACTCCCTCAGATCTTTAAATACATGATGTTACATACCCTTACAAAACTGTTCACTGTAGGGTTTTATTTAGGTAATTTTCATGAGAGTATAAGAGACAGGGATTGGTTGTCCTACTTTAGTGAATAGTGAACATGCAAAATCACAGCTGGAGTAAAACATTTATCCAACTATTTAGTTATTGTGTCTATATTATTTGGTCTAAAACCAAGTTATTAGTGCAAAACAGCAGTCTAATCTCTCTTAAGGCCCATCGTATAAAAACATTAAGAGGCACTATATCAATATACAGTAATGCGCACTGCACACACACACACACAGCGTCACACATGCGCCCTTATGGGTGAGAATAAAATCTCCCCGTTCATTCAACACTAATAACATCATTTCACTATAAGTGAGCATCGACTCGACGTTCACAGCGTGGTGCCACTGAACGCAAACCTGACGCATCATCCGCATCAAGACGCGCGACACGCACCACAGATACTCTACAGGTGAAGCAACATGGACGTGAAGGACCAGAGCGCACAAATGGAGCCTCTGCTGCCGATGGTAAGATGTTGTTCTTTATCCAGCTTTCCTAACGCGGAGTAAATGCTACTCTGATCATGTACAGCACACGTGTGTTATGTATGTGACGCGAGCGAGGATCATGCGTTCTGGAATTTAGCACACCGTCTCGATCGGCTTGTGTGCCCGCGTTCCGCTATTCGTGAATTACGCATTTTGCGGTTAGAATGCAAGCAGCAGTATGTAGGGCTGCATCGCATGCGTACATTTTGCTTTTCTATGTCGCAGATTAGGACGTTTTGTATTAACACTGCACACTCGAGGAGCTGTGTAAAAGTCTATTCACGTTGGTACCGCATGGCATTATAATGGAGTATCTTTAAAGAACATTGTGCATTGCAAAAATTTAACAGTAATGTAAAAATGAAAGGTTAATGAGAGTAATTACTGACTTAAAACTTAAAACTCATATTTTAATCAATTCCCTTATAACAATTCATGGGTTAATATGTAACATTTCTAGATTGGATTTAACCTAAATATAAAGATGTGTACGTTGTCGACTTTATTTTATTTTCAATATAAGAAATAGAGCACAATATATTTAAAGTATCACAATGACAATCGTGATGTTATGTTCTGCAGTTTATGACCATACATTTCAGTTTTGGATTGAAAAGTGAAACAGTGTTGTTGGCTGTGAATCCAACCCATTCTCACCAAAAAGCGTACAAATGTCAAGCACTGTTTCTCTTGACATTTAACACTGGCATACATAAACATGACTAAATAGGCTCCACAATAGGCAATGGATAAAGAAAATAGACAACTAAGGTTTAGCATCTCTTAGATTACCCATGAAGTATGTTGGAGTTGTATTTGGAGGTTTTAGACACTCACAATGTAATGACTCTGCTCAGGTTGAAATGTAAGCTACGTCATTTAATGACAATTAACTTAATTCTCTTCAGATATTCTGCAGGCACTGCCTCATGTTTTTCGTTTCAAATCTTATGTTTTCTTTCAAGTTAATTTCTGAACGGTGTTGACATTTGTGTCCAAACATGTTTAGAAAGTGTAAGGATGCAGTGCACAGAGTTTAATGTTCAATCTAAAAATGTCTGGGTTATTTTTGACCCATAATAGGTACAAATTGGACAGAACACTTGCTGGGTTAAAAATGACCCAATGTTGGAGTGATGTTATACAACCATGGGTATAATAACCCAGCAGTTGGGTTAAAACAACCCAGCATTGAGTCAAATCCCAGCGGTGTGTTCTGTCCAATAGATACCCATTAGGGGTCAAAAATAACCCAGACATTTTTAAAGTGTATATATACTGACTGTACCGTATTGACAATGATGGCGCATAAGACTGACATATCTTTAAAAACATTGACATTGGCAACTTTGGATATAAAGTCCTTCTGGAGTGGAAACGATGTGTACTATCCAGAGCCACAAGTGTAAAAGTGAAAAGTAAACATTAAAATCTTTCAATATTTATCATCAACAGCTTGGTCCTCATAATACTTAAATTTCCTGAAACTTATATTGTTTCTCTATTTGAGTATATGAAACACCGAAAGATATTTTAAATTAAAATCGTATGTGCTTTTATTAATAATCATGATATTACGAATATATTGGCTTATTGCATGGCATTAATACACATGCTGAGCGCTGGTATCACAGGACAATAAAATGTGGGATTTTACAAAGCTTTTTCCACTAAAACAAAGCTAAGCTTTATTATTCAGATTACAGAGAAAAACATTTTCTGCTCAGCGTGAGTCCCTGCAAGCCAACTGACAAATCTGCCTATTATTACTTAATGGAAATCAACAGATGAGTTTACGCAGACCTGCATCTGTTGTCAGTGATTATATCAGGTTCAGCTGGTTAAATTTAGCTCCCAAATAATGATTATATAATAATAGGTGGAAACCATGTGTATTAGTACAAATCTGTTGATGTTGAAGGCTTTCATTCATGAAATTGACTGATATGTGTCAGAAGAAGAATATGTCCTAAGTGGTCTTTCATCATTTTTGATAATCCACCGGAGATGCTCATGTAATGGTCTGTAGCAGAGATTAAGGTTTTAAAACTAATTGGTGCTCTATTCAGGATTATTCTGCTTGAAAGGAAAGATGTTTGGACTCTATTTATTTAGCCATTTAACGGGTAAAACATGACCCCACGTGTCCATTAATGCAGACCAAATCTGTTCAGTTTTAGCCAGAGCAGCAAGGATTGACAAATTTGCCTGTCAGTACGTATAGCAGCGTGATTATCTTTTTCTTATGATAACATTTACCTATTAATCTAATACATGTTTATTAACACTGCCACATTACAAAACACCATGCAAACCACATCAGTCTATAATAAAAGCAACTGCCTGTGATATTTAACTTAACTCATGGCCTATCTTTTATTTGTCATAATTCATACTGTCCTTTAAATATCTGCAATGTTACCATGCAGACTTGTGTATCATTATGTGCTCACTTTGCCTTACTCCACAAGAATTTGTGGCACCCATTATAGGCATATGTAAAACATAATTTAAATTGTGTTAAGATACAAAATGTTTAAAAATATATATATATATAAACATCAGACACAGATTTAGCTGAATATCTCTGCTGCCACACTAGAAAATATTATGATATATTAGGTATTAATATAGTCAAAAATTGACGGAATAATTGCAAACCTGACAACACCACTGGTGACCCGGTCGTGTCTGAACACTTTAACTTGTTAAACTTTAAGTATGAGTCCTCATTAATATTGTGTGAAAACAAATTTGACAGAAATATTAATGTTATTTAAAATATCTTTGGTTTTGCAGGTAGTCACCGCTCCTGGAGGACAAAGTGTGGTGAGTAGGAATGTTTTATTTGTCATTTTAATTTATCTTGATTATTTAGACGATTTGTTCATTAGATTTTCCAGCCACAAAGGTCACCATCATCTCTCTGTATCCATTACCATTCTCAAACTTTTTGGCATGCACCCCTTCCATCATGTGTATAGGACATCTCTTTCTAGCCTCCCCAAACAAAATTCATCACATAAAATAATTTCAAACTTAGAATTTGAATTAAACAAAACATATAAAATTATAAAATATAGTTCGGTTTTATGAGGTTTAATTACACAGAATGATAAATTAATGTGTTTTATAAAATGTCATAAAAGTAGGATCCCACTGGCACCATCTCACGCCCCCCACTTTGATAAGCACTATTTGTATCTGTTACAAAACCTAGTGAACTGATTGCTAGCTGCCTTCTTAGACAGCATGCCATTGAATGAATCAAATGTTTGACCAGACACATGCTATTTGATGCCTATGAGGAAAGACTGTTGAAAAGCCCTGCACAAAACATTCAGGAACCTTGAGTATGAGAGAGAGAGAGAGAGAGAGAGAGAGAGAGAGAGAGAGAGAGAGAGAGAGAGAGAGAGAGAGAGAGAGAGAGAGAGAGAGAGAGAGAGAGAGAGAGAGAGAGAGAGAGAGAGAGAGAGAGAGAGAGAGAGAGAGAGAGAGAGAGAGAGAGAGACTTTGACTTTTGATCCCCTTTATTACAAAAACGAGGTTCAATTAAATATTAAATAGAGTTAAGAGCATTGTAGTTAAAAAAACAACTATGCAAAATAACAAAATACAATAGCAACAACAACAAGATATCTCAGTTAAATGTACATTTGCAAACAACCATTGATGTCAGTTTCACATATGCACTGATTGAATCCCCAGATATAATTAAAAGTCTCTAGGTCTTTAACCAGGTTATAATAGGCATATTCCACTTTTAACCTTGATTTAATTAAACCTTTTAGAATTGCCATCACATCAGTTGACCCATCATTATTAATCTTACTTTTGCGTGAGACCCAAATTCCCATTTTTGCTTGGCCAAATAAAAAGTTAAGTAAAACATGGATCTGTTTTCTGTTCTTATTATATTTTGGCCCATAAATGAAAAGTGTAGGTGAAAATGTCTCTCCTAAAACTGCACACCATTCTTCCAATTGAGAAAGCAATGGCCCAAGCCTCCCACATTGAAAAAATAAATGAAAAACAGTTTCAGTAGTTCCGCAAAACGGACAACCCTCCTGTACTTGGGGATCAATGTGTGCTCTATGTCTGTTTGTAGCTATTAACCCATGCACAATTCTCCACTGAAGGTCTCCAGACCTTTTTTCAATTGGAGGTTTGTACAGGGTCCTCCAGCTACCTTTGGGGGAAGAACCTGGTCCTAAGAACTCCTGCCATTTCGATTCCTTTATCCCTTCCAGGCTACGAATGTGTGAAACTTTCACACAAGTGATGTACAGTGCCTTTTTCCCTGCTTGGCTAAAAAGGTCCAGTTCAGGTATTTTAAAAGTCAGCAAGGCCCCCTCTTTTTTTTCAAAATCTTTTATGGCAGGGGATATCCTTAGTTCAGGGAAAGCAGAACTCATATCCTCATGAGTAGCATCCAATGAGCATTTAAAATCCGCTGATAAACAATCCTGGATCTCCTTCACCAGCCTTTGCACCAGACGAATTGATCTGAACCCAAGCTTAGATGCCAAGATTTCAGCCGTCATCCACCCTTCCGATGTCAATAAATGTCCAATTTTTGTGATTTCTGCAGAAACTAGAGCATTCTTCATTGAGGATGTTTTTAAAATCTCTAAGTCAAAAATAGAATTGTTCAGCAAAGGTTCTTCTTTAGACCAAAGTCCTTGCAACTCCATAGTGTCTCTTGTGATACTTAACGTCCTCCAGGCTTTCAGCACTGAATAGTAAAAAGAAGTCAGTCCAGACAAGTTAGCGTTTTGTATATCCATAAGAAAGAAATGTTTGTCTAGCCCCATTCCTCCTGCTCTCCTGAGGAGGCCACAAGCAACTCCAGACCAGCTTACATCTGTTCCATATAGAAGTCTTTTAGCTGTTTGGAGTCTGAAGGTCTTTATTCTACTTCTGATATCCACTAATCCATGTCCACCTTCTTGTCTAGGCAAAAACAACACAGGTGCTTTTACCCAGTGCTGTCCAGTCCAGAAAAAGTCTATTAAACGTTTCTGAATTCTTGATACCAAGTCTTCAGGCGGTTCCAGGATGATCATTTTATGCCAAAGGGATGAGGCTATAAGGTTGTTGCAGACCAAAGCTCTTCCCCTATACGATAACTGGGGTAGCAGCCAAAGCCAGTGAGACAATCGAGCACACACCTTCTCCACCAAGCCCTCCCAATTCTGTCTCATATAGTCCTCTTTCCCTAAAAACACCCCTAAATACTTAAAACCAGCTCTTCCCCATTGTAAGTTACCTGGAAGGTTTGGAATATTGTGGTCTAAACCACACCACAAAGCGGCACTTTTGGCCCAGTTTACTTTGGCAGAAGAAGCTTTACCATAATTCACTAAAATCTCTTTTACAACCTGAACATCCTTATCATTTCTTAAAACAACAGAAATATCATCGGCATATGCTGAAACTTTTATACAGTCATTAGAGCTTAACTCTTGCACCTTCAATCCCATTAATTTCTCTCTTAATTTGCATAGAAGAGGTTCGATAGCTAAACTGTAAAGCTGACCAGAGAGTGGGCACCCTTGTCGTATTCCCCTCTGCACCTTAACAGGGACACTAAGGCCACCTGCTATCTTTACCATACATGTGGCCTCATTGTACAACAACTTTACCATATTTATAAAATTCTCCCCAAAACCAAAAGCCTCCAATACTTTAAAAAGATACTCATGATCTACGCGATCAAAGGCTTTTTCTTGGTCGAGTGATAAAATTCCCACATTAATATTGTTACCCAAAGCATAATCAATCACATCACGCATTAAATGCAAATTGTCAGAGATACATCTTTCTTTTATACAATAGGACTGATCCTTATGTATAAGTTTATACAGTATTTTGTTTAGTCTATTAGCGAGACACTTTGATAAAAGTTTATATTCGGAACACAGAATAGCCACAGGTCTCCAGCTCTTTAACAATGTAAGATCACCTTTTTTCGGTAGTAAAGTCAAGATTGCCCGTTGGCAACTTTTAGGTAAAAAACCTGTACGGATACTTTCCTGCAGCACTTCAAAGAGATCCGTTCCAATTATTGACCAAAAATGTTTATAAAACTCGCCAGGAAGA
The DNA here is from genome assembly GCF_030506205.2 of Paramisgurnus dabryanus. Taxonomy (NCBI): domain Eukaryota; kingdom Metazoa; phylum Chordata; class Actinopteri; order Cypriniformes; family Cobitidae; genus Paramisgurnus; species Paramisgurnus dabryanus. The sequence goes on from NC_133351.1 coordinate 2,327,133, forward strand.
CCATCAATACCTGGGGTACGACCTGAAGAAAGTCCCGCTACCGCAGTACTTAGTTCCCCAAATGTAAATCCAGCTTCTAAACCTTGTTTATCATCGTCAGTTAAACTGGGAAGATCTTGTAAGAGTTCATTTTGGATTTGAATATCTATGTCCTCAGCTGAATATAAATGGGAGTAAAAGTCCACAGCTAATCTTCGCATTTCCATAGGATCAGATGTGCATTGTCCATTGTTGTTTTTCAGACTAAACATTTGATTCACTTGTTCATTCTTGCGTTCCAAGTTGAAAAAAAAAGAAGTGGGACCGTCCATATCTTTTAGTGATAAAAATCTATTTCTCACCAGAGTTCTTTTGACTTTTTCGTTTAAAACCGAGCTCAATTTCAGTCTTTTTTCAGTCCACTCATGTGTATTCACAGAAGGATCTCCCATCATGTTCTTTTCAATCTCAATGATTTCTCTTTCAAGACATGCTAAAGTCCGTTTCAAACACACATTTGAGTAAGATGTATACTGCATACAGAATTCTCTTATGTGAACTTTCCCAACTTCCCACCAAAGGGTAATGTTATCATATCTTTCTTTCTCAATTTTCCAAGTTTCCCACAAATGTTTAAAAGAATCACAGAAATCCTTGTCTTGCAATAGTTTAACATTAAAGTGCCAGTACGCACTTCTTTTTTTCTTAACAGTCATATTACAATCAACAGTGATTAGTTTGTGATCAGTAAAAGGTGTAGGGACAATAGCTGTATGTACAACTCTACTTTTCAAATTTTTTGATAAATACAATCTGTCAAGGCGTGCTGCTGAAATAATTCCATCATGAACCTTTATCCAAGTGTATTGTTTTACCAAGGGATTGTTTTCTCTCCATATGTCAGTAAAATTAAAAGTTTTAATAACATTTGCTAGTACTGTGGGTGACTGAAAATGGGGTTCTTCTCCGTTTCTATCCAGTACGGAGTTAAGTGTACAGTTCCAGTCCCCACCTAGAAATATTAACTCACTTTCTTGTTGTTGTCTTAAAAATACATTCAGTTTATTAAAAATGTGTATTCTGTCAGCCCCTATATTAGGTGCATATATGTTCACAAACACAAATAGAACCCCATTTAAATCGACCTTAACTGCTAAACATCTTCCTGGTTCAATTTCTTTTTTATAAAGAACTTTAGCTTTTGTGGCTGGGGAAAATAGAATTGCAGTTCCTGCACTTAAATTAGTCCCGTGTGAGTAAACACATTCATTCCTCCACCACATTTTCAAGTCAACTTCATTATTTACGTCACTGTGAGTTTCTTGTAGGAAAATCACATCAAGGTTTTTCAACCTGATAAATTCTAGAATCGTGTCAGCCTTTTTCCTATCCCTCATCCCATTAACATTTAGAGATCCCACATGTAAGGTTTCCATAAGGGGAAAAGAGAGGAGAAAAAGAACAATCAAGGAGAAAAGTGTATTGCCCATTATTATTAATTAAATTTTCCTTTCTTCGCTTTCCCTTTTCCAGTTTTACATATTTTCCGTATATCAGTTAAATGCTTCTTCAGTCTAAAACGTTTCTGCTGTGATAATTCGTCATAGCTGCAACTTTTTCTTGCCCATGTAACAGAGGAGATAAATTTATCCAAATCTGGAAAAAATTCTCTCACTTCTGTAGTTTTACCTTTGGTCTCATCTAAAAAAGCATTAATTTGAGCCACACTATACAAATCTTCTGTCACCACTTTAGACATCTCTGACCCTTCAGACCACTGCCCATCATCTCTCATGCTATCCTCAGTACATTGAGACAGTCCATCTAAATCATCTACTGAGTATTGCTCTCCTGTTTGTACATCAGTTTGAGTTACAGTCTCATTTTCATTAACATCATCAACTATATCATTTGTATGCATAGCAACAGCAACACTACATCCAGCCTGGTCTCTACTGTCAGTCTCATCATCCACACCAGCATCGCTTTCACTCACCTCGTTGTGCCCGTAGACTTCCTCTAAAGACCTTTTGCTTTGCTTCTTTGTTGCTTGTTTATTTTGTGTTACTGTATTCTCCACAGCATCAATAGTGTCGTTATGATGAGATGGTCCGCTTTCAGTTATGTTGGCAGGCAATTGTTGTTCATCATTCACTTTCTTATTGGGGCACGAAAAGCGTTTATGCCCTATATGTCCGCATTCAAAGCACCTCAAATTATCGGTACTTGCGTACACCATATACGAATCATCTCCGTGATTCACACGGAACGAAATCTCCAATGTGCGTTCTGATGAAGTCAGGAACATTAGTACTTGTCGCCTGAACGACATAACGTGTTTAAGATCCGTACTTTTACATCCTAAAGGGATGTTTCTGACAGGGCTTGCGATCTTGCCATATCGAGTTAATTCTTTAACGATAGTATCATTTGATACAAAAGGCGGTACGTTTGAAATAGTGACTTTAGTCGACGGAGCCGATAGAGGAGTCACGGGCACAAACGTTTCCTTAATCCACAAACCATTTTCAGTTACTTGGCTTACTAACTGCTCTGATGTTAAAAACACGACAACAGCTTTATTCATTCGTGATGCTGAGAGAATATTGTCATATCCGACAATTTCCCCCACCACCACGAGTACATCTTCGACACTAACGCCAAGTTCAGGCACACACCTGCATCCATTACGCAGAGACATGGCTGAGGCCATATCGGCACGCGGCTCGCGACACACAGCCGCGAGCCTAACCGTGCTTAATAACCAGTTACTGTTAAAACTATTGATTCTAATCCAGAGAGGGAAAAAATTAGAAAATACTTCCAGAAAACAACCTTGAAATCCTACGCTCAATCTAACCAGCACGCTCCGCTCGCCCCACTACACACACACATGCGCAGAGAGAGAGAGAGAGAGAGAGAGAGAGAGAGAGAGAGAGAGAGAGAGAGAGAGAGAGAGAGAGAGAGAGAGAGAGAGAGAGAGAGAGAGAGAGAGAGAGAGAGAGAGAGACTGTAAGTTTGCATGCTAGAGTGCAGACATCACTGTTGTGATCTGGCTGGAGTGAAGTGTGTATTTGAATGATGAACACTAAAGTTTAACATCAGCTGGATCAGCGGTGCATGGATCTGACATCAGGAAGGTCATGCAGAGTTTGGATCTTCACACCAGACTGCTTTCACAGGTATGCAGATGGATGCAGATGTTTATTTTTTGCAGATTTAGCATCTGTTAATAGTTTGTATAACAGTTAAACTTCTGTGTGGTGCACTGCATTGCTATGTCTCTGCAGTAATGCAGTAATGCAGTAGCACACACAGGATTCTGGGTGATAGAGTTCATCCCTGTAATGCAGAGGATCTGCTGCTCTTCTCTGCAGCCAGTATTGCATTAATCAGATGTCTGGTGTGTGATGTAGAGAAGGGGCGAGCGAGGACTGGAAACAGGTTAACATGCTGCAGATGTCTACATAGACCCATTACAGAAAATCTCTAATGCTGTCCAGCATCATGTCTCGACTACTTATGAGAACAAGCATGCATGCACACACACACACGCACGCACACAGTTACAATTTGCATTGTAGTAAAATATCCAAATATAAATCTGTGGTGTTCCCACAATTCTTTAAAAAGACCTAATTTTTTAAATGAATTATAAAGTGAAATTCTCAATGTTATGCTGGTGTGGCATGAACTGCTGAGATTTTCCCTCTACGTGTTTGTTTTGTCTGCTGATTGTTATGTTCTCCTCCAGGGGTGTTTCTTTTGCCCACAGCACTGCACATTTTGTGTTCACTGTATTGATCTGTCTACTTGCAAGCTTGTGATTTAAAGGACCTACTTACCAACCTTTAATAATAGTAATAGTATGTTCTATAAAAAAAAGTGTGTGGGTGCAGTATCCAGTCATACTACATCCACCTTGTTTTTCATTGTCACATGACTGGCGTCGACCTAGCTCCTGTGGCCTCATGAGACATAAAAGTGTTCATCCTATGCATACTGAAACATCTCGGTGGAAGCAGTAGTAGAACATCTGAAGATTTATCACAGATTGTTTTTTGCATACTTGCATGCTTGTTATTCATTATGTATACTGATTTTCACCTAGTGTTTAATATGGAAGTAGGCGATTTTGGACGCAGCACAGAATTAAACAGCCATGTGTCAGGAACGGCTCAGGTGAACATAAGTCTTCTAGAAAAGGGTTTTCCAAACTGGGGTGCGCAAACACCTGGTGGTTCGTGAAAGAATTGCAGGGGGTTTGTAAGTTGATAAAAATTTAGCCTTGTGACATCCCAGTGTGACCTTACGTATTACGTAATCATGTCAAAGGTGACACATGACGAATGCAAAACTACCGCTTCAGTGTTTACGTAAGTGTGGAGAAAAAGGAGCGTTCTGACGTTATTGTATGTGGAATGATACTAATTTATGTCTTTGTGCCCATTCTCATGATTTGCATATAGCACACAGTGTGAAAAGTCGTGCAAAACATATGCCCAATTTAAATTTTGCATGCATGTGATACGCCAGTCCTTCCCTTTCACGTAATACTGCACATCTTTTTGTGTCGTTTTATGTATTGGTTTCTCTATTTTTTTCTGTGTTTTACCATTGTTGTTTGATGTTAGAACAACTTTTTGTTACATAAAATGACGTCCTAACCTAAACCCCAATTCTAACCCCAACTCCTAGCGACTATGTTTTAAAAATAGACAAAAAATGGAGAAACCTATATATTAAAGTAACAGTATGTAGGATTGTGGACAAAACTGGTATAGCAATCACAAAACTTGTGGTTAAAACTGGTACTGCAATCACACAACTGGTGGCCAATACACAACAAGACAACATAAACATCAGTTGAGGGCTGCAACTCCACTTTTTAAATGACAATATCCTTGCCGGACCACTGAAAATGGTTTTTTAATGTCTAGTGACATATCAGGGCTATTTTAGGATTAATTGATATAAATTTCTTACATACTGTTCCTTTAAATCACATCCTAAAGCAAATCCCAAATCTAACCCTAGTTACCAGTCTATAGCAAAAATTGTAAATCACACTAGAGTGTTACCATTAATAAGTATTTAAAGTGCGAAGGATACATAAAAAAACATGCATTTAAACTGTAGACTTTAAAAGTTGATGTTGAATCCACTATTGTATTATAATTTATCTACAGTCCATAAATAGTATTTAGTTTAATTATATCAGAACTAACTGTAATTAAATTACTGGAAAAACAAGATTAGGCCATTACTTTTTTTATGAAAAAGCAATTATATTACAATAACTAGTAACTAGTAACACCCAACACTGGCTGTATGCAGCAGTATTTAAGCATTGATGTGATTACATAAAGGAAGTTTTGCTATATCCTTAAATACTATAATGTCTCCTCTAGAATAAACCATTTTTTCCTCTCAGACACAATGTTTAACACGTAGTTCAGAAACATTACATCAAAGATAATATAATATTATATACAGTACATTGTGGCCTATGCACACAGATATCCTGAAGGATCAGGTTGGTGACATGAAACACAAACAGTTTATTGATTAGACAGGAAAGTACAGGATCAGACACTTTATCTTAGGATTGTATTGACTAAATCATATAGATCTGATATTTATAGAGTCACACTAAAGCCGGGTGCACACTACAGGATTTTTAACTCATTCCCCACCAGACATTTTTTGAAACGTTTCCTGATTTTCACAAAATTTTCAGAAAATGCCTTCCAGGAAAATGTTCTTCTAAAAATATAGAAACATACAAATATATCAAATGAAAGAACAGACCCTGCTTTCAAACAAACAATAAACAAAAAAACAAAACAGGGAAAAGTTTCATATTATCTATAATTTTTCACTGCTTATAAATATGAGTATTTTTCCTAAAAAAAAAAAAAAAAAAAAAATAGCAAAATAAATTGCATTTTTGTGAAGGATTTTGTTGGAGATCAGATTCAGAACGATTATCAAAACATACACAGGGTTTAAAATTAGAAAAAAAGCTTCAGTTTTTTTACAAATTGGGTAAGTGTGCCATCTAGTGGATAGTCACGGTTTACAGATTAACATAAAAACTCCTCAGGAAAACTTTTTTATGCAAATTTAAAATTGCATTCTCAATTGAGGAGATAACTCCTCAATGGTGGGGAAAGAGTTAAAATTATATCTGATTATGAGACAAAAAATTACGACCTCATGAGTTGTTTAAGCAAATCCCTTATTACGACCTTAAGTGACGTATTAAGGGATTAGTGTCCTCTAGCGGCAGTATCTTATAAATACAACCTGTTGTTACATTTGAAGGTTTTTGCCTTATCAGATTAGACACATTTAATTTTATGAATTTGTAAATGTAGAAACGGTTTCATAAACATTTATGGTTTTAAAGATATTTTGGAGCATCTAACCCCACCCTCACCCTTACCCTAAACCCAACCTTTTCTCAACCATATAAACACAACACGTAAGTAAAAGTACAGTCAGGTATTTATTGCATAAAACAGTATAAAGTTATTACAAACTATTTGCGTTGCAAACCTTGCGAACTGAAGCCATACGATCACTTTATATGAAGAACGCACAGTCAGATCTCATTCAAACATAAACCAGCATGATGTAGTCGTAGTCGGTTAAATAAAAAATCTTATCCCATGCCATCATAGCAAAATGACCCCCCAAAATATAATTGTATACCCTAATATATTAAGTTTCACCTCAGAGGCGCTAGTTAAGTAAATGCATCTATTGGTCGTATTTGGTGAAATGGACAAATGACCAAAGCAATGGTATGAGTTGGAGGATATGTTGACTTATAGAGATTGTGACACATTTATTGTTATTTTCATTCATTAGCAGCTTTCTTCACTCCCCTAGCATGTTTAAAACCAAATCGATTTCTCCTCAGCTCATGTTTTTGAAGCAACGATGGTGATATGTTATCACAGACATGTTATTCAGGCAGTCGTGTTATTTTCTCACTTCCACAAGCCATTTCTCTGTCTACCTGACACGTATGCAGTTTGTTTTACGGTCGCTAGTTTAAAAGGTCTGCCAATCACCACCCTCTCTCATTGGCTATTGTGAATGTAATGATGTAATCATCCAGATTTAAAGTCTTAAATATCAAACATATTTGATATGATCTGGGTGGCCCTGATTTGCTTGTAAGCACATCGGATGTGTAAGATTTGATCTGTAAACGTCACACATTACATGATAATCTGAGACAAACATTGGAACCGACCGACCCGATTTTTTTTGGATTATCAGGAGGGGAAAATTTGGGCTGATATTCCTGTAGTGTGCGTCCATCTTAAAACAAACTAGTTTTGCTCTATTATATCTCAGGAGACTACATGGAGTTTACAGTAATGTTTACTAATGAGACAAATTTGACACAGAGACCATTTGAAAAAACATTTTTTAAGAGTAGATATGTTTACATTTTATTTTCTGTTGGTTGTGTCGTGTGTGTGTGAATGTCTCATTACGGTATGTTGCCTTTACAGGATTACAGTGTTGGATGTGTGCAGAACTCAACACAGCGGGACAGAATGTGCTTTTGTATTGTACAAAGAGAGCGTTCAGTATAAAGCGATTAGATTACACGCTATTCATATTTCAGACCGCCACTCATCCGAATGAAAAAAATCATATTGTGTATATGTGTGTGCACTTTGTGACCAAACTAACACAGCTGTAATGTATTTTGAGATTTTTAATGATGAGAGTCTTTGGCATCTTCTCACCCAGTCAATATAAATATATCAAGGTTATATTTTTATGATTTGATGTAGAAAACAGTAAAACACAAGAAATAAATGTAACTCTTTACAATAAGATTGTATTTGAACTATCAATGAACAATACAGCATTTATTCATCTTAATTAATGTTAATTTTGGCATTTACTAATACATTTTTAAATTTAAATGCTTTAATTGTTAACATTATTTAATGCACCATGAACTAACATAATTAACTATTTTGACATTACCAAACATTAACAAGAATAAATAAATGCTGAAAAACGATATTGTTCATTGTTTGTTCATTTAATTAATTTGCTCATTTTTACTAATATAACCTTTTCATAAAGTGATACTGAAATAAATTTAGCTGGGATTTCAAAGACTGGTTATGTTTAATCATACACTCTAAAATTGGTGGGTAATTTTGACACATATTGGGTAAATATCGGACAAAACACATGCTGGGTTAAAATTGACACAATGTTGGGTTGTTGTTACGCTATAATAACCCAGCAGTTGGGTTAAAACAACCCAGCATTGGGTCAATTTTAACTCAGCGGTGTGTTGTGTCTAATATTTACTCAACATGGGTCAAAAATAACCCAGTCATTTTTAGATTGTATGTATGCTCATGGATTGTAAAATACACGGACACAAAAATGACATTGTTAAACAGATCCAGTACAGTTTAGGATGTCATCTATGGTACTGATCTCCGCACCATTAATATTCAGTTTTGAGCTCATTTACACAGACAGATTTACTGGAAAAACTGTAAACACTCAAGTTAGTCAGGTTAATTCACAGCTATCTGCCCTTGAGCTTTTTATTTCTTTAATATATTTACATCAGTGAGAAATCTGATGCTAAAGATGTTGACTTTGTGATCTGATGTTTACTGACCTACAGATGTCGCCTGTTTGCATTGAAAAAAAATTGACTTTCACTAGAAGCTGCTTTACTTTTATGTCAAATTATTTGCATCTTTATTGTGACATGCTCACATATAGATCAAAGAGAAACTTAAATATCCACACTGACAATATTTACTTTCTTGTCTGATTGTGTGCAATTCATCTGTGTTAAACAATGTTTAACATCAATTAAATATCAAGAAACCGTGACTTATTTTATTTAAGCATAGTATTATGTGAATTTGATAGAGTTTGTGCATTTCTGTAGTTGTATTTTACAGTATACAGAAGGTGTGTGTGTGTGTTTTGTTGTTTTTTGGGTGCACTCCTCTCTGTATTGAAGTTTAGTTGAGCGTTTTGGTTGAAAACTAGAAACAGTTAAAACCTCATTTAGTAAACTAGTAGCCATTATTCTGCACATGTAAGAAATGATTTAATGTGATGTGGATGAAATGTGTTGTATTAAAATGTACAAGAAAATGCATCCCTTTTGCTTAGGGATTAGCTGCTGGTGTGGTTTGCAAAACAATGTAAAACTCCATTGACCTCAAGCCATCTCCACAGTGCAATTTACAAACACATGCTTTGTCTCTGCTTTGTAAAGACTTTAATGCAGGGGTGTCAAACTGATTCTAGGTTGAGGGCCGGATGATAAATAACATCGCCATGTGAGGGTTGGAGAGTTTTTTAAAACCTTAGTGTGCTGATAATGTTTTATTAACTAAACAAACTACAAATTAATTAGCAAGAAAAGTATAAAAACACACAGCCCTGTGAAAATTACATTTCATAAGTCCTCAGAAACATTAACATACTCATACTGTACAATAAAACATATACAGACAAATTTACATCTGTAAACACCCACTGGTTTTAGGTTGAAACTGAGGGGAAGCCTTCCGATCTCTCTGATGAAGTCAACACAGAAGTGACTTAAACTGCAATTCATCGACTGGCCGCTAGAGACAGGCTTTAAAAGGGAGTCAATCCCATATACCCCAATGTTAAAATGCCTAACTTTATAGCATAAATATATATATTTTTACAGCCTGGTACAAAAAGTGATTTTGGTTTATATAGCTAAGTTTGTCCTCCATGATAACTGTGAGTGGGAGGATTTTTTTAACTCATCTGTTTAAATTATATTAAGCCTTAAAATTCTGCATAATTAAGGGCGTGGCCATTTGAGTGACAGGTGAACTGCCACTGCTGTCACTACATTCAAGCTAGGTGGGCATAGTTTCAGCAACCAGCCACCTCAGATTAACCCACGTCCCGTCTCTTAACCCATTTTCGGTTATGCGTGAGTGATGCCAGGTGACACGCAGCCAAGATGGTGACAGACATTTTTACAGTCTATGGTTGAAACCTTTTTATTTTTCAATCACTGTGCAGAGACTTAAATTACTCTGCTAATCTCTCTTTACTCTTTGAGCATACAGATATGATTTATATAATTTAAAACGTTAAAGTCTAGTTTTTTTATGTCCAGTCCAATTAAAACGATTAAAATGAGTACTTGTCAAAAAAACAAAAGATAAATGTCTACATAATGCTTGGATTGTCTACTTTTAAAAGATAAACAAATATTCAAATATATATATTTTATAATTTTTTAATAAATTCACAAGTCTACCTTATAGAAACCATGGTTTTACTATAGAAAAGTAGTTTCCTCTCACATTCCTGCCTAAATGGCTCATTATGCGAGTCTTTGTTTCCTCAGGTGTCAATCACAGATTATTAAGGAGCTTTCACACCTTCTCAGATATGTCCTTTCTCAGCAAAAAGTGTCTTAGAAATTCTAAATCAATATTGTTTTATGTGAATGAGTAGGCAGAAGGATTTTCACATCATGCTGTTTACACTTGGTATTAAGATGTGTTTTCATCGATCGGATCACAAGTGGACGAGAGAGACACATTATGTTTACACCTGGTATTTAAATCCATCTCTTTTGTCCACTTTTGACCGCTTCTGTCCTGAATACTGTGAGAGGACGGTCCGTGAGACGGTGGGCGAGTCTCTCTGCTGTCATTCAAACGCGAGCGGGAGTAATTATGAGTTTATATGGACGCAAACAAATATTATGTCGGAGTCCGCTGCTTGTTTAGCAAGTATACATGCTGCACAGTGTTTTGTACGTTTATATGTTGGAGCGTTCTCTGAATCTTCAGCGCAATTGATAAAATAGGATCGCGCAACTTTCACACGCTTTCAAAACGAAACTACAGAGATCACCCGCTTTAGGTTTATCAATGAAAGGCTAAAAATAGCGCTGTTTACCAAATGTTCACGCCAGAAGTCAAAAAAAGACGTAAAACGTGTGTTTAATACCTCAGATTAGATAAATGGGCGGAGAGAAGGCGGTCGCGTGTGGCTGTTCGAACACATTCAACCACATTTGCGTTCAGCAACTTCAAAGCAATCCGATCGAAAGTGGTTTCGACTACCTCTGGATGTGGTTGAAAGTGGTCGAAAGTGGACGCGTTCAAAACGTTTTGAACACTGTTTACACCTGGCATTAACGTCGTCCACTTGTGATCCGATCGACGAAAACGCATGTTAATGCCAAGTGTAAACGGCCTCTTAGAAATTCTAAATCAATATTGTTTTATGTGAATGAGTAGGATTTTCACATCATTAAAAAAAGTCTAGACTACTAGATCTTGTGAAAAACAGGTTTATGGGTTTTGTGGACTTATATCAGTGTCCTAACAATTTAGCTTTTTCAAATGCCACGCAAAAAGATTTTTCTCTGAATAAAATACAAAGATGTCAATGCTGGTCAAAACTGCTCAAGGATGCCAAATCAGCCAAGACCCCATAGTTTTAAGAATCGACTAAAACCCCTCCCTTCTGCCAACACCTCACTTGATAATATCTTTTATTTTTTCCATCTTTATCTTTGCATTCCTTGTCAAAAACCCTTGGCGATGTATACTGTGTGACTAGTGCACTTATGTATTGCTGTTCTTGGGTTGCCATAATTGCTTCTATTGTTAATAGTTTGTGAATCAACATCAGTTTTGAGGAAGTTGCTACTCTCATTTCTAGATGTGTGTGTGTGTGTCGTGAAGAGCCATGTCCGCTTAAACAGCAGGATTCGGCATGCGGACCATCTACGGAGCTCTCTGCATTTTTCCAGCTTTATGCATTTTCCTATTAAAAATACACTAGACAGTCGCAACTGCCCCATTGTGCCTGAAAGTGCTTTTAAAATATGTATTTAATATGGAATAATACTCTATGAATCATCAGACAGCCCACAGGCCGTAAGAAACAATTTGTTCCTCATGCAGCAAAAGTGTTCAAGAACATGATTTGGTTTGATTTCACAGCAAGAAACTGAAGCTGCTGACTACATTAGTAGTCATGGTAACAGTCTTGTAGTTGGATAACACTTTCAATCCTTTATTCTGTACAAGAAATTGATTTGAAAAAAAGTTCATTTCATCTTTTTCTTTTTTTAGAGGAACTTAAAAATAAAAATTGAAATGATTAACATTGCTAATTCCTCAGCCTCATATCCTTCCAAACCTTTGTATGTGCTTTTTACACTATCATCTAACAGGACCTTAGCAACCACTCAGGACACCATAGCAACCAATGTATAGGAATGCTCGTGTATCCCATATGATGTACCGGGACAAAGTGTGCTGATGTTGAGAGTCATGTCAATCTCTCTCTCTGTCTCTCAGAAACATGAGGAGGAGGCTGTTGTGGACCACGGAGGCACTCGCTCCATGCCTAAAGATGGCTTTGAGAAGGAGGAACTAGAAGGTATAACACGTGTGATTTATTATTGCAGATTATGCTGCAGTGCTGAATAATGGTACACACACATACACACACATTACTGTGGTGATAACAGGTTGTTAATAATCTCACACTGTGTCTGTCTACAGTAAATGTAAATGTCTAGTGTGTTGTGTTATAATGACTGAATCTCAGTGGCCTGTAGCCGTCAGCTGATAGATGCCCTGTTTCTATTTCTGACTCACTGCAGAGCTCCAGCAGTCACTTGTATTTTCCTCATAAATCTGAATATTTCATTACAGCCTGTGCAACTTCTGCAGTTAAAGGAATAGTTCACCTTAAAATGAAAATTAGCCCATATTTTACTCATCATCATGTCATCCTAGGTCGTTTTTTAGCCAGAGTTTTTAAATATCCTGGTTATTTTCAGCTTTATAATTGCATGCATTTATAATGACCTCCATCTATCAAAAACGGATCCATACAGTCTGAGGTGAAGTAATGCGTTTTGGGTACACACCAAAAGACTGTGTCTCATTGGGCTGATTTTGGTCCGATTTCCCCCGTTCCAACCTAGTCTCACGAAATTTCATTATATAGTGACATACATTTTTGATTATTTTTTGGTTATCAGGAATTTCCAAGTTTTTTCACGTGATTATCACGTATTGGTTACTCAACTGTTTTGTCCTATTTTCTTACCATTGTCGCTTCGGTTTAGGGTTAGATTTACATAAAATGACATTCTTACCCAAACCCAACTCTAACCCTAACGCCAGGCAACATATAAAAAATAAATCAGAAAAATTTGTATAAACCAATACACAAAGTGTCATTCTAATGCAAACACCAAATCTAACCCTAAACCGAAGCGACAATGGTTTGAAAAGCAGTTGAGTAACCAATACGTGATAATCACACGAAAACAGATTTTTTTTTTATTGAAAACGAAAAAGAATAAAAAATTTACGTGACTATATAACAAACCTCCATGAGACTGTGTAGACTGCAAAAAAATTATTTTCAAGAAAAAAATTTCTTATTATTTTTGTCTTGTTTTCAGTAAAAATATCTAAAATTCTTAAATTAAGATGCTTTTTCTTGATGAGCAAAACGACCCAAGAAAATAAGTCTAAAAATATCAAATTTAATTGATTTTGTGCATTAAACAAGCACAAAAATATGCCAATGGGGTAAGTAAATTTTTCTTGAATTTTTCTTGAATTTAGTGTTTAAGAAAAATTTTCAAGATTTTTTTGCTTACCCCATTGGAAGATTTTTTTGCTTGTTTTATTCACAAAATCACTTAAATTTGATATTTTTTGTCTAAAAACTAGACTTATTTTCTTGGGTGGTTTTGCACATCAAGAAAAAGCATCTTCATTTAAGAATTTTTAGATTGAAAACAAGACAAAAATACTAAGAATTTTCTTTCTTGAAAATCATTTTTTGCAGTGTAGCCCCTCTCGACAAACCCAGCTATGTCCTGATTATCTTGATGGTTCTACAGTTTATCTTATCAGATTTTCCCTTGATGTGAGGTGTGTTAAGAGTGTCCTAACTTGATCAGAAGAACGTTAATAATCGTAAATATTAATGTTTAATCAGAAATCCTGATGAGTGGGGGGAACACCGAGGACAAACACACGCACGCTCTTAAGATTATCACTTGAAACCAAACAATATCCAATCAGAAAGCGAGATGATAGAAAACAGAAGCAGTCATGGCGCAGCACAAAGTGAAGTTGATGTGGACAGCAGACATGGAGGATCAGCTTGTTGATTTGTGGCAACAGCACGAATGTTTATATCATGTGTCGTGTAAAACATTCCAAACACTATCATTGTAATTTCTTCCTGCATATCGTCTGCCATGCTTATTCTGAAGTCTTGCGAGATTTTGCGAGGTTTCCTGTTTTCACAGTCGAGACTCTGTTTGAAAACTGTTCGTGTGTGGTGTGCTGTCTTTGACATAACATGGCACACCACACACTATAGGAACAAAACGGTTAAATCTAGGATTTTGTATCTTCATGTTTGTGGTAACATTTTTAAAATCTTATAAGATGTAAAAAATCTTTTGGTGTGTACCCGGCATTAGAGAGACATACAAAAGATGAAGAGGAGTGGGTCCCCAGGAACAGGATTGAGAAGCACTGATTTAGAAGACACTCAAGCATATGCCTGTTTACTTTTTACCGATTTTAGTTCATTGTTAAAAGTACTATTCGGGCAGGATTAGTTTTACAGTCATTTTTATCAGAGTTTCTCAATGATTTTATTCCCGTCCAAAGGCTTCATGTCAGTTATCGTTACAGACAATGTCAGAAAAGATTATTGCAACTTTTACCTTCTGTAAAACGGTCTGGAGAAATTATTATACTAATCCAGTGTGAATAGGCCGGCTTTAAATATACACATACATTTTGTTATTTCCTGTCATTTTGCGCAGTTTTTTCAAATATAAATGTGCTTAAAGAAGCATTCAGTTGCGTTCTAGGCGGTGGCAAGTCAGAAGCAATTTTGGCTAAAACAAGGCTAGATTTGAGCTGTCAGTTAAAGTCTAATAGACGTCTACCATAGCCCAGAATAGACGGTATATATTTAAAACAAATAAAAGCAAACACCTGAATACCTTTTGACTTTGCTTACATATCAATCATACATGTTCAAGTTATTTTTGGCAAAAATGGCATGTAACCAAATTCAAAGTTATTTAGGGTAGAAGTGGGTTACTCATAGCTGGACTAAATTGGGTCTATAGTCTCGCATTTTGCTTGCTGGGAAGGCATACCAAGGCACCAAACTTTTTCTGAAACTGACGTTCTCCCCAAACCAAAATTAAACCGAGTGTTCATCCCTGGTCCAATTTCGAGTTTTTCTCGTCGGCATCATGTTGCGTGTTTGCACATGTGATATCAGAAAGCTAATGTGCACATGACGATGAGGGAATTGACGTGCTGCATAATCGAGTTACCCCTCCTGCTTCTGAATGTTTTACTGAGATTTCTTATCCCGTGCGAATTGACCATCAATATTACAGTAAAATTACATTACTCCATCTACCACTGTAAAACTAATCCCGTCCGAATAGGGCTTAATACCCTGAATCCCATGTTGTTGACCACTAAGTTAATAAAGCTTAAGGTGAATCCATACTGTATTAAGTGGCTCTATTCTTTTCTGAACAAACGTATACAACAGGTGAGGTATAACAACTCATATTCTGAGGTTAAAATTACGAACACGTGGGCCCGCAGGAATGCATGTAGCAAGTCAATACAATAGCATTTTTAATACATTTTAAGCTTATTAAATAGGAAAGACGATGCTTCACATTATTTCTCTGCGGTGGACAGATTTGTAGGCTGGTGTGACAATAACTCCTTAATACTTAGACATGTATTGGATCATAGTCCGGAAATGACACATGGTAACATCATTGCACAGGTTCCTTCATACAAGTACTTGGGTGTCTATATGAATAATTCACTATGCTGGTCTTTTCATGTCAACAATCTTTGTTCCAGTTTACAGCAGAGACTATACTTTCTACACAGGTTGAAAGCATTTGGAGTGAACCGGAAGATCATGTACTTGTTTTACCAATCTGTTTTTGAGAGTTTGATCAGATATGGTATTACTGCATGGTTTGGTAATTTGTCTGTCTAGTTAAAATCTAGGTTAGGACGTTTGTTGCACACAGCAAATTATAGAAAAATGTTTGCAGTTTTTTCTATAAACATGACTTTGAGCATTTCAAATAGCTTTACTGTATTTGTGTCAAAAACATTGGCCATCACAAATATAGCCATATACACATGTATTGTAAGCATCAAGTTAATGTTAGCCTGAGAGAAACCTCTGTGGGTGTGAAATGAAGAGCACAGCTCGTACAAGCACAACCCTAACACAACACACACACACGTGTGTTTATCTGCCTCTTATATGGCATCAGTAGAAAAGACCGGTGGGTGGATGGACAGCTCGTATTCAAGAGCGATTCACAAGGGAAAAAATTAAAATGAACATTTACTCCAAGCATTTTCTCAAAGGACTTACATGACGTCAGCTACGCTCTGCCCTTGTGAGCTATTTTTACAATCTGCTGTGTCTGTCAGTGAAAAAGATCCAGAGACTGTGTGTTTGTCTGACAACCAAAGTAATTACAGTATCGCAATGATAAAAATACATGAGGAGTCAGAGCTCTTGGCATCTCTAAATAGAGACTCTGTATCCTACACATTATTCAAAGTAATACTTTATTTCTCAAGCTGTTTATTTGCAGTAATTATACATTTGTATTCTTAGTTTTGGCTGATAAACAAAAATTTAAATGCGTATGTGGGTGCAGAAGAAGTGATCGGTGTTTAATTCTGTACAATATCTGTATATCTCTTAATGTTCATGTCTATTTTTATGAGTGCACTAACATTTAGTATGCACTTGTTTAAGGCACTGTACATTTTTATGTGCTGTAGTCAGTTATTTTACTCAGAATATCTGTTTTTGTTTGGGTTCATGTGGTGACGCCCACTGCCAATTTACCCAGTAGTGTATTTTGATGCAAACAATAAAAACATTGCAAATTTATAAATTAGATCAACTTAAGTGTAAGAATGATGCACACAGGGAGTTTATTAGTATAGATGTTTTTTTACTTAAGGTTTCTTAAGTACACACTGTAAAAATAATGAAAGTATTACTGACAACTGTTTGCCAGTATCTTACTAGATTTAAATGTTATTTACTGGCAACAGTTTGTTGAAAGTTAATGAACAATAAACATTAACACGTCTTTATATTTACAGAATTAAACTAAAATAACAGTCTTATGTAAAGCATTCTGGAAACCAAAATCTAAAGAAAAAAAAAACAGAAAAAGGTTGATGTGACATTAAGTCCAAGAAGCTTTTATAACTTTACTAACTTTAATAACTTAAACCTACAAAAACAGGAATGCATGGCATGGCAAAAACCATAAACAGACGAGATATATTTCAACAACTAAACTTCACGCACAATGGCAAACACAGGGTATAAATACAAAGACGAATAACAAGACACACCTGGAAACAATAGGCAGGTCTGGTGGTACCCAGAGTGTAGATTTAACACTGGTGATTTTGCTGTGTATGGCAATTGCAAAATCCTCCCATTGCACTGGAACGTTCGTTTCCTAAAAATTCCCACAATGCAACGCAAAACCCAGAGACTGAGGAAGTCCACAAGTCCTGAGTGTGCCATTTGGGACAGGGCCAACTAGGGGTGTCAATAATAATCGATTCGGCAATGCATCGCAATGCGGGCATGCACGATTCAGCATCGATGCAGCAAATGCCATAATCGATTATGTCACTGTTTATTTTCTGGAGATGACCGTGATAGACGGGTAAATAAAAACGCACCCCTTTCCATGGAAAGTGGACATATGGGCACATTTCGGATTCTATGAAGTTAATGGGAAACAAGACTTAATTACTCTATGTGTAAAATTCTCATCTCGGGCAGGGCTCGCAAAATCGCTAGCCCGACTTCTCGTTTCTATTGTGAATTCCTGTCGGGCTACCAAAATGTATCTCCACCCTGCCCGTCGGGCTATCTTGGGTAGGAAATAATATTTTAATGTTTTTGCTTTGTCTCAGATTTAGTTAGGTAATTATAGTGTATGTATTTCGGTGTCCTCTTGTCAGTCATTATCCTCACGTACCAAGTGAAACTGTCAGGAAATGAAGTGAAAGCATAAATAAACTCATCCTCTAATGTGCACGTCTGATATATGCGCGCGACCCTCTGCACGCGCTTCTACCGGCTAGATTCTTCACGAGCACCTGCTTGCGCGAACTCAAGTCATTTAATAAAATAACGTAATTTCATTTTTACCTCATAGACTAACATTTTTTTATCGTATTTTTTTTCTTTCTTCAGTTAGTAACTTAAATATGTGAGAAGGAAAATATGTTTGAGTGATTTACGTCTAGGCTATTGAGAGTATGATGTTACAAGCTGATAGGTGACTAAACAGCAGTGGTAAGATATGTTTACCTAAAGCGAATAGAATGTGTGTTTGTTATTTCGTTTTACCTCAGAGTCTAACATTAGGGGAACATAAAGGGAATTATGTTTATTCCTTTTTAATAAATATCTGCTTTAAGTCTTCTATATTGTGTTAAAGTCAGTGGTTGTTTATATATTTGATAAAATACCATGTTATCTAAATACAATGTGTGATGTGTTGAGGTATTTTTTATAAAAAAATAACCTGTGTTATAATACATTCATATAATATTTCAGTAATATAACAATTAACATATACTAACGTTAGGGGAACGTTAAAATAACCTAAAAATAACATTAGGGGAATGTTTATTTTCTTAAAGAAAACATTCCTGGCTAACCAAAAACCTTGGAAAATAGGGGAACGTTTTGGGAACCAAATTGTTAGCTGGGATGGGCAGGAATATTTGGCTTACATGGAAATCCAGGATTTATCAATATTCTACATTAAACAGTGTATTTTTTTATTCTGGTTACTTATATTCATTTCGGGCTACCAAAAATTAAAGAGTGTCTGCCCGAAGGGCTACCAGGGATTTTAAAATTTTGCGAGCCCTGGTCAGCTTTCGTTTTTGTTGAGAATAGTTGCACTTGAGTTTACTACTTGACTTATTAAAAATTTGCCTTGTTGTGTACAGTAGAATTCTGATGCATCGCAATGCATCGTAGAATCGAATTGTATTGAATCGTTACCTAGTGAATCGTAATTGAATTGAATTGTGAGGGCAGTGCCAATGCACACCCCTAGGGCCAACCATGCCAGAACCCTTACAGTTGATTTCTGGTTCCCAGTACAAGTACTATTATTATGACGCTACAGCTATATTAGCCATTAATATTGTACTAAAATGCAATATACAGTAACAGGTTGTTACATCACAGACAGGTATCTCATGCAGTATGAATGAATGCCATATATCTACAGATTCCCACAATTACGTTCATACCAGACTCCTGTGAGCGCCCACCACTGGTGTTGAGTCATGACAGCGGTAGGGTTGACGCAGGAGCCGTATTCAGCTTTCCTCAACACTTTTCATCTGTATTTCACATCATCTGTTCATTGCCGGATCAGACAGGTTTCCATATGTGCTTGTTTCCCGGGTTTTTCTATAACTGAACAGCAGTCTTTAAAAGAAGATGTTTAATGCTTTGGAAAATGATGTTAAAGCCCATACTACTGAGGCATTACTGTTGAGCCAGTATGGGATGATACCTTAATACTTATGTCATATATCACACATAATGTTATATAATCTAACATGTTCTATAATCCAGTTCAATTTGATTCAGCTTTCCTCTGCATTTTAAAACCATTTATAAGGGGAGGTTATTTCTATTTTAATCTGTTTCCAATTTTATTTCTGTATACAGTATGCATGCATACTTTTATAAATTGTAAATCAGGCAAATTTTAACATGCCTTCTAAAAAATGTCCATAAAATATTGACGATTATGATGTGACTAATGATGTCTAGTTTTGTAAACAGGTCACAGGACTCTATACATCGGGGTTCATGTTCCTCTGGGCCGGAAAACTCACAGACGACATCGTCACCATGGACACAAAAACCAGAAGAAAAACAAACAGAGAGATTCAGGGGTTGAGGATGGACGGGAATCACCATCACACGGTAATCAGGATTCTTCAAAAATAATACTACACATGAGAAAAAACGATTTAATATGTTTGATAAAAAATATTTTTATTATTAAAATTAAATGTGTAACTTTCTATTAGGTATGTCTCTTTTTCTCTACTTTCATTTTTTTGGCATCTCTCTGACACCATTGTTATTCGCACTTTCATGGTCTGTCCAATTTTCTGTTTTCTTTGAATCTCTCTCTCTCTCTCTCTCTCTCTCTCTCTCTCTCTCTCTCTCTCTCTCTCACTCTCTCTCTATAGAGAGCGTGTATGTAAGTGCATGTTGCTCATTTCAGGCCATGAAAGACCTATGATGACTCAGTCCGTAAGAGAACATGATGGATTACTGCAGAACCATCAAATGATAGAAAATACAGAATAAAAGTCCTACTTTTCTAATAAAATGCTGGTGTATTTACAACCCAGCGCTGGGTCAAAAAGGAACAAACCCGGGTTTAATTAACTAAGAAAATGATTATATCTAATTCAACAATGGGTTAAAACAACCCATCATTTTAGGTTGAAACAACCCAGCATAGGTTAATATACAACCTAGTGGGTCGGGTTCGTCCCTTTTTGACCCAACGCTTGGTTGAAAATATAAGTGTCCCAGCATTTTTACAGTGTACACTAATAATGCAGTATATTGCCAATTGTGTTTAGATTATGTTCTGTTTGTAAAGTTGGTTCAGATAGAAATGTTTTAGGGTTCAATAAAAGTTAGTCGGCTATCAACAAATTACAGCTCAGTTTAATAAAGCACTCATTTAAACATACTGTACATTAATGGGCATATAAGACAAGCACACAGATAAAAACATATATATTGTTTTATAATTGCCATCATGTTTTAGCTCAGTGATATAGCATTGTGTTTGCAGTGCAAAAGGTCATAAGTTCAAACCAAGGGAACACAAAAACTGATCAAATGTATAGCTTGTAATGCACTGTAAGTCGCTTTGGATAAAAGTGTCTGCCAAATGCATAAATAAATAATGTTTTATAGGACTTTATGGTGATACAATCATTTACTGTTCTTATCTGTGCAATATTTTATCTGTAGTCTTTTCTGTATGTTGTCCATATCACAGATACCCCATCACAGCGGGTTCAGTTTCTGCTGGGTACTGAGGATGAGGATGAAGAGCACATACCACATGATCTCTTCACTGAACTAGATGAGATATGTCTCCGTGAGGGAGAAGATGCTGAGTGGAGAGAAACCGCCAGGTACTTACTCATCATCTGATTTGATTGGTACCATAAGACATGAGCTTTTAAACTTTATGATGTCAGTGAACCCAAAACATGATGAACATTTTGTAAGAGACTCTCTTCCCTCCAATATATACATCTGTCTGTGTTTTATTGTCCAGGTGGCTGAAGTTTGAAGAGGACGTGGAGGACGGAGGAGAGAGATGGAGTAAACCGTACGTTGCTACTCTCTCTCTACACAGCCTGTTTGAGCTCCGGAGCTGCATCATTAATGGAAGCGTCATGCTAGACATGAGAGCCAATTCACTGGAGGAGATCGCCGGTAACCACACACTTTCTGTCTGATGCATGCAAGGCAACGTCCTATAGGTCAATGTGTGATGCAAGTCAAACAGTGCAAAACATACAAAGTGGACAAGAGACTCAAATGATTTTAATAAACGTTGACATTAGTTCTGTAATATGCACATAATTTATATTTAAGTTAGAGATTAAGTTATTTATAGTCCTTCTAATATTATGCAGAAATGATTGAAGCATATTTATAATCAAGATTTCTTATTGTATTTTGGATTGTTTGTTTGCACTGAGCTTGTTGCAGTGCATTCTGGGATTGTGTTAACCATGTCGTCTTTGTCTTATGCCGCCTTAGAATTTGTCCAGAAGAAGGCCAAATAATTTTAATGTTTGCTATCTCTGGTCACATGAGATTCCTCTGTCAAATTATCACATTGTAATAGGCTGTGGATGTATCACAGAGGAACACTTTAAACAGAGCTTTACACTTCATTCTCGGTGGGATTTGTGTAGACAGCTCAACCCATGTGTACGGCACCACACTGTTTAAGGCTCAGGTAATTGCCTCATATGTACAAAGTTCAGCTTCTGAGCCCCAGGATTTTAAGATTTGAGAGTTTTGAAGTGTTGCACATTTTTAACATTGAGAATTATATAATATTTGACTAGCTACTTAAAAATCACATCAGCTCCATGTCAAGACACAATGGTACAGACTAATGCTATGTTAGGAATTACTCCTTCGATTTGTTGTTCAGTTCAAAAATTAATTATACTAAACTTTGGTGAAGCATATGATGGCAAAAAAAATGGTGTTTGCTGTAAAACATGTATAGTTTTACAGATATATTAAATAAACATGACAATCTATATTCATATTTCATATGAAGAGCTTAGATGCAACCCCAAGTGTGTCTGACGTTTTCTTGTAAATAAGAATTTTTTATCAGACTGAATGGATTCTGGATGGATTTCTGAATAACTGAGGCCGGATTTGAAGCAAATGTATTTGATGAAGGTATATAATATGCCGATGGCATTCGGTTAGTTTCATTGTAATTTTTGACAGAAGTGGCGTGTAGCGGCTTTTGCATCTCAGCTCCTCATAAATGTTAGGAATAAGATGAACATTCTGTTCTGATTTACTTGCCCGCCTTACAAACTTATATTATGCTATTTTTTCTGTGAAACACATTTTTATATGTGACCCGTATTGGCAAAATGAGTAAGAATGAGCAAATATTTTAAAAATAAATTATTTATATTTTGACATTCTCTATAAAAACCCTTCAAATCGATTTATAATTTGTTGAAATTACACCTATCAGAGTCAGTCAAGTTAATTTTGAGAAAAATTAGGTTAAAGATTTTTGAAGGTTCAAAAACAAAATCACCACATCCATACCTTACACTGCAAAAATTGACTTTTTTACTTAGTATTTTTGTCTTGTTTTCAGTAGAAATATAAAAAAATTCTTAAATCAAGATGTATTGTCTTGATAAGCAAATGTCCTACGAAAATAAATCTAGTTTTTAGACAAAAATATAACATTTAAGTGAATTTGTGACTACAACAAGCTGTTGGCAAAAATATCTGCCAATGGGATAAGAAAAAATCTTGAAATAAGTTTTTTCTTAAACACTTAATTTGAGAAAAAAAATGTAACCCCATTGGCAGATTTTTTGCTTGTTTTAGGCAAAAATTTAATTACATTTTATATTTTTGTCTAAAAACTAGACTTATTTTCTCAGGTAATTTTGCTCACCAAGAAACTGCATCTTCTGCATCTAAGAATTTTTTGATATTTGTAGTTAAAACAATACAAAAATACTAAGAAAGAAAGTCATTTAAAAATAACTGGTAAAACGAATATATATAAAATAATATCTATAGAAACAAGAAACTTTATTCTTTCTTTCTATCTTTTCTTTTTTATTGTTTGATTGACATTGAGACAGAAAGCTTCACTGTAATGCAAGTCATCTAATTAATATAACATCAGATATTTTCCCAACAGTTAACCAAACATTCACTTAAGATATAACATTATATTTGTGTGAGTTCTTGTCAAAACAAATATTTTTAAAACTGTAATTATGTGTGTATATTTTGGGGCCGCACGCTTAACTACGTGTATGCTTCGTATCTGTCAGTCAACGCAAAGAAGATAATTTTTTCATCCTTAATAACTCTTTTAAAATCCTGAATTTTATCTCTAAAGGGATAGTTTCCCCCAAAATTTTAATGATCTCATTATTTTCTCACTCTCATATTGTTACAAACCTCTATACATTTCTTTGTTCTGATAAACACGAAGGAAGATATTTTAAAGGAATGTTTTTAAAAACATTAAAATCATTACATAAAATACCTTCCTTTATGTTCATCAGAACAAAGAAATGTATATTATCCCTTTAATAACTATTTTTACATCAAGTAAGTCCTGCATTTCATTTTCTAATTCCTGCATGTTTTGAAACGAAAACCAAAATGTAAGAGGCGCATGTGGATGGAGACACATCTTTGTATTAGATTAAGCATTTAGGACGATACACCTTTTAGAAAATGTATAAATAAAGATCATTTGAGATGTTTAATGACTATTTAGAGCATTGGGATCACTAGACAAGGGTTCAATGTACTTATAAAAACCTCAAAGTATTTAGCCTTTTTTTCCGCCTGTAGCTCAAATTTAGACAAATTTAGCACATTCCGACTCCTTTTGCCAGCACAGGTCACACATTTATTTTAAGAATTAGTTGAATTTATTGGTTATGTTGTGTGCTGAATGTTTCAGATATGGTGCTGGATCAACAGGAAGTGTCTGGACATCTAGAGGATGATGTTCGGAAGAAGATCAAAGATGCTCTTTTGAAGCATCACCACCATCAGAATCAGAAGAAACTGGCCAACCGCATTCCTATCGTCCGCTCGTTCGCCGACATCGGCAAGAAGCAATCTGAGACCAACTGCGTGGACAAAAACGGTATTCATTTTCCTCAGCACAGAAAATGTAAGAGATGACCCATAAATGTGATCCAGTCTGTGAAAACCCAGCTAAAGTCATTTTATTTGTGATTTACTTTTTATGTAAACACTATTCTATAAAAATATAACCTTGATATCTTTAAAGGGGACATTTCACAAGATTTAAAAAAAATGTCAAATAAATCTTTGGTGTCCCCAGCGTATGTGAAATTTTAGCTCAAAATACCATATAGATTATTTAATATAACATTAACACTTATTATTAAATTGACACGTTGTATGTGTGAGAAAAAATAGTGCAGATTAAGGGGTGGTATTTTTATAACAAGATCCCCTTCTGACATCACAAGGGGAGCCAAATTTTAATACATGCTTGCAGAGAATGGTTTACCAAAACTAAGTTACTGGGTTGATCTTTTTCACATTTTCTAGGTTGATAGAAGCATTGGGGAGCCAAATTATAGCACTTAAACATGGAAAAGTCCGTGTCATATGACCCCTTTCATATTGACCAAGTAAGATCATGTCAAAAATTGGAATCAAGTAAAAGTTTGATGCTCTATATCTCATCATTAGATTATGAGACTTTAGTCTGGATTTCATAAACAGGGTCACATACTGTATATAATATATACAGTACATCAGATGACCCTCTCATTGTTATAAAGTTGGACTGCTTTTGTATGACACATCATCAAGTTCCCTTTAGAAAAAGCAGAGGAACCCAAGAATGTTTATGTTCAACTGGATGCAGAAGGAAAACGTAATAATGCTGTGTAAATCTGCTGTATAAATGATGTTTGATTGGCCAGAATACTGAATTGTGAGTATGTTCTTATTAGTAGTTGAAAACATTACCAAATTAATTATTTATTATAAACAAACATGGTAACGGTCAGAAACTTTTAAAACTTGGTGAATGGGACCTGCAGAAGTTTCTGTGGGTAGATCTGATGAACTGTCCTTTAAAAGTTACAAACAGACTTGGTAAAAAGTATTGTGTAATAGTATTTGTGTTAACACCTTTTCTAATGTACAGTGGTTAATGGCCATTTACACCATTTCTGTATTCTGTCATTTGATCTTAGTCAATGCAGAACCCCAGAGGAAAACATTATTGCTTACAAATTGCGCTTTCATAGTGCTGGAAACTTGATGGATTTCTCAGTCATGTAAGCGGGTCAATGAGGGAAAGGCATCATCAGGCATCAGTGTTGAAAGAAGATCATCTGTACTGTTGTTGTTCTTATCATCCCTGCTGTCTGGTGTTAACACATGCATATGCACAGCGTGCTGTTTAAATGTACCAGATTAACAAGCGTAATCTCATTCAGTGGTGGTTGCAAGAAGTCTTTAAAGAGCACGTATTATCCGATTCACGATTTCACAGTGGGTATTACTCAGGCCCGGCTGCAGGGTGAAATGACTGTGAAGTTGTTAAGGGGGCTCAACTTTATATCATCAATGAATAATGCACACTGAGATCTCGCTTTGGAACGACAGATTTTTAAATGCAGCGCTCTATAAAACACTCCATATGCAACTGCACAGGTAACCAGAAACTGACTAGCAAAATGTAAACAGTATAATGATGATAGATCACGAGTTATTATTTAATAGACTAGTAAGTGTGGATTACGTATGTTAAATATCTCTAGCCTGGTGGTCAGGACATGAATGGAAAGGTTTATTTATCTCCACATATATCATAAAAAAATAGCAGGGTAACTTTGCAGTATTCCACATTATATATTTCCTAATATGTGTATTCAACTGCAATAAACGTCCCATATGGCAATACATTTCCTCACAACATTATTATTTCTCAAAACTTTGAAAAAAATGTTAAAAATAAGAAAAAAGGTAGTTAAGATTATATTAACATTGTGAGTAATCTTTCAAACATCTTAAGGAGCATCACATTTCTGGCTGACGACAGAGGTATTCAGGCCAATCACAACGTACAAATTAGCTGGCCAATCGGGGACACAGAGATTTTCAGATCAATGAGTTTTGTACAAAATCAGTGCGTTTCAGGAAGACAGGGATATCTGGAGCTACACAAAAGTATGGTATGTGGAAAATAATGTGTTTTTTAACCATAAACCACACAAACACGTATTATACCAAATACACAAAATAACGTTGTTTTTTAGCAACAAAATAGGTGCTCTTTAATATTAAAAGTATGTAACCCCAAAGTTAAAGGGATAGTTCACCCAAAAATGAAAATTCGGTCATCATTTATTCACTTTCATGTTATAACAAACCTGCATAATTTCTTTATTCTGATGAACACAAAGGAAGATATTTTGTAATCAAACAGTTTGTGGACCCCATTCACTTCCATAGTAGGAAAAAATAATACTATGGAAGTAAATGGGGTCCACAAACAGTTTGGTTAAACATTTCTCGAAATATCTCCCTTTGTGTTCATCAGAACAAAGAAATGAATACAGGATTGTAACAACATAAGGGTGAGTAAATGATGACAGGATTTTCATTTTTTGGGTGAACTATCCCTTTAAATAGTTAGTGTTGCCTTATAGTCCGGAGATGCCAAATTCTTGCTATGTTTATTAACTTTATCAAAAGTTCAGGATGACTTCTGTATTCATTCAACACAAGGACAAAGATTTAAGGGATTCACTCCACATACTTTCTTGTATTTTCATTTTGATTGTATTGTTGTGTTTCTTTCGATGACATCTCTCTGTCTATGTGAGATGCATTCTGAGTTTCTCCTGTTATATGTTTGTGTGTGTGTGTGTGTATGTTTGTGTGTGTGTATCTGACAGGCACTTCATCTTATCTCTTTAAGTCTTCTCTGTGGCGATCAGTTCATTCTGATGGAGATGAGTGTCAGGTCTCACCCTGCTCTCCATGTTGGCTCTTCTGCTGCTCCTCCAGTGTCTCCATCACCTCACCTCTTCCCTCCTCATCCACATCCACTCACCCGTCCCACAACCTTATCTCTACAGGTCCCACTTTCGACCTGGAAACAGAGGACAGCTCGGATCCAGGCAACGTTTCTTGAGAGACTTTCGCTTCTGCTGTAGTTCTTCCTAAAACATAAGCGGTGAAGGTGTTTGTCTTTAGTTGCACTTGGGCAACCCTGAATTAGAGGCTATTAGTAACACAAATTTACACCAGGCTTGCTTTGCCCTACGTTTTGAAGCTGTTTACTCTGCAAACACACCAAAGATGCGCATGAACACTAACCATAGACAAATCAGCTTGAACTGATATGTATTGGTTTAAAAAAATGACATTGCTGCAAATACACATGCATGCAGTTTTTTGATACAAAATAAGATCAAGATTAATCACATTACAAGGTGTCTTTGATGTAACAAACAGATGGTATATAAAAAAAATGATCTGCTACATCAAAGGTCAGCCTTTGCTTTACAAACCTTTGATACCTGAACAAGCCGGTCTTTATTTTTCCAGCAGTTTTTCTCAGCCTGGCCAGATCACAAACCCTTCATAATACTAAACCTGTTTTAAAAGCACAAAATGCTTTTTCAACGGCTGAATGAACCTCTTAAAATAGTACTGTGTCAAATTTTTCATTATAATTTACTATTAACATTATGCTCATATCACAATATTGCACTACTTGTATCAGTAGAAGTATCATTTTGCAGATATTTTTATAATGTAAAGAATATGCAGAACATGTATTACCTTTATACAGGGCTTATGTTTAGGATGTTTGCCAGCTTCCCACACACTAATGCGAGCACATGAAGACCAGCAGACCTCTTCATTCTGTTCAGAACATCATTAGTGCAGTAATTCATACCGCGTGCTGAGCCAAAGCCAGATTAAAACAGCAGCGGTTATGAGTAATATAGAAAACCTGTCTGTGCGGCATATGAGACGATAATGTCCTGCATGCACTGAACCTTTAGAGACATGAATGAAACATGTAGTGCGAAATCTTTGATTTATTTAACCAGTTCGGATAAAATGATGCTTTGTGATCTGTATCCATTTTTATAGAGTTGCTGAATACTAGTCATCTTTTCTCTGCTCACTGTTAATGTCAGAGATCCAGTGTGATGGTTGACAGATGTTTGGGATCATAGCAAACGGCCATTCCTATCATCTTCTCTCCTACTGTCCATATACTTTAATCATCCTCATCTGCCACTCAAAGACATTTTTTTTTAGATACAACCAATGCTAATATCACTGCAGGGTTCTCCTTTTTTATATGAAGCATCTCCTTTTGTCTCCATCTTATAAAAGCAACAGAATCTGCATGACCAGTTAGTGTGCATCTAATTTAATTTTTTAGAGACCCAGGGCTCTGTGAATTTCAACCAGAGCACATTCATCATCTTTTATAAGCAATGGTTCACATGTGAAATCATTTGACTTTACTCTTGAGAGATGTTCTGCTGTGATCGATTAGCATTGATGTTGTATGGATTGACAGATTGTGCTCTCATGGTTTTTGGAGAATTGATTGTCCGAGCTCTATCATGTCTCTGTTTCTCCAGGACAGATGATTTGCCCACAGTCCCAACCCATCACCGCAGAAGGCAAAAGTGATGTCAGTCGTGAGAACAGCGCTGTAGACTTCAGTAAGGTAATAATGTTTGTGTATCATCCCTCAATAACTCCCTAGAGGCAAAATGACCCAGCGCATTTGACTTTGTCAGTGAAGCATGTATCATACGTATTTTGCACTGGCGCACAGTGGGTTTTTCCCTCCACAGACATTTTTTTAACGTTTTATGACACTGAAATTTAAAATTAAAATGTAATTTGAATATTTGCAAAGATAAACAACAAAATATGTTTGCAGGCCATAGTCATGTATATTTACTAAAAACAAGTGTTACACAAAAATCTTTCTTGTTCTGTTGTGTTATTTTCGTCCCGGCTGTCAGGGTCACAAGGAACAATCCACTACTTATCTTCAAAGTAAATTATACTAAAGTCGTTTTACATTTGTAACTTGTATTGACCACACTTATGAGTTATTATTGACCACAGCGAAAATATATATCTGTCTATAAAAGTTTTTCTGAAAAATTGTACTTTCGCCCCTGCTCTCCCCTACTGCTATGATTTATCAAAGTGCACCTCTGTTATGGGAAGAGGATTAATATTTTAAACTCTTTGTACCCAATGTCAGGTCTGTTGTGTTAAGTGGTTCTTATGGTTGTGATGTCATGAACAGAAGCTGTTGTGCTGTACAGTATGTGCTCACGCGGGTCATGATGAGAGTCAGATAAAGATGAAATCACATTATGAAACCTTATGTAACATGCAGCCTTTTGTATTATGCTACATACATAATCTTTTGTATAGACTTTTCTAAAGTAACCAGAAAAAAGCTGTGCACACAGAATTTGTTTAGTTTTGTTGGTGTGCTTTATGATATTTAGATGATGATGATTTCAGAATCCTGGATGTCAATGGGTTTTATACTTAAGTTGGTTTGAAATGTCTTTCTGTCTGCCGGTTTGCCTGCCTCTGTCTGTCTATCAATTTGTCTCTGTTTTCTGTCCGTTTGTCTTGAGCCTGTGCCTGCCTGTCGGTCTGTCTTTGTCTGTCTGTCTGTTTGCCTCTGTCTGTGTCGTAAACCTCTGGAACACATTTAACTAAAACCAACTAACCTTCAATCATATAGGCAAGAGTTTGTCAAGTCATATATTATATGTGCTCCTGTATAGTTTAGTGGTAGCATTGCTTTAGCAGTGCAAAATGTCTTGGGCTTGAACCCAAGGAGCACACATACTAAAAACAAATGTATGTCTGGTAATGCACTGTACTGTAAGTTGCTTTGGATAGTTGCTTACAGATGAAGGGCCCTATTTTAACGATCTAAGCGCATTGTCTAAAGCGCACAGCGCAACGTCTAAATGGGCGTGTCCGAATCCACTTTTGCTATACGACGGGAAAAATGGTTTGTGCGCCGAGCGCATGGTCGAAAAGGGTAGGTCCTGTTGTAATGGGAGTATTTTGGGCGTAACGTGCAGTAAACCAATGAGAGACTCAGCTCTCATCCCCTTTAAAGGCAAGTTGCGCTGGCGCTATCTCTTATCCCTATTTAGATGACGGACTTTGTAAACTGAAAAACTAAGCGGAGGAAGAAGATCCCCAGTTAAATAATTGTGTTGTTTTTCACTTGTATTGAAATTGTTATTTTTTTATTTAAAACTTTTAAAACCCGTTTTCTTTTAGTCATGGAAGTAAAAAAGCAGGCTTTTAATTGCTTTAAATGTATGGCTATCCAATATCATCAAAACATAATTTACAAGTATGTAAGATAAGGTTTGTACTCTAAAAATACTTTATTTGTAACAAACAGGAGATAAAGAATTTACAAACGGCTCTCCTCACGTTTCAGCACTTTGGACAGCGGTTTTTTAGCAAAGAGTTTTTTTAAGCATTACTTAAAAATGTTTCTCATCTCACCATATCCACAGGTACCGAGTCATCAATAAATCTGTGAGGTAGCATTAAAAAAAAACATTTAAAAACAGGTGCATTTGTTCAAAGCAAAGCATTTATTTACTTACCAGGCTGTAGGTGAAGCAGCTCTTTGCGCCTTCTAACGTCTCATAATTAGTCCTCATTTATGTCCAAGAGACTCAATAATAATCTTTTACATTCAATCCTTTAATCTTTCATATTTAAAAGCATTTTTGTGCTGCTGCGCATTCATGTACTTTGTAATAAGCAAACCCGCGTTGTCCTCCCGTTTATAGGCGCATTTTACTAATGCGCTCTTTAAATAACATAAAACATATTGTGCCATTGACTTTAGACTTTAGAGCAGGTTTTTGTTGGTCAATGGCGTAGTCTATTTTAGTTGCCTCAAAATAGCAACGCGCCAACAATGCGCCTGAACACACCTCGTTTTTAGACCAGAACGCCCATGGGCGCAAAAGGGGGCGCAAATGCATTTGCTATTTAAACAACGCGGCGCTAAACGTGAAAATTAGGGTGGAAACTAGCGAAAGACACTTGCGTCGCGCATTGCGCTGCATTGCGCCGGGTGTAAGATAGAGCCCGAAGTCTACTGTTGTGAGTTAGTACAATGAAAATGCTTACCGTAAATTGAATAAGCTCTTGTCTGATCATTTCTTTATAGATAGATCTGCACTTTATGAAGAAGATTCCTCCGGGTGCAGAAGCCTCTAATATTTTGGTTGGAGAGCTGGAGTTTCTTGACAGACCTGTAGTGGCGTTTGTCCGTCTCTCTCCTGCCGTACTACTCAATGGTTTGGCAGAGGTTCCCATCACCACCAGGTGACCGACTCACTTTCTAACCTGTTACTAATATAAACTAAAACTTATCAGCTGGGGGCTTGAGCCCTGTTTTCATGCTAATTATTCTGTATATTTCTGGACCTGCTCAGGTCATTAATACATTGCAGTGTTTTTCTTTTATCTTTATTACTTTTGTACGATCAAGAAATTGATTTTCTGTGTAAAATTAAATGGAATTGAAATCATTGTTTACTAATAACATTGATTTTATTCCTGTAATATTTTCTGACCTTTCAGATTTCTGTTCATTCTGCTCGGTCCGTTGGGTAAAGGAGCTCAATATCATGAGATCGGCAGGTCAATTGCAACCTTAATGACAGATGAGGTAAGAATGGATGCTGTCACATTTGGACTCTTTGTTCCTTCTTTCTATCTACTGTAAAGACTGACAGTCTCAGTTACCGTTTACTTTAAAGGGGAAATTTTACAAGGCTTTTTAAAGATGAAAAACAATCTTTGGTTTCCCCAGTATACATATGTCGAGTTCTAGCTCAAAATATTCCACAGATAATTTATTATAGCATGTTAAAATTGACTTTGTGGGTTTGAGACAAAATTGTGCCATTTTGGGTGTGTTCTTTAAATGCAAATGAGCTGATCTCTGCACTAAATGTCAGTGCCGTGGTTGGATAGTGCAAATTAAGGGGCGGTATTATTATAATAAGGGGAGCCACATATCAATAACCTATTTTTTCACATGCTTGCAGAGGATGGTTTACCAAAACAAAGTTTTGTTAGACACACTGGGGACCCAATTATAGCATTTAAAGGGATAGTTCGGCCAAAAACGATATTAAAGCCATGATTTACTCACCCCCAAGCTGTCCGGGTTGCATATGTCCATCGTTTTTCAGACAAACACATTTTCGGATATTTTAGAAAATGTTTTAGATCTTTCAGTTGATTAAATGTAATGTTACGGGGTCCACCCATGGTCCACGACCTTCAAGTCCAAAAAAAGTGCGTCCATCCTTCACAAAATAAATCCAAACGGCTCCAGGATGATAAACAAAGGTCTTCTGAGGGTAATCCGCGTGGTTTTGTTGTAGAAATATCCATATTTAAAGTTTTATTAACGTAATTAACTACCTTCCGGTAGCGCCTCCATCTTAGTCGCGTCCGCATTCAGGATGAGTGCTTACGCAGCCTACGGAGGCTACTCTGCTGCTGCTCTTTGCCCCGCCCTCCGAATTTGTCATACGTCACTAAGAAAAGTGCGTACACTACGCTAATACTCTCTCCTGAATACAGAGGAGTCTAAGATGGTAGCGCTACCGGAAGGTAGTTAATTACATTAATAAAACTTTAAATATGGATATTTCTACAACAACACCGCACGGATTACCCTCAGAAGACCTTTGTTTATCATCCTGGAGCCGTTTGGATTTAATTTGTGAAGTATGGATGCACTTTTTTTGGACTTGAAGGTCGTGGACTATGGGTGGCCCCCGTAACATTACATTTAATTAACTGAAAGATCTAAAATATTTTCTAAAATATCCTAAAATGTGTTTGTCTGAAAAATTATGGACATATGCAACTCGGAAAGCTTGGGGGTGAGTAAATCATGGGTTTAATATCGTTTTTGTCCGAACTATCCCTTTAAAAGTATGATATGTCCCCTTTAATAAATGCAGATATAAAGAGAGTCAATGTGCCTGTGTGAGTCTGAGACCCATATTAAATCACTGCAACTCAAAACATTGAGCAGGTTTTTTCACTGAAGCATTTTTGCTGTCATGTTGTGCTGACACGATATGAAACTCCTGACGTCTTTCACAGCTCAGCAGAATCTCTTTCACTTACCCCCTGAGGTGGAGAGGAAACTCACAGAACAGCCTTAATATCATGCAAATGATCTAGAAATGCATCCATGTGCCAGGATGCTGGTTCACGTTGCTATGGCAACCTTTTAAGACACTACTAAAGATGATGAAAATACAAATAACCACTGTATCTAGGCCTACTGTATATGGGTCAAAACACAATACTGGTCTGGGACTGAATGCCTAAATTTAGTGCTTTTTGAAAATGGGCGCACTGCTGTTTCCACAACGGTGGTGCAATTGCCATCATACATGGATGATTATATTATCTTGGTTCCTCTTCTAATGGTAAAATGGGAGCAGATTTTATTTGCATTTACATTTTCATATATTTTAACTGAAAGGCAGGCATGTGATTTAAAACCAGTATTAAATGGGTATTTCGGGTACACGGGTAGGCTACATCCACACAGACATCTCGCATTTTCTCACATCACATCATGTACTTCATCTCATATTATATATTTAATGATCTAAAATGTAATTTTTTTAGGTTTTCCATGATGTAGCATATAAAGCTAAAGACCGCAATGATCTGATCGCTGGAATCGATGAATTTCTCGATCAGGTCACAGTTTTGCCTCCGGGAGAATGGGATCCATCCATCAGAATAGAGCCACCGAAAAACGTCCCGTCCCAGGTAAGTGATACATGCCTAAAAAAACTTTTTACACAAACGCTTGGTGTTTGTAATGCACAAGTATAAGTTGAGTTAAAGCAGAAATTTATATTGTGATAGTGAAGAAATGTACTATAGTATCCTAGTATGCACCTCATGAAGTTGGTTGAAAGATTAAATACTGTGTAATGTGCATGGGCAGAGCTGCAATCTAGACAAACATGTGACTACTTTAAAGAAGCTTAAATATAATAAAGTTTTGTATATAACATAGATTTATTGCATAGTTATATAAAATGCATAATTGCACCACCAAGAAACCACCAAGGAGCTGAGTGGGAAGCAATAAAATTGTGACACATCAATCATCCTTGCAGTTTGGTGTTTATTCTCCATCCATTTGAAGATTTATTTAATATAAGTATAACAGTGATTTGCTTAAATCAATACTGCTTCTCAATGAATATATTATTATACAATGAATATACGGTCAACCAAAAAATATGTGCTCCTGCACTCACAGGTGTTTTAACCTTATGTAAATAATGACGCCCCATTCTCCTCGGTCACAAGACATACACTTAACATGGCTCCTACAGGTAGGTTTGTGTTGTATGATGATTGTTGTAATTGAAATGAAAATAGGCCTATTATTGTATTCATCAAAAATGTTACCAATGGTTAATAGTAATGAAAGCCAAGATTATATGTTAACCCTCTAGGCGCCACGGTCGACTTTTGTCGACAAGATGCGTCACTGAATGTAACTGCCGATTTTGTCACATAGGGTGTCAAATTTCGTTCATCCGCCCCCTCCACTAGAAGGCAGAAATGTCATACTTTATACCGGACTCAGAAAAACATCATGCTTTTATACAAACTCTTAGAGCAAGAGCGCATTGAAGTGCGCAACAGCATAGCTAGTGTGCAAGTGAGTCATTTTATCAGAGCGATAACCTCAGCGAGTTTTTTCAATACATGATCATATAATGGCATCAAAAAAGCTTACCTGCAATGAAGTGTTGGGTCTTATATTCGCTGACAATGATTCTGAAGGGGAATATCTGCCTTCAGAAGATGCTGGTGATTCATTTAGTGACCACGATTCAGACGCGCCCCTGCTTTGTAATCGTGCAGCTGGCAAAGTGAAAGTGTAGCTATACACCAAGCACATGATGAATCCTTTGCCCGATGTCAGTGGTGGGAATGTTACACGGGGTCGGAGAATTCATCGGGTTAGCAAGCGTGTTACAGGTGTGGGGAATGAGGCTGGAGGTAATATGCGCGTCCAGTCTTTTTACCGTGCAAGCAATGTAGAGCGAGCTGCGTCTTCCCGAGCGGGCCCTGGGAGTCTGTCGGGCGAGCGGCCGACTTCCAGTGCTCCGTCCCGTGCACCTCATCACAATCACGGCGACAGTAAAGGCAATAGTCCCAGCTGTGCAAATTCTCTCCACTCGGGGCGCATGCGAGGCAGATCTGGCCATGCGGCTCGTAGCAGGAGCAGAGGCGGTGTTACACGGGGCAGAGGAGCCATTATGCATAACGTTAGTTAGATGTTAGATCAGTTTGTTTACTACTTACTATTTACCTGAGCATTCAGTATTGTGCAATATAGCATGCAGAAGGTTAGGGACATTTTGGGGGGAAAGAAGTGCTGCATTTTATCATTCAAACATGTGACTTTTCATGAAAATTCAAGATGGCTGCCACATATGATGTCATAATATGCTAATTTAATGGGACATTTTATTCCCCTCCATAAAGTGTGTCATCCTTAATATTTCTCTAATTTACATAAAGTCTCTATCTCTTATCACGTTTAAGATATAGCCTTTTGAAAGTAACATGTCAAAATTAAACGTTTTAGGAAAAAACCTCTGCCGCCTAAAGGGTTAAAATAAAATGTGTTTTATCTGATACAGTTACAGTACAATAATCCATGCACTTTAATACAGCCGCGGAAAAAATTCAGAGACAATTTCAATGATCCCTTTCAGTTTTTCTAGATAAACTATTTATAGGTGTGTTTAAGTAAAATTATCAATTTTTGTTTCATTATTTCAACTACCGACAACATTTCTGTCAAATTCTTATGTGTTTATTTGCATTTATTTACTGAAAGTTGAAATGGGGAAAACATGGACAAAATGACAAAAAAAGACGCAGTGTTTTTCTATCTTCAATACTGCAGAGAAAACAAGTTCAAATTTATTTTTTAACAGCACAATACTAAAGTTTTTACATGTATTTTAGGAAAAAATGAAAAATGATTTTTAAATAAAAACCCTGATTTTGGTCACATCTTTCATGATCTATTGGGTGACTTTATGTCACTCTCAAAATTTGCTTTTGTTGAAATTCAACCGAGACTGGACAGAAATGGTCACAATACATATAGAAATGATGATTAACTCATTCATCGCCAGCCGCCTTTAAAAAGTTGCCCGTCCGCATTTTTTGTGATTTTTACAAAAGTTTCACAAAATGCCTTTCAGGAATTTTTTTCTATAAATATATAAACATACAAATATATAAAATGAAAGAACAGACCCTCTGCTTTCAAACAAACAAACAAACAAAAATTGGGGAAAAAACTTTTCATCCTACCTTCATTTGTTCTCTTTTTATAATCTCTTAAATATGGGTAGGTTTCTTTAAAATACCACATTTCGAGGATAAAGCTGAAATAATTGCTCTTTTGGGGATTTTTGTTAGACATCAGATTCAGAATGATGATCAAAACATACAGAGTTTAAAATTAATTAAATAAGTCAGTTTTTTATACATTTGGCGCCATCTAGTGGATAATAGTGGAAGTACAGATTACCATAAAAACTCATTAGGAAAGCATCATTGGCAGGAAAGTGCATGTACTGTGCATATATGTAATACACTGCTTTTAATCTATCACTGTCTAGGCTATAAGTATTAAAAAAGGATTTACAGTAAAATTCCTAGAAAACTAGACAATATTAAGGAGAGTATTACTTACTAGACTGTAAAATAAAATAAAATAAACAATAAGTTGTGCTTTTTCAGAATAAATAAATGAATGAATGAGTGTTTTCAGTGCTTTTCATTGTTGTAAACACCAGAACAAAGGCACAAATGTAAGAAACGTAGTCTCATGTAGGCTAAAAACTTCTTCCTCAAAAGTTTTCACAGTTTCATCAAGTCCAGGCAGATCAGACGGTAGAAAAGATTAAGTCTGATGCTTGCTGTCATGTCTGATACAGGAACAGACGTGATGTATGTCTCTATATTTCCTTCTGTTTGGTATGATAGGAGAAAAGAAAAATCCCTGCGGTCCCTAATGGAGATCTGGCAGAGACAGAAGAACATGGTGGTCATGGAGGCCCTGAGCTTCAGCGCACCGGGAGGTCAGTCTGGAGTGTGTGTGTGACGTGTGACGTGTTTTACACACACACACACACACACGCACAGAGTCACACGTGTGAATTTATTTGCTCTTGTCAGAAAGAAAAATCTCACTTATAGGAGAAATCATTGACACTCTTGGTCAACAATGTGTCTATTTTCTTTTCTTTAATACATTTTGTAGCCTTACTTGAACAGTCAAACTATCTTTACTTTATTTATACATGTAGTGAAATGGCAGATTATAATGTAGAGTAGGGCCTATTGTAGATGATGGTTTCGAGCCGTGCCACTGAGGACCAGGTTTTCAACTCTCCAGTGAACTGGACAGACGCCATGTTTGACATTTGGTCACACTCTTCCCGTTGAGTGACAGTTTTCACAACTTTGACTGACTTTCTCTCTTCTCACAACAAAAATCCCTTCTGTTCTCAGATGCCTCTTTTGTCCCAAATGGTTTTCAGTGATTGTGTCTGATCAGCCTTTATTAATATTTCTGTCCTAATCACAAATCCCAGTTAAAGTCACAGCTTTTATTTCTCTTAAGGTTTGGTATTTACTGGTTTAGTATATTCTTCCTGGTATCAATTGCAGAACTGTACTGTATACATGTATGTTTTTTTTTTTATTGATTTGCTCATCTCTTACATCCACAGTGATCAGATTGTCATTTATGAAGTTTAAATTATTGTTGCAGTACTTTATCAAGTTACCAGCCAACTGGCAAGTGACTTTTTATCATCCCATGCCAATTTTTGCTTGCATTTGGCACCTGGAGAGTGTTAATTTTATACCATGCTTTAAATGTGTAAAATAGCTGTAAATCACTACATTGACTTTAAGCTTGTTTTCCGCCTCATTCGCACGATCAGAGGGCGTTAATGTTGTGCATCTGGGATTTGTTTTTCCTTCAGGTTATTTGGTGGGCTTTTTCTGGATTTGAAGAGGAAGGCCCCGCATTTTCTGTCTGATTTCACCGATGCGCTCAGCCTGCAGTGTTTGGCTTCTTTTCTCTTCCTGTATTGCGCCTGCATGTCTCCTGTTATCACCTTCGGAGGTCTGCTGGGAGAAGCCACAGAGGGACGCATAGTAAGACATGAACACATTAGACACACGCATATTCAAACATACACAAGTAAAAACTGTTGTTGTTACGTTTAGATGTAATGCAAGATAGATGTTTATTTTTCATGCATGTAACCAAGTATGTCAAGCTCTTGAACTGACACAGAAATGAAGTCTACTGAAGTCATATAAAATAATGTGTCACCTGGTTTGAACCTCAGCTTGGTCTCGAGGTCTTTCTGTGTGGAGTTTGCATGTTTTCTCTTTGTCAGTTTGCGTTTACTCCGGGTTCCTCCCAGAGACATGTATAGGTGAACTGGAGATGCCAAATTGTCCTTTTGTATAGATTAACTTGTGTTAGATTAACCGTGAATATAGCCATACTGAAATGATGTATAAAATAAAGTAATTTAAAGATAATTCACACTGTTTAAACAAATACCAATAAAACAGCCACATTCAACATTGGTAGTGTTGGTAATCACAACTGCTGTGTTCACACTACGCCAACGAACAGCAATAAATGTGCGGACTGTGAGAAACCACATGCATGCATATTAAACATGTTAAAGGGCATTAATATCATAAACCCAATTACAGCATTTATTCAGTTTGACAGTAATAACTTCTCATAATTCGATACAACATGTTTAGTCTGCAGAAAGCAAAGCAATGGGGTGCCACACCATGTGCATGTGTCATTCTATTCAACCTTTTTAGATGTTAAGAAGAATTAAGAAGTGATTTAATTTGTAGAAATAAGTGTTAAAGGTTTCTGTGTGATATATTTTCAGAGTGCCATTGAATCTCTTTTTGGAGCCTCCATGACTGGGATTGCTTACTCACTGTTTGCTGGTCAACCTCTCACTATACTGGGCAGTACTGGACCTGTTCTGGTGTTTGAGAAAATACTGTTCAAATTCTGCAAGTATGTCTGATAACTTTATAATTATATTGTTTTATATGTGATTCATTTAAAGGAACAGTATGTTAGAAATTTATATCAATTAATCCTAAAATGGCCCTGATATGTGACATTCAGAAATCATTTTCATTTCAAATACTTATCACTGGCAACAGCAGTCCTGCCAGGATATTCTCATTTAAAAAGTGGAGTTGCAGCCTTCAACTGATGTTTATGTTGTCATTTTGTGTATTGGCCACCAGTTGGGTGATTGCAGTACCAGTTTTAGCCACAAGTTTTGTTGTTGCAATACCAGTTTTGGCCACAATCCTACATACTGTTCCTTTAATCTTGCATACATAAATGGTATACATAAAAGATTTTACATTAAGGGTTTTTTATATAATGCATAGCATATTAAATGGACCATTTCACTTAATCGGTTGTAAACCATCAAAATTGAAATTCATTTTTTTATCTTTTTTAACACTAAATGTAATAACAGATATATTTTATTGTTCAAAATTATTATTAGTCAGTCTCAGGTGACTAGTTTATTTTTAAACATGGTTTCTTTATGTAGGATGGAGGCATTTTGATAACAGGACTGAGTTTTAGGATAGATTTAGCAAATACATGAAATATAGCTGCATTAAATGTGTGCTAATAGCACGAAGACACTTTCTAGAGCTTTACCAAAATGTTTTATTATAAAATAAACTGATAACTTCAAATATAGGACTGAACATTAAGATTGACATTCAAAGTCATACTGTAGCATCAATATCATAAAATATACAGAAAGAAAAAGAAAGAAGAAAAGTATGAAAAATCCAGATGATAAAACTTCCTCTTAAAAATGTGACGTGTGGGATATTTCTGAATTTTCACAGGGGGGAACGTGTTGGGTAACAGGACTGAGTGAAATCCTGGGGACCTGACTAAAATGTGCATTTTATTTAAAATAATATGACTTTTTCAATGTAAAATATTTGTTGCCTTTTTTCAAACAATGTCCTGGGAACAGAAATGGCACTGATTTGGTGGGATGGACAAAATACCATTAGTGCTAGCAGGTCCGCTTTTATTAATTATTTTGCACGCACCATCCCGCCTCGCACCATTATTTAGACATACCGGTATTAGGCATTGTAATGTAAATGAAAACAGGCTTTATTTCAGCCTAAAAGTGCTTGAAAACAGCCATTAGATTACATCGACATATAAACTGGCTACAGCATACGCTTATGAACCATAGAAACCAGCATGGTCGTGGACATTTTCAACATTTACAAAGCAGCGTTTGTATTATCTATTCATATATTCCTGCCCTTAATTTCTCCTGCACCTCGTATTTCATCTACACTTTTTCTCCGTTTGTTTTGTTGTTGTGGCTGGCAGTGCGAGTTGCTTGGCACATTCATGATGTGAGTCGTGAGTCGTGAGGCCAAAGGTTTTGGGACATCACTCAAGTTACGTTGCTACGTAGCCCTACGTATTTTAACATTATCAACCATATGAAAATATATTTTTCCTAATGTTTAATATAAGCTATAAGGAATTGCATGCAACATGCATGTTTTTTATTTTGTTTTTAATGACCTGCCCAACCCGACCCGTTGAGATGACCCATACATCACTAATTATCTGTCTCATCTAAAAGACCTTCGCAACACCCTAGCA
Organism: Paramisgurnus dabryanus; assembly: GCF_030506205.2. Taxonomy (NCBI): domain Eukaryota; kingdom Metazoa; phylum Chordata; class Actinopteri; order Cypriniformes; family Cobitidae; genus Paramisgurnus; species Paramisgurnus dabryanus. Next base: position 2,368,534 of record NC_133351.1, read on the forward strand.
ACCAGCTAGAATATGCTAGCCACCACATCCCAAGGACCTAGCAACTACCTGGCAGTACCCTAGCAACCACCTACAGTAAAACTCTTCAGCAGTTGCTTAGCAACCAGGCAGAGAACCATAAAACTAGCTATTGCAGAAACAACCTAGCAATCTCTTCATTCTCTCCTATTAACCACATAGGGCATAGATAACCTTCAGATTGCCTTTTAATGCATTACTATGTCCAGGTCATGCGCAACAACCTACCGTACCTGGACATTTCCTCGTTGTCTCCAGTAAACCTACAGAGCATCTTTTAACAGGGTCCATGTGTTTGCAGGGAATATGAGCTGTCGTACCTGTCTCTCAGGACGTGTATCGGTCTGTGGACGGCGTTCCTCTGTCTTCTGCTGGTGGCCACCGATGCCAGTTCTCTCGTATGTTACATAACCCGATTCACAGAGGAGGCCTTCGCATCGCTCATCTGCATCATCTTCATATACGAGGCCTTGGAGAAACTCATACATCTCGGGGAGACCTATCCCATCAACATGAACAACAATCTGGAGAAGATGACCTCATACAGGTGAATGCTACATGACCTTATTTTCACAACACTTAACTCTTTCCCTGCCATTGGCGAGGTATTAAGAGAAAACATTTCCCTACCAATGACGTTTTCCTGATGAGTTTTTACGGTAATCCGCTATTATCCACCAGATGGCACTCTTACCCAATTGATAAAAAACTTTTATTTAAAACTCTGTGTATGTTTTGATCATCATTCTGAATCTGATCTCTAACAACATTCCGTTACAAAAATGCTATTATTTCAGCCTTTTTATTTTTTATTTTTGAAGAAACCTATTTGTATTTAAGAGGTTATAAAAAGAGAACAAATGAAGATAGGATGAAAAGTGTTTTGTTCATTTGATATATTTGTATGATTATATATTTATAGAAGAACATTTTCATGGAAGGCATTTTATGAAACTTTTGTGACAATCCTAAAAATGCTGGCAGGCAACTTAAATAAAAAGGCTGGTGGGGAATGAGTTAATGCACTTCAACTCATTAATCAGATCATTTTAGTATAACAGAAATGAAAGGTGATGTGTGTGATTTCTTTGTGTGTATTAAAAAGTGAATGTGCTCCTGTAGATGTTCATGTATCGAGCCTACAAGCCCCAGTAATGCCACTCTTCGGTACTGGGAAAAGAACAACATCTCCGCGTCTGAGATCTACTGGGAGGCTCTGGAAGTTCAGGTCAGATTTAATTCGACTTCATGGACATTATATGATGCTTACCGTGTGTTTAAGATGCATATTTTATTATCATGTAAATTCCTTGTGAATCACTGGTAAAGCTGAAATATACAGTATAGGGTGAGCGTGGCACAAACTAACACGGGGTTAATTGTAAGAAACTTCACATATTTCTATAGGGCCGAGAAATCTGTGCTTTTGGTCTTTTTCTCTTACTGTCAGAAGATCTCCTGTGAATTTGTGAAAAGTTTTGATGTGTTTTGATTAAGATGTTGAACAAAGAGTGTTTTGGAGGCAAGTTTTTTTTATTATTTCTGAGTTGGGTGTGTAAGTCACCAAATCCAGCCTTATATTATTTGAATCACTGTCTTGTTACCTAAAACAAATCAGCATTTTGAAACATGTCTGCAACTCTTAGTAACTGATAGCTGGGATTGAAAACATTTTTACACAGCGGGGTTAGTTGTCACACAGTGTTACAATGAAGCCTCAAGTATAAAATGATAATGAAATGAAAACAATGTAAATACTATTCATCAAAATGATAACTGTTAATACAATATCAGGGGAAATAACTCACTAGTATGTCTTAATTTATATGCATTCATGCATAATACAAGGATGGTTAGATGAAGGATAATGGATGGATGAATGTGTGGATATCTATCTATTATTGGCAGATATATAAACAATATCCACCAAATTTAACCAAATTTTCTAGCAGGCGTTACAACAAACCCTCTGTTTGTTACAATAAACCCCACCTTTGCGGTAACGTTTGCCCTCCTGTCACTTTCGGTGTAATTGTATAACAGTAGATCACACAAACAAACTTTAAGTGTTCATTTGTATCAGAGATGTGTGTTGATTGTGTAAAAAATATAACAACTTAAATATTTTTTTAATGATAGAGCCAAAGCCAAAAAGCGTTAGTTTGTGCCCTGCTCTCCCCTACTATACACAGCATAGTACTTTATAGTACAGTGAGTGAATAACAAAATGTTATTATATTCTTTTATATAAATCTCTGTTTGTATTTGTGTTTCAGGAGTGCATTGAGAAGAAAGGAGAGTTTTTGGGATCTGCCTGTGGTCCTCATGGTCCATATATCCCTGATGTCCTCTTCTGGTCCGTGGTTCTTTTCTTCTCGACCGTGGCCATGTCAGCTTTTCTTAAAGAGTTCAAGACCAGTCGCTACTTTCCCACAAAGGTACCGCTGTCATTACCCGGCATTGGTGAGAGCTGCATTTGATCCTCATATATAGACTGAGTCTAGTGTAAATGTTTGTGCACTGGCGCCCTCTGGTGTTACTGCAGACTATCTACTGATGTTTCTCGTGCATGTTTTCTGCAGATCAGATCCATCATCAGTGACTTTGCAGTCTTCATCACTATTGTTACTATGGTGCTGTTAGACTACGCTATAGGGGTGCCATCACCTAAACTGCAGGTTCCTAATGAGTTTAAGGTATGTGTGTGTGTGACTACAATACAATAATAAAGTGATTTGCAAGGCAGTATATGAAGTTCCTAATATGTACCATTTAGGTACAGAAATGTATACATTTGGTTCCTCTGAGGTACTAATATGTACTTTTTGGTGCAAAGGTGCAATTTGAAAGGGTACCGCCTCAGTGACAGCTAGGGACTATTTCTTGATTATTTTTCTGACTGTGTAGTTTTGGGCACATATGATGAAAAAGTATGACAGATACAAGGACAAAGATTTTTTGCTACTAGTTATAGAAACAGTTTTTATTTTATTATCACTGGCTGAATATTTTCCAACCAGCCCTTGTAAGTCTATTGTTTTATTTTAAACATAACTTCAAGTTGAAAGCTTTGTGCTTTCTTTAAAATAGTGGTTCTTAAACTTTTCGGCATGCACAAGTGTAGGGAGCATCCCTTGCCCCCCCCAAAAAAAAATTTATGACATATTTAAATTTAACAAAACATATTACATTTCATGTAGTGCTGTTGGCAGCATTATTTTTCCTAAGATTAATTACACAGAATATATGAGAAATTTAAAAAAATGAAAATAAACTCGCCCCCAGTTTAAGAACCTCTGCTTTAAACGAAATGTAACATAGTTTGATATTTTTCATCTTTACACAATGACTTTTTGCAGCTCAAATGTCCAAGTACTTTTATGGATCCTGTATTTAAATGCATCAATCTGTAAGAAAAGATTTTAAAATAAAGTCTGATTTTGTTTTCTAAGCCGACTCGTGACGATCGCGGGTGGTTCGTTAACCCGCTGGGTCCAAACCCGTGGTGGACGTGTGTGATATCAATCCTTCCTGCATTTCTATGCACCATCCTCATCTTCATGGACCAACAGATCACAGCTGTGATCATCAACAGAAAGGAGCACAAGCTCAAGGTTTGATCTTTTACCTGTGTTTATGTTATAGGAATCACATATAGGAAGCTTAATGCTATTGAAACAAGAACACATTAAAGATCTCAGTGAACATCACTGTTGTGAATCACACCTGTTGAAAGGATAGGATATGAATATATTTGTTCTCTGTGCCGGCAGAAAGGCTGCGGGTATCACCTGGATCTGTTCATTGTTGGCGTGATGCTTGGCGTCTGCTCTCTGATGGGGCTGCCGTGGTTTGTGGCCGCGACCGTTCTGTCCATCTCTCACGTGAACAGTCTGAAACTGGAGTCGGAGTGCTCGGCACCTGGGGAGCAGCCGAAGTTTCTTGGCATTCGAGAGCAGCGTGTGACGGGTCTGATGATCTTCATCCTCATGGGCTGCTCTGTTTTCATGACATCAGTGCTGAAGGTCTGTAGTCTGTGTGAATGATGAACCTATTGTCATTTCTAAAGCAAAGATTATTATCTATAAGAACTAGTAAAAAATTTGCAGAAAGTTATAGTCTTACGGGTAAAAAAAATGCATGACGTAATGTATTTACTGTGTATTTACTGTGTTTTACTGTATGTGGGTCCAAAGTGTTTTTTGATTGGTCACTTAAATCACATAAAGGTTAGGTTTTGGTAACACTTTACAATAAGATTATTTTTGTTAACATAAGTTAATGCATTAGGTAACGTGAACTATCAATGAACAACACTTTTACTACAGCATTTATTCATCTTAGTTCATGTTAATTTTGGCATTTACTAATAAAAGCTTCATAACTGTTAACATTAATTAATGCACCATATTAACATGAATAACTTGACATTAACTAACATCAACAAGAATGTATAAATGCTAAAAAACTATATTGATCATTGTTTGTTCATGTAAGTTAATGTTTACTAATACAACCTTATTGTAAAGTGTTAACATCACATTTGAAGACATGAACACTAATAATTATTAATGTCCTTGAGGTCAGTGTTCGGATTGAGGGGGGCTAGGGTGGTCCTAGACCTCCTATTGCAATGAGGGACCCCCTATAAAGCACAAAAATATAAATTGGGGGGCACTGGTTTTTATTAAAATTAAAATACGACATGAAGTAATAATTCTTGTGCTGCCCTGCAACAAAGTAATACTGTCCATTATTTCTCCCAATTTTGCAATAAACAAATTTTACTTAATAAACTAACTAAGATTTCTGTTTGAACCAAATGTAAACTCTCAAGTGCGCCTCACTCTGTTTTATGGAGGAATTGACATATTGTTCAATTTAGATTTAGGATTGGTTTAGGGGCTTTTAAAAGTTCTTCTCAAACTATTATTTTAATCTTATTTGAGGGGCAAAAATGGTTACCGTTTGAGTTAAGGGAGTTTCTTTGATTAAAACGATTAAAATTTAGCTAGGGGCCCCCATAATTTTTGACATAATTTGAACACAGTCTGAGGTGATGCAATGAGTTTTGTGAAGAAACATTTATATTTTAAACTTTATAAACTCTAGTCTGATGCATGTTCACGAGAGAGTCGAGGTGAAGCAAAGGACATCTGAACCAACAATACAAAAACCAATCTCTTCACTTCAGAAGACATTTAATAACTATATGGATTAGTTTTTGATGGATGGATACTTTTGGAGCTTTAATAAAGGGCCACTATCCAATGCCATTATAAAAAGAGCCAGGATATTATTTATTTGTATATCCCTGACTGTGTTAAAAAAAAAGTTACACTGGCGTGAGGATGAGTAAAATATGGGCAAATTTTCCTTTAATGTTTATAATGCAAAAGCGATGTGGTTGTTTAATTTTTTTGCAAGCTTTGAGTGATCAGATCACAGATGTTTTTGGATCACGTTTGCACTTAAATTTGCTCTGTCTCTATATGATGGAATCCCCTAAGACAGATGTTAATACCAGATGCAAACAGGCCAGTGAAGAAAAGTAATAAAGTGCAGTTTGACTTATTTATCCTTTGTCCTAAGTCACTGTATATTCTCTTTAGTTTATTCCCATGCCGGTGCTGTATGGAGTTTTTCTGTACATGGGAGCATCATCTCTGCGAGGAATCCAGGTAAAGCACTATATACAGCTAAGCAAACAGATTAATTTGGCTTATATTTGCATTTAATTTTCAGGAAATCCACTGCGAGTTGAGCTCTAATGTTGTACATGTATCTGTTTATTCATCATTTAGTTTTTTGATCGTTTAAAGTTGTTTGGCATGCCGGCCAAGCACCAGCCAGACTTCATTTACCTGAGACACGTTCCTCTGAGAAAGGTTCACCTGTTCACCATCGTCCAGCTGAGCTGTCTGGTTCTCCTCTGGGTCATCAAAACCTCCAGGGCTGCTATCGTCTTTCCTATGATGGTAAATATCGTTTATGTTAAACGTTTTTCATGCTTATATTACAAATATGTGTGTAGGTATCAATTAACTCCCCGCAAGCCTTTTTTAAAGTTTCACAAAATGCCTTCCAGGAGAATTTTCTTTTATAAATATATAAACATACAAATTATCAAATGAAACAACATACCCTCTGCTTTCAAAAAAAAGTTTTTTTTTCTTTTCTTTTTATAACTTCTTAAATGTGTGTAGATTTCTTAAAAAAGACAAAATTTTTTGCAAAAAGCTGAAATAATTGCATTTTGGTAAAGGGATTTTGTTAGAGATCAGATTCAGAACGATTATCAAAACATACATGGAGTTTAAAATATTGGTAAATTAGTTTTTGCTTTAGTTTTTTATACATTAGCCATCTAGTGGATAATAGCAGAATTACAGATTACTGTAAAAACTCGCCAGGAAAGCATCATTGGCAGGGAAATGTTTTCTCCTAATTGACGACATAACTCGTCAATGGCGGGGAAAGAGTTAAATGTACAAATTATAGATTTATTCAAAGTTTGTCAGGCATTGCATGGTTTTATTATGATGATTTACGAATTAACTTATGGCCAATGTTTTAGATAGGTTTCAACACATTTATTTTTTATTAATACTTTAATTTACATTTGAGAATGATAATATAATAGTCATCAAAATAAGAAAATAACACTAGTCTGTAGGAAGAATTAAGGAGTTAGGAGAATTATTGATAGATGAATATATCACAATACATTTAAATAACAGTGTATATTTCTTCTAAAGCCTCTCTTAACATTAACATGTGATCGTTTGTTTGGTTGCCCGTAGGTTTTGGCTTTGGTCTTTATTCGGAAACTGCTGGATTTTTTCTTTACAAAGAGAGAACTGAGCTGGCTGGATGATCTCATGCCCGAAAGCAAAAAGAAGAAACTGGAGGACGCTGAGCGAGAGGTGAACTGTTAATGAATTTCTCCACAGGGTTTCCACACTACTAAAATACCTGCAAATATCTGAGAAATTTAAAGTGTGACTTTCAGACACTAAAATCTTTAGTGAACAGAGGTGTAAAGTATTTAAGTATTTTTACTTTTATCAAGTATTTATCAAGTATTCCTTCACTTCAGTACTTTCTAAAGCATAATATATAAAGAATAATTGACGACATCCGTTTGAATTATTAGAAAATAATGCACACCTAAGGTGGTAATGCCCACAATGCAAAATGGGTTACACCGCGGCTGTGCATTATTTTCACATAATTCAAAGGACCGGAGTCAATTATTCCTCTAATACCACGGTTATCACAGACATTGCTCTAGTGGTTATTTTAAGACATTTGACAGATCAGGTGTGCGGTTTACAGAAAAATAATCAACACCCATTGAACATTTCTCAGCCAATCAGAATAAAGCATTTAACAGCCCTGTGGTATAACACATAACATTTCATATTAAATTGTATTTATTGCATAATTACATACAAAAATTGGTACTTAATTACTTTTACTCAAGTAAAACTTTTATTTACTTTTCATGAGAGATTTATAATGTACTTACAGCTATTAAATGTAAAAACCAACTTGTATTTATGAAATGTAGTGGAATGAAAAGTACACAATTATGCATTGGCATATAGTGAAGTAAAAGTTGTCAAAGAAGACAGAAGACAAGACAAGATACTTGAGACGTGAGTAAAAATACTTTACACCTCTGCTATTGCTACCCAGTCTCACGAAATTATGTAACTATAGTCACGTAATTTTTTTATTCTTTTTTGTGATACTGTTACAAGCACCTAAGGTGACATTGGAGTAGAAAAAATCTAAAGTTCTCAAGTGAAACTTTCATGTGCTCACGCGAAACCTTCATGTGCAGATTTTTTTTTTAAAGTTTAGTTTTGCGTGCACACATGAAACTATTGCGTGTGCACGTGAAATTTTCGCGTGTGAAACTATCGTGTGCGCACATGAAACCTTCGCTTTCACGTGCGCACGCTAAAATTTCACGCGCACACCCAATAGTTTCATGTGCACACACAAAACTAAGCTTTATTTATTTTTTGCTCCATGTCCCCTTTGGGGCTCCGCAATACCGTCACGAATTTCCTAATTTTTTAATGTATTCCAACGTATTGGTTACTCAACTGCTTTTTCCTATTTCCAAACCATTTTTGCTACGGTTTAAGATTAGATTTGGTGTCTGTGTTTTTCTGATTCATTTTTTTTATATTTTCTAAATGTAAAACCATTGTCGCCTGGCGTTAGGGTTAGATTTGGGTTTGTGTAAGGATGTCATTTTATGTAAATCTAACCCTAAACCGAAGTGACAATGGTAAGAAAATAAGAAAAAAAGTTGAGTAACCAATACATGACAATGACACATAAACAGAAATTTGTGATACGATCACGAAAAAACACGGAAATTCATGACAGTATCACGAAAAAGAATAAAAAAATTATGTGACTATAGGTACGTAATTTCGTGAGAATATAAACCTTACTCTTCACGAATGTCAGTAATGGAAATGATTAAGATTCAATGAATGGTCCCTAGTTAAAGACAAATTTTGAACTATAGATGCAGAAATTCCCACTATTTCATGTATTAAATTTGCATACTGTTCAAGGGCTGTTATTTGGATCAAAGATGGAAATCCTTCTTTAAAATTTCCTAGTTTTAAACATTTGAACTGGAACTCCGTCCCTCCTTGAAATTCACTCCATGGACTCGGTCTCCCTGTGTGAAATGTTTGTGAAACTATGTTTATGTGGATTACATACAATACATAAGGGCAGAGTTCTTCATGAATTGTTTATTTCATTACAGTTTACTTGGATATATTCCCAAACGTCATGCATGCCAAATTTCATGCAAATTGGTTGGGCTGTTAATGAGAACAATTGAAAATGTCCCAATCTCATCCATTGCTTAGCAACCACAGATCAAATCAATCCCATAATAAACTGGACATAACGTTTTACAATACAGTAACAAAGTTTACAAATAACAAGAAAAATAATGAGTTGTTGTTGAAGCGTCTCTGCTTAGACCTTTAATAACACAAGTAATTAGTTTTTGGACGACGATGTCTATATGACTGTATGACATGACTTCTGTTTGTCTTTTATTTCTATGGACTGTGAATGAAAAGATCGTTTTCTTCTAGTTGTTAAGAATTCATGGAGGTTTTCTGCTTTAATGAGATGTGAGCTGATTTATGTTCCATTTTTTTGTTTGTTTTCCGCATTCAAAGACTTCCTGACCCCCTGGCAAAAAATCTGATATTTTACTTGTTTCTTATAGAGAGACCCCGATTCACCCACCTATGTGTCTGAATGCATTTATTTTATGCCAAACAAATGGAGCGTGAATCGATCTGCCAAAATGTCCTTCAGCAGAGTTATTGAATCTCGGAGGGTCTCTGAAGTTCTCTTTGGCTGGAATAAAATGAAAATCTCTCTCTCTCTCTCTCTCTCTCTCTCTCTCTCTCTCTCTCTTTCTCTCTCTCTGTGTGTGTGTGTGTGTGTTTACTGCCAGGAGGAGCAAAGTATTTTGGCAGAGGAAGAAGCAATCGTACAAGTGCCACTGGAGGAACATTTCAAGTATACACCAGATTTTACAAACTAATTCTTACAATAACATGCGATATGAGTAATCTTTGTTGTGTAAGAGAGATTTTTATATGAACAATCTGAATAAGCAACATATAATTAGCATAAAATTATTTTCAAGAAAAAAAATTCTTAGTGTTTTTGTCTTGTTTTCAGTAAAAATATCTAAAAATTCTTAAAATAAGATGCTTTGTGTTGATGAGCAAAACAACCCAAGAAAATAAGTCTAATTTTTGACCAAAAATATCAAATTTAAGTGATTTTGTGCATAAAACAAGCAAAGAAATCTGCCATTGGGGTAAGCAAAACGATCTTGAAAATTTTTCTTAAACACTAAATTCAAAAAAATTATTCAAGAAAAATGTGCTTATCCCATTGGCAGATTTTTTTTGCTTGTTTTATGCACAAAATCACTTTAATTTGGGTCAAAATATTGGGTCGTTTTGCTCATCAATCTAAATTTAAGAATTTTTTAATATTTTTACTGAAAACAAGACAAAAATACTAAGAACATTTTTTCTTGAAAATAACTTTTTGCAGTGTAATATACAGATATATATAAAACTAGACTTATTTTGCTCATCAAAAAAATGCATCTTGATTTAATAATTTTTAGATATTTGTACTTAAAACAGGAGGAAAAATATCTAAGCAAGTAATTTTTGGCAGTGCATGTAATAGTTCATGTGGAAAAGTAACTGTTGTGATGTTTTGGATGTTTTTAGAGATGATCCGTCCACTGTCAACATTACTGATGAGATGTCCAGAGGTTCCTTTGGAAACACATGGAACTCAAAAACTGAGCTAAACTCAAAAAGGTTCTCATAAGTTTGATAGGAAATGTTTTCAAGCATGTTGTATTTTATTTATTATATATAAAGCACATTTCAATACAACCAAATTTGTCCAAAGTGCTGTACATTAAAATAGACACAAAATACAAAGGCCCTAGTCTAGACTAATACAAAGTAATAGTCGAAAACCTATTTCTGAGGAAGGACATTAGTGTATATATTTACAATAGAAACTGAATTGTGCATTTGCTAGTATAATGTGAATCTACTGTACCATGGTAAACATAGTTTTCACCAAAATACCACAGTTGGCTCAGGTCCTTTCTCTAATATCTGTTTATTTATCACTCATTTTATTAACCACTGTGAAAAGTGTAATACTACTGTAAGTTAATACTGTTTATACTGTAGGATTAGTGGTTTCTTTAATTCACTAGTACTGTAAGTGTAAGCAATAACAAACACTAATAATGATAACAACATAACAACATAATGATAAGAACATATTCTGAAAGTGCTGTTTAAGAGAGATTCAATAATAATGTATTACTGACAGTGATTGTAGTAACTAGTGTTACCCTGGTAATTTTTTTTATAAAGGATTGGTTTGATTATTACTGAGCCCCTAAGGTGACATTGGAGTAAAAAATCTAAAGTTTAGTTTCATGCGCTCATGCGAAACCTTCATGTTTCGAGCGTGCACGTGAAAGTTTTGCGTGCGCACGTGATAGTTTATCACTAATCTTATGATAATATAATATAAACATAATATGTGTCAGGGTTTGACTAGAAATGAACCCAATATGGTTATAAATATAAAACAGTATTCTGCATCATATAACAAACAACTTGACATATTCCTTTATTTCTCTTTATTTTAGCTCTCTTTTGTGATCTTTTGGATACTGGGCGTCCAAAGGTACAGTAAGTCTATATCCATCTGGTCGGTCCTCATAATGCTTTTCTTTCTTTACATGCAAACATTTATTTTGACCAAATTGGCTGCAATTGACAGAAATTATTGTTTTAAATTTGGATCAGCCTTTTACCATTTTGTGTCTTTCCAAAACTGTTTGAATTTACCACAATTCACAATCCGGCGTGTCAGTGGAGAACAATAAATCATTCACATCTCTCTGTATGTGTCAGACAATGACAGACAGCATGTGAGAATCTTGTGTTGTGGTTGTTTCTTTACGACTGTCTGATCAGCTGTGATATGATGAAGAATAAATGTGGGTCTGGTCTAACAGTTGCTAAATGTAAATACAGAAAATGATTCCTAGACTACTAGTGATTGAAATGTTTTTCTTAACAGGGAAATTAATGGGAATTTGACTTCTCTGATGATGTGATGTTGTACTATATAGTACTATGAGACATTTCAGATAGGTCAGATCAGATATTTATTTCTTTTAAATGTATGCCTGATCTGTTTTCCTTCGAACTTTATTGTCCTTCTTCTATTCATCCAAAATGTCCTTCTGCAATACAGCTGAATCACAAAACTATTGCACAATAGTTTATTCATGTGTACCGACTCTTCTGTCTTTTTACAGCTTGTTTAAAAAAACGCACAACAAACATCAATAGAAATATGAAGAGAGAAGAAGAGCGTCTGACTATACTGATTTACTGTGTTGTCACACACATACTGTTTACTTGTTATCCAAATATTATTGTTTTGATAATTGATAATTTAAAAAAAATCACCCCAAAATTAAAATTTTGAATTATGCTGCTCTTTTCCATGTGACATAGTGACTACATCTGTCAATAATATCACAGACATCTAATAAATGAAGAGTTTGGTTTCATAACGCAATAAATCCATTTTGACTAATTTGGGTAAAAATGTGTTTTCTATACCAAGAAAGTGACAAGATGAAAAATACTATTTTCTGATACAAACTTTCACATAGCATCTTTAGGTTATATAACATAAAAAATTTAAATCCATAAATCTACTGAATCAATATATAAATGTGCATTAATCTTTGCCAAGTTATATTCATTTAGTTGATAACACTGATAAAAAAAATAAACATTAATGTCATTAATCAAAACACTTTATCATATTTAAGAACACTGTTATTGCTGCTGTCATCAATCCAGTCTCATGAAATTTCATTATATAGTCACGCAATTTTTTTTCTTTTTTCGGGATATTATCACAAATTTTTGCGTTTTTTCGTGATCGTATAACGAATTTCTGTTTTCGTGTGATTATCACGTATTGGTTACTCAACTGTTTCGTCCTATTTTCTTACCATTGTTGCTTCTGTTTAGGGTTAGATTTACATAAAATGACATCCTTACACAAACCTAACTCTAACCCTAATGCCAGGCGACATTTAAAAAATAAAAATATTCAGAAAAAATATAAACCAATACAAGTGACATTCTAATGCAAACATCAAATCTAACCCGAAGCGACAATGGTTTAAAAATAGGAAAAAGCAGTTGAGTAACCAATACGTGATAATCACACGAAAACAGAAATTCGTTATATGATCATGAAAAAAGTACAAATTTGTGATAATATCACGAAAAAAAGAATCTAAAATTTACATGACTATATCACGAACCTCCGTGAGGCTGTCGTGGACGTCTTCGCTGAACTTTTTTGACAGCGATCAACTGTAAAATGTTTTGGTCCTGCTCGATTTTCGTTGACTTTGAGTAAAATAATGGAAAGTTTTTCATAAGATCCGCTGTAGTCAATGTGTTAGCATGACAGAAGCTTGATGCTCTCGTGTGAGAACAAGCAACGGCCAACATTTTTCCGTTTCTCGAGTGCCTCTCACTTAAATTGTTTCGATTTTGATGGCTTTCATTTCTTTTTCGCCACAGAAAACCACCACAGGTTTATCAATGCCATCAAAAAAATATTATTTTGTTTTGTTTGTTTGTTGATCACAAAGTAGATGAGGAATAGGATTCTGTTTACAATGCATGGAATGGTGCGCTGTGATTTGTTGAGCAGATTTATTGCATTCTGCAGAAAAGGAGGACTGGCGTTTATCTCGTTTTGGAAAAAAGGGAGAAAAGATGACAACAACAACAACATGGCGGATATTGGATTTTACATACATTTTTAAATTTTAATACTGACCAGATACTAAATTTTTTTTAATGGCATTTATCACGTTTTGGAACCAAACTCTTCAAATGTTCATATGATATTATTCTAGATTGTGTCAACTCTAAACCTTATTTGTGCTTTGCTGAATTTTAAAATGTTCTATAAAATACTTCTAATAATGTTTAAAAGTAATTTATTTATTTTTCTTTGGAGCTTGACAGATCAGAAATTTTGTATCCCACAGATAAATAACACAATCCTGCTTTGTTGCAATGGCAAATACTGTATGTGCATCTTTTCTCTTTTAGGACGATCACGTATTGAGTTTTTTAATACACTTTAAAGCCAGATCTATTCTCATTGTCTTGTCTTGTGTTTCTATATTTTAAATTGATTGATATACAGTATAATCTGTACATTACATATAAAGTAATACCAGCAAATAGAGAAGATGTTGATTTTTCTCGTATGACGAAAGATAATGTTATAAACTTTTCTTTGTCTTTGAAGTATCAAAAATATTTTGCATAATTGCATTTTATGGAACAACACTAATAGTTTAAACAAATGTGTTTACTGTAGATGTCGACTGTTTGGAGAGTTTATTTTGAGGTGGTAATGAACTGCCTGTTCACTAAGTTATACTGTCGGTCCACTGAAGGCCAAAGTGAGATATAAAATTTATATTTTCATAATTTCACAGCTTTGTGACAGTATCTTGTGTGTTTGCTCGTGTTATGTATTTGCTTGAGTTTTTCTCCTTTGACACCCACTGTGTCCTCGAGGTTGCTCAGTCTATAAAGACGCTTAAATAAATGGTACAGTACTGTAAAGCCTTGATTTGCCTGCAATATCATCGATATAAGATAATTTACTGCATTTTATCATTTTTGCATTTATGCAATAAAGTCTACAAAAAATATATAACATCAGTTTTTTTTTTTTTTTTGATGAAATTTTTGCAGTTTGTACTAAGAATGCTGCTGATGTGAAAGTGTAAATATTCAGTCCATCAGGTTGGAAATCACCTGAACATCAGTTTACTGTCAGACCTGAATGATTGTTTAATATATTTAATTTAAACCAATTGAATAATTCGTTTTTAAGTGAGATTGCATCTTCTTCAGCCACAGAATAAAGCAATAGTGTTTTAGCTTCATAAACGTTTCTAAATGTTTGGATCCTCGTGGAATTATTTCCATTTCAAAACCTGTAACAATTGTTGCTCAAGCATTTATAATGAAATATGACATATCATTTAATATTATAAATGTATGCAAATGTTTCACTCTTGCTGTTTTGCTTATTTGTATTGTGTGGATTATATATGTGTGTGCAGTAGTGTGTGTTGCCAATTTCCCCATTAATATTTTAATCAGTCTATTAAAAGTTCTTAAAAATACTTTGTCTCATTGCATTTTTGTAAAAAATGTTTCTTCTTCTTTTGAATGTGTGTTGATGTTTCTGTAAATGAACGAGGTGCGAAAATGAAACTGAAGTATCGCTGAAACTGTGTGGTGTGATTTTTCACTGAGAATCTTTTGTGTTTTGTAATTGTTTTTGTATGAGCTATATCCTTCATTTACACTCTTTCATTTCACCATTTTTTGTGAGAGAACAGAATCAAATTAAAATTTCCGCTGTGACAAAGAATGTGGAAAAAAGCTTAGCTATACTTAAATAAAAGACTCATATCCCAGCCTATAACAGCTATTGTTTGTAAAACAGGATGATTGTTTATTTTCTAAAAAGTATATTGCAGAATTTTACAGACTAACGTCCCGAGCACCAGTTACAAAAACATGAAGCTCACAGTATTTCACACATACAGTACACCCTCATCCCAATTCGAATACTATCAGTACTAAATAGTAGTCAAAATTACATTTACTATTTCCCATCTCTGTTAAAGTACTCAAATACTTCCCTTAACAAAAACAGTACATATGTTTAGGGCATAATTGGGATGCAGGTACTTTTATAAAGTAAACCCCCTAAAATGCTCAAACACTAAGTGACAGCAGGGATTGTAACACTTTTGATCATCTATTCAGAGAAACGTTCAGTCTAAAGTGTCTTGAGTGATCACACCTGTCCTATTTGTTTGATGAGAGGGTGTGGTTTAGATAATCAAAATTAAAAATAGTTTTTTTACACCACCTGTTGTGTAACTAAAACTGTTTGCTTTTTTGCGAGGTGGAAGACTTCATTGTGCCGGTACAGATCTTTCATGGCAAGGGTGAGTACAGTACATTGTGCTTTAAGATATTTGATTAGCTTGGCTCAGTTAATGCTCAGGGGTCTCATTTATAAAGCGTGCATACGCACAAAACGGGACTGGAAATGTGTTTACACCATTTCCCACGCAAAGGTTGAGATCTATAAAAAACTAACTACAGTAAATGGCAGAATGGGCTTGCAGGGTGGGGTCTGAGCATGATTCATTTATGCACACTTGCAGGTGATCTGTGATTTATAAAGGGAACATTATTTTTTTTTATAGTCCACAGTAGTGATTTTAAGCACAGTTTTATAAATAAGGCCCCAGGGCTTTTCAGTAAAGCATTGCATTAGCAGCAAGGTCATACGGTTAATTTCCAGGGAACACAGACCGGTAAAATGTAAAATTGCTTTGGATATACTGTAAGGGTGTGCCAAGTGCATGAATGTAAATAGGTAATGATTTGTTTTTGACTTTGTAAATATAAAAAATGCTGGGTTATTTTCAAACGAGTGTTGAGTCAAAAATGGAGAAACCCAACCTCTGGGTTAAATTAACCCAGAAAATGTTTAGCTTTGACCCAACAATGTTTTTAATTAAAACCCAACACAGGTTAAATTTGTCCCTTTTTGACCCAATGCTGGATTGAAAAAAAATACATCAGGCCCAAATAAACCTAAATGACTTTTTTAAGCAAGTCAATGTTTTTTCATGAGTCTGTCTTGACCAGCGTTCCTACTGATGTCACATTTCCACAGGTTGTCCTCTATTTAAATGCATGAGTGTGTTGTTGGCTTGATGTTTTTGGTAGACAGATGGTTTGTAACATCAGTTGACAGCTCAGAGAGATGTTTGCTCCCAGGGCTCACTTCGTCTCTGGCTCTTGTACTGTTTTTTGTCTTGTTGAAGGACAGGAGACACGACGTCCCCGTGTGCAGAATAATTGACACATTTCCACTAAACGTCTGTCAGTGTCATGTTAGATACGGTGCGGTGGACAGAAATGATGCATCACTGAGGTAAAATCTCCACAGGGATTATGGGATAGGTCGTTTGAAACGATGGCCGAGTGCAGGTAAAGTTTCACTGAGTTTGTTGTGTTGAAAGAATGAAGGTTTAAGGATATTATGAGTTCGATGTTTTCCACATGAGTATTTTATTGGGTTGCACGTCAGTTGGCAGCATATTTTATGATGATCTGTTTTTCATAGAGGATGTGTTGTTTGTAATGGAGCTCTTCCTGTTATTGTCTTTTGAATCACAATCTTAAATATTGTGTTATCAGTCCTACTTGAGATATATCTTGAGATCAGGTGATGTTTACACACGGCACAGCTTTCATACACCATCAGCTCTCTCCAACTCATTTTACTTAAACTCATTTGCATAACTAAAATTTTACACATTTTAATAGATTCATGTTCTTGGTAGTCAATATTTTACCACAACACACTGTGGTCGCGAAAAAACGAGATTATCCCTTGCATGTTTATTAATGTAGTCTGGGCTTTAGGATGTTCAAGGGTATTTAGTATGAAAATGTCACACAACCTGTTCATGATATTTTTCCTAAAGCAAGTGACGGATGATAAATTAGTTTGAATCTGTGAAAATACTGTATATTTAGACATAAGATGTGGCAATTTATTTATGCTATCCAAGCTATGCACAATTATATGGTCACACAGTAAGCAATAGGGTCATTTCAACGTCTAGGTCAGTGCGTTGTCTTAGTTGCACGGCATATTTAGTTTTTACATTTTTATATTAGCTTGGTTTCTTTTATGTATGTTAGCATTTTAAACAATGATGTTTTATTCATTGTGGGAGCCCTTAATTGCTCAAAAAAAGGTTGAACATAGACCCAATATAATACTGCTATGAGCCAAAATAACCTTACATGTCATTTTTTTTTTTTTGCCAACATAACTTGTGAGATGTTATGATATTCCATCATGTAAGCAAAGTCAACAGTGATTACAAGCTGTTTGATTTTATTTATTTTTTCATTTTTGGGGGGCTACAGTCAGATTTTTCGCTGTCGGCCAGTGACAGCCGATGACTTCTCTTCCGAGGGGCGCAAATTTAAAATATGTGTTCAAAGTGTTGTTTGTGGTTCGTCATTTTAAAATATGTGTTAGTTGCGTCATGTGAGCCATGTGCATTATGCGTCATGTCAAAATAAGTGCTTGCTGCGCATGCAACGAAACAATTGATGTTAAAAGAGATGCTCACGTTTACAAAATACTTGCAAGACACTAACTTAACACTAAACTCTGATTACACATGAGATTGCAACCTGATCTCACAAAGTTTCGTGGTATAGTCACAGAATATTTATCCATGTCATTGTCACAGATCTCCAAATTTTTCTGTGTCCGTACCACTGACTTTCTTTTCCATGTCAGTTCACGTATTGGTTAGGCCTACTCAATTTTTTTCTATTTTTAAACCATTTTCGCGTGGGTTTGGGGTTAGATTTGGGGTTTGGGTTAGGATGTCACTTTAACTATTAGTTTATACTACTATTTTCTGGATTTTTAAACATTTGTCGCCTGATGTTAGGGTTAGAGTTGGGTTTGGGTTAGGATGTCATTTTATGTTACACAAAGTCGTTCTAACCCCAAACTCATGCGAAAATGGTAAGATAATAGGAAAAACAATTGAGTAACCAATACGTGAAACTGATACGGAAAAGAAAGTCCGTGGTACGGACACGGAAAAATGCGGAGATTCGTTACAATGACACGGATAAATGAGCAAAATATTCAGTGACTATAACACGGAAACTCGTAAGATTAAGAGAGCATCTGGCCAGTGCGAGCGTCACTTTTATCAAAAACCCTTTAGTTGAGTCTGCGGCAGGCACTTATTTTGACAAGATGCATGATGCGCATGGTTCACATGATGCAATGAAAACATATTTTGAAATTACGAACCACACACGCGACGGGCTAAATACATGTTGCGATAAGCTTCGCATTGTGCACCCTCGAAAAAGAAGTCACCGACCGGCACTGCTGTCAGCACAAATTTTGCCTTGTTTTAGCCTAGACATCTGGGCTGTGTTTGGACGGCCATAAGACGTCTTTAAAAGCAAAATTGCTTGCTGGGTAGTTGCAGTTTAAAGTTGCTTCTTAATTATCCATGCAGTCTGCAACCCCAAAAAAAACTGCTACCCATTTTTAAGTCTTGACCCAGCAGTTTAGATCCCAGATCCCAACTCTAATAGTTTCCATCCCTATATGGTAAAAAAATTATTTGTATTTACAAAATAAGAACATTTTGCCATTGACTCTCAGGACAAAATCATTTTGCTTCACTTGAAGAAAGTTTTATTTGCATAATCCAAGGAAACTGACAGCACAGATCTTTATAAAACGCTATATCGTAAAATGTCACAGTTATCATGGCAGTATTTATGTCATTCTCAGTCTCGTCTTCCTCTCCCTGTTTTTAGCCAGGACACAAACTCTTTTGCTGCCTGGTCTTGTAGATAAGAGCTGACATCACTTGTGTATGTGCCATCTGCGTGCCGTCGTGAAAAAACTCTGAGGGAAAAACAAAATGTATAAACTTTAAAGTCAAAAATGAATCCTCATTCACATCATTTGTGTAAATAAGTTTGTACCCGCTCCTCTTAGAGTTCATCAGCCACTGAACAAAGTCCTGCGCTCGTCTGGTCTCCAGGTATTTACTGTAATCGTTCGAGAAGGTTCCTTCTGAATGTCTCTTCATATTGTTTATTTCTCTCGGCTCATTAAATAATGTCTCGTCAGACATAAGGCTGAAAGAAAGGAGAATATCAAGAATTACTTTATTATTATTATCATCAATTTTTTGCAATTTGTTCTTGAATAAAAACTAAGTTTAAATTAAAGATTTAAAAATCTTAAAGGTCCTTAAAATATATTTTTTATTTCTTTCTTTTATTCTTTATTGTAATGTAAACGGTTTTATCAAACTTTTAAGTTTTCAAGATCACTGTAAAAAATTTGCTGTAATTAAGCAGCTGGTTGTCAGTAACTTACTGTAGAAGATAAAGAATGAAAATGTTTCATGTTCATTTAAATTTGAACAAACTGTTGCCAGTAAATAACATCAATGTCAAATCTACAGTAAGTTAGTTGCCAGTAAAACCCAGTAATACTGTAATTTCTATAGAATTTTTTTTACAATGTATCCATTTGATGAAATACTTCAAAATGATTGAGGTTTTATTACCTGGAGTTTTCTTCTGTGTCCTGGATAGGAATCTGCAGGCTGGTCTGGATCAACAGGAGAAGTAAAAGTCCAATGAAAGTATAAATCCTTTTCATCATTTTACCTGAGGATGCAGATCACAAGTTATTATCATTCATTTATGCACTCAGCTGTTAACATATAATACCAAAAAGCATCCAGCATCCTTGAGCTCACCTGGATTGTGTCGAGCTGTCACCGAAAACTCAAGTGAATCCTAATGTTGTTGCTGGGTTCTTCTCTTTGGCTCCCAGTGAGATTTCATGTCCCCAGTCTGATGTTCAGAGCCTTATATAGGGATGCCCAGGTGGCAAGATCCACACGCACACACAGCACACTGTATTAGTTTCAATCCATTAATCAAGATTCCCTCTGAATGCATGCGTGTATTTGCACTGGACAACTGTTTAAAAAAGAGAGATGAGGCAATGAGCAAACAGACTAAAAAGCTTCACTTAAGAGGAAAGATCAAACAGGATTCTATCTTGTTGGAAAAATTCAATTGCATAACATCCAGGAAGATGTTTAACCAAACACCAATGATTATACACTCCTGAAATAAAGCTGCTTAAAAGGTTTTCACACTGATGCCATAGAAGAACCATTTTTGGTTCCTCAAAGAATCATTTGGTTCAGATAAACCATTCCTTTCATGAAACCATTTTTACTGCAAATAAACTTTTGTAAAAAAAAAACATATAGGTTCCTTGGATGTTAAAGATTTAACCAAAGATAATATTTCTATAGCATCATTATTTTTAAGAGTGTCTTTTTTTACTTAAATGAGGAAGGTGGAAAGCTGTATGGGAATATAAATATATAATTTTTTGGAGAAGTTCACCCAAAGCCACCGTTGTGCCACCGGAAGTGCAGAAGCTCGCCCGTCACGTGATTCACGGAGATTTCAGTTAGTTCCCAGAAGCCCATAGTGAGCCATTGAAATACATTGAGTTAGAGGCAAAGAGCCGTGATTTTTCTTAATTTATAGTCAAGAAACGTATTTTTTTTACAATATTTATATATCACATCAAAATGTGAAGGTAGTATTGTTATGTAGTTATATAAACAATGTTTTTTGACAAATTAAATTCACCAATATAGGAAGATTTGTATGGTCATCTGCTGGTATGTCCCTTGTTAACATGTTTTACGCTGCCTTTAGTAACTTTAAAGCTTTAAAATGCATCACACTGTGTACTAATGCAAGTTTATGCCTGTTAATAATATACAAAGTGAATGTGCTGTGTATGTAACTCATACTGGTTTAATTAATTAATATACAAAGCACAACATAAAAAAAGACTTACAAAGCACTTTGTTTAATTTATTATAAACTATAATAATATTTCTGGCTTAGTGTAGTTTTCTTTTTGTTGTTAATATAAACATCTGATGGGAAATACCATCATCACTTTAAATGATTACTAATCTCTTAACTATGTAGGTATACATTTGACAAGTTATTAATAAATTAATTTTATTTTATTTTATTTATTAACCAGCAAAACCACAGTGTCAAAAACACTCCACCCATAGGTTTGATGCATAAATATGCACTTTATACCAGCATCACTTTATTTAATAGCCTCTCTTATTACACAATATTTACAATAATGGATGAATCTGCATTAAGAAAACAAAATTTACCAATAAAAAGCTGTTCGTGGTTTGTTGTGTGTTGCTAAAGTTATCCACAGCTTGTCCTAGCCTGACCCGTTTTCTACTAACACCCACTAAATGTACTTATTAAATGAGAAATAATGCACTACAAACACACTGATGCATAAAGTCATTCGATTCACATGTATTGCTAACATACAATCTTATTTGTAAAGCGTATTAAGTCTTAAATCTTGTATTAAGTTCAACACATTCAATCACATTATCATAATTCCTCCTGCTTCTGAATTACATCCTGTAAGTTAACTCCTGATAGCATTGCAATGTAGGGTGAATCTTTCAAACATGTTAAGGAGCGTCACATTTCCAAGGGGTATTCAGGATAATCACAACGTACAGATTAGCTGGCCAATCAGGGACACAGAGCTTTTCAAATCAATGAGCTTTGTACAAAATCCGTGCGTTTCAGAAAGAGAGTGAAATGTGATTTTTAGCAATGAAATAGGTGCCCTTTAAAATATATCAGTGCGAGTATTGTGCAGCAAGATGCACACCAGTAGTGTTTGTTTATTAATTATGCTTTTTAAAATGACTTATATGAACTTGGTTGGAGTCAGTTTTACTAAATCATTTCTTGTTCACTTTACTTAACAAACACAAGTAACTGCATATAATTACTTTAACTTAGTAATTTCAAAAAAGACTGTCTTGTCAGCTTTACTTCAAAATTATTTGTTCAGCCAATATAACATTGTTGCGTAAAAGTAACAGATTAATAAAACCAATACAGACTTGCATCTCATTGGCTGATGATGCTGCAGTGTATTATGGGTAAAATGCAGAAGTGTAGCAACATTAGATCAGTACATGAGTAATAAGTGGCCAAGTATGAGTCAATGAACTTGTTCTGATATATTTTAGAACAAAACAAGCCAACAAACGGTTTGAAATGTAACATTGCATTTCAAATATGTTTGTGATATGTTTGATAAACTGTAATTAAATAAAGGTTGTATTGAGCAGCTGCACTCTGATTGATTGATTTGTTGTTATCGCATTATTAAATCATTATTTTTAATTTTGTTTTCATCACATAAATGTTTTATAATAGTGACTTTACTAGGATTTCTTTAGTCCATGCAACATTTAAATTGTACATTTTACACAAACTTTTTTAGTAAATACAACTTACATTTTATTTGTTGACATTACTTAACAAAGCTATGTGGAACCCACTTGACGAAGTTTTTTTAAGGTAAATCCAACTTTTTATTTTTTTGAGTGTATCCTAATTTAACTAAGGCCTAGTCCTGGCTAAAACTAATCGGTAAACCACCTCTTACAATAGTTGACTTTTTAACAAGACATTTCAATAGTTTAACCAGCAGATAGCACTGCTAATAAAATGGTCACTTTCTAGACTATTAAAGGTTTCGTTCTCTCTGTGTCTTTGAAGCTTTGATTGTGTTTACATTGCGCAATGTAACATGTGTTCAGTGTTTCACGTGTAAAAAAACGCGGTATTTTTCACACAATTTACTTATCTTTATAGCGTTGTTTTCACTGTCCTCAAAACGGGCTGATGTCTTCCTTGTCCTTTGAAGTCCCTCCTTCAGAAATACGTAATGAGTTCTGATTGTGTAGTTTGTTTAGTGTGTTGTGATTCGATAGCAGCTTAGCTTGCCATTAGCTTAGCTGGTGACTGACATATTCCTGTGGGCGGAGTTTAGTCAAAAAACTGTTCTAGTGATGTCATTAAAAATACAATAAAGAAAAATGAATATCCAGATGAAGACGTTAAAGATTAATTTTGTAACTTTTAGAAGGATCTCTTGACAGATATTCAATATAATCTACATAACTATATATAAAGACCATACATAAGTAACTGTATTGTTTTAATTACCTTAGAATAAGCAGTTTTTATCTATATACACCGCGGGTCTCCTTAATGGAAGTCGCCGTCAAGTTTCTACAGTAGCCCTAACTGGGCAAACTGATCTGTAGTGCGCGTTTATTCCTACATTGGCTGTATGTACTTAATTAGATGAAGTACCTACTCATTGACCATTAAAACAGAAGGTAGTGTATAGTATGAATATGGATAGTATGAATTAATTTGGATGTACTACATCTCCTAATTTAATACATCACGTGACATACGTCATCATATCAACAAGTTAGTCATTAACTGTAATGAGTTAAACAAGTGCAATTTAACCACAAGGGACAGTGGTTTAATGTAGTTGCATTTGAATAAAGCTGCGTTACTGCTTTCGGGCATTTTTTAATAAAACAATACCCTTCTGTCTTCATTTGATAACTCCTTTCCTACTCCTCCCCTATATATAATATGGAAGTAGGTGGTTTCGGATGCAGCCGTTGTCCCAGACGATGACATTTTTTTTGTGGCAGCTACCACATGTGTTTTGAAATTAAGGGGTGAGCTGTTGGTTGCAAATTCGCAATCTTACCACTAGCTGCCGCTACAATTTTACACACACCACCTTTAGGACACAGAAATACTTAAATTTTTTAATAAAACATTGTTTAAAAAGGTCTCAACATCAAGATTTGATCTTACAAACCAAAAGCTCAGATCACACACTGATGTCAGTGCACAAACAAAAGCAAACATTAAAAGCATTTCACAATCAATGTGTAAATATTAAACATGTCAACATTCATATCAGAATGTCCATAAACAACAATTTAATAAAAAACAGCAGTCAAATATCACGTAAAAAAAATAAAAAACTGCGTCAATATCATAAAGATATGATACATTTTTCAATTTTCCATCGACATTTTATGTACAGACTAACATGGATTAATCTTTAACAGTCTCTGTTGATGTAAGAGGGTTTTTTCTGTCTTCTCAGCATCAATATGTCCATTTATTTTTTCTCTTTGAAGCAGTTTAGCAGAAAATGGTTTAAGTGTCTGTAGAGGTGGTAACGCGCTGTACCCGACAGACTGTGATCCTTATCGGTGTACCACTGAAAACACATTACACAGACATACAATGAGTACAAAAATACTGGAGAACATTATATCCCATCAGACTCTTACTGAAACAATGCTCATTCTCATTATTGCATGTATTGCAGTACTGCAATCCAATACATCCTACTTAAATACATGTAAAAATCTTAAATATCATCTTAAAAAATTTAAATTATCATCATCATTTTGCATGCCTTTTTTGTTTAAATTAATTCTGGAAGGAAATGTGACCTGTTTTTAAAGTTTTGTGAGATAAATACATCACAAATACTCACCATTGATTCAAAATCAATTTGACTTTCCACCAGTGCTTTAGAAATCTGAGCGGCCTGCTGGAAGTGAACGTTATCTGGACCAGCAGAGACAATTGAATATATATAATATCAGTCATTTAATTCATCACACTACAAATACACATCTATAGTATTTAGATTGACATGTGTTTACCGTCTGCCGTTCCATGAACCAGCAAGTATTGTACAGATTCGAAATTTGTTGCCCTGCCGGTCACTGTGGAGTTCTGCAAACAAACAAAATGATTAAATATTGTATCCATAAATACAGTATTGTGTTCATTTTAAAAGACAGTCTTCTTCATAAGTTCAATTACTTTATAGCCATCAGAGTTTTCGTCAGGGCGATGCATGTACCTCTCTGTATAAACAGCATCTGTAATAAAAAGCAACAACATAAATACTGGCATTGATTCTTTTATTGAATGCATTATTCGGTGATAAGTTCAGAAATACAAATAAAAAATGCCCTAAGTTAATCTTGTTAAAGTGTTTAATCGATTGTACATCAAAAAACATAGATATGTATATAGATACACCAATCGACTGCTCTATACAGCATATGTAGATGATGTCACTCACAGCTTTTAAGGACACATTGCGCAGCTTCCTTTTAGAGATTTATATTCGTGAAAAAATTGGATAACTTTTCACAGGCAAGAATGTGTTGTTTTTGTATTAACACAGTATCACAGATTTTTAAAATGCAGTAACTTCTTCACGTTGTGATTGGTAACGCTTTCGTTTTGGTGTATTTTGGAAGCAGTTATAATGTTTGAGTTTATACAAAAGCAAGTAACATTTGATAATATTTAAAACATGCAAATTACACTGCAAAAAAAAATATTTTCAAGAAAAAATTGTCTTAGTATTTTTGTCTTGTTTTCAGTAAAAATATCAAAAAATTCTTAAATTAAGATGCTTTTTCTTGATGACCAAAACGACCCAAGAAAATAAGTCTAGTTTTTAGGCAAAAAATATCAAATTTAAGTGATTTTGTGCATAAAGCAAGCAAAATAATCTGCCAATGGGGTAAGCTAATTTTTCTTACATTTTTCTTGAATTTAGTGTTTAAGAAAAATGTTCAAGATGTTTTGCTTACCACATTGGCAGATTTTTTTGTTTTATGCACAAAATCACTTAAATCTGATATTTTTGGTCTAAAAACTAGACTTATTTTCTTGGGTCGTTTTGCTCATCAAGAAAAAGCATCTTAATTTTAGAGTTTTTAGATATTTTTACTGAAAACAAGACAAAAATACTAATGAACATTTTCTTGAAAATTATGTTTTGCAGTGCACTACGGTTGTGGGCGCACAGTCTGCTAGCACTCAAGTGTTCCATGCAGCTTCTTGGAAGGGTTGCCAGATTTGTGTAACAATCAAATCTATCCCAATGACCTTTTCCAAAATACCAAAACTGTACTTATAGATAAAATATTCTTACCTTAATACTGACAGTGAAGAACAAATTCCTTCCACATTTAACCCGTGAGAAAAATAATCTGCGTCAACAGTTTTATACTGCGTATACTCCAGACGCAAACTATCGCGTTCCTCGCTCAAGATTTGGCCTACTTGTGGGATTTCAATTTTTTGCTTGAGATGATTTTTTTTTTTGAAGACACATTTGAGGTGAATAGCGTGTGTTTTCGCTGCAATCGCCCCACCAATTCACGTCATTTGCATCGCCCAGCACAAGCTTGCATCTATTCGCATCTTTGCATTGAATTTGTAATCTACTCACGCAAATCCTTGAATTCGCGTTTAGTGTGTACGCCCCATTAAAGTAATCCAATTCTGCAGGAAACACTGGTTTACACACACTGTCCATTTATCAATTTCCAGGCTGCATACGTCATCAAAACTGTCTTTTTCCAGGCTAGATGACGTTAAGCGACCTGCACTGCCTTGGACCATTCGTATATGGCGGACGACTTGCATACAGTATAATGGCCCATAGAAACAGCTGCTAATGACGTGTGTGTGTGTGTGTATATCCGAAAACAGTGACATCACATACCATAATACTCCCACTTAGCAACGGGAGCCACAGCAATTCCACATTTAAACAGGCCACTTCCTGATCCCAGAACCATAGAGGTCACGTATCCACCATATGACTGTAATCGAGACAAATGTTTTGTGAATTAATGTGACTGCTTTATGAAAGAATGTAAAGAAATATCTTAATCTAGAAATTAATTGTGAAAAATTCTTGATATTCAATAAGTGTAAATGTATTACTTACTGTATGTTTTGTGCAAATGCATTGCTAATCTGCTTCCGCTCCTAAAAATGCTGGTTTGTTTTAACCCAATGCTGGGTAAATATTGGACAGCAGCACACATGTTGAGTTATAAATAAACCTATGCTGGGTTGTCTCAACACAAATGCTGGATGGAAACATACGTTTATTTAAAACCTAACATGTGATTGTCCAATATTTACTCAGCCTTGGGTCAAAAACAACCCAGTATTTTGAAAGTGTAGGCTGTATTGTTGCTAGGGTGTTTTGGGTGGTAACTGAACCCTAGGTTTATAGTTGCAGGTGGTTGCTAGGGTACTGTGTGGATGCTAGGGTGTTGCTTAGGTGTTTTAGGGTGTTACGGATGAGAGCTGGCTAGGATGTTGCATTTGCTTGAGTGTACTAAATGGTTGCCAGGCAACACAAAGTTCATCTTTCATCTTGAACAAATCGAGTTTGGCATTTTATCAAGCCAACACAATGA
The DNA here is from genome assembly GCF_030506205.2 of Paramisgurnus dabryanus. NCBI lineage: Eukaryota > Metazoa > Chordata > Actinopteri > Cypriniformes > Cobitidae > Paramisgurnus > Paramisgurnus dabryanus. The sequence continues at coordinate 2,396,129 of NC_133351.1, forward strand.
AACTAAGGATTTGAAGACCTGTTGGCACGTTGTACACTTACTTTGGGAATTCAATGTACAAAAGCTGTCGCTGGGGTGATATACCCTTTCAAAAGGTACAAAGTAACTCACAGGTACATTTTGGTACCATCTTGAAACCTTAAATGGTACTGTCCCAGTGACAGCTTTTGTACAATTTCTTCTGAAAGTGTAAGAAAAGATTCAGTGGAAAACATTTTACTCACCCAACCCCATATAGCAATTCTGTCTTTGTCAATAAAACCCATTTCAATGAATTTTCTGAAATTAGACACAAATGAAAAGCAGCATTTGGTATAGCTGTTAATTTTGAAAGATATTAAAAGCTATCACTTCTTATTCAACTCAACTCAAGTGACCGTAACTATTCTTAACACAGACTACATGACAAACTCTTTCTTACAAGCTGTCAGATGTGACTCATGTCTCTGGCGTTTTATATTACACTAAATGATTGTAGCTCATCGTCACCCGTCTGAAGCACAGGCAGCAGGTGTGACGTTAGCACGGAGTGTGTGCACATCGTTTGCTTTGGCTCACCTCACGGCCGAGATCTGATCTTCCACCTCATACGTTCCCAGTCGCTCATAGATGGCGTGCATTATCTCATCTCCCTGGAAACCGCTTCCCCTTCCATCAAAGCTGGCGATGATGATCTGCTCTGTACTGCACAAGTACGTAGCCCACTCCAGTCTGAAAACATAGTCTGTGTTCTGGCTCGCTGGACCCCCGTACCTTTATTTCGAACGGTTATAATAAAGACATGGTTAAAAAACATATATTTTTGTAATTGTATAAGGAAATAAAATTCTTTAAATTGCGTTGTGCTCATTCTTTTATGCATGCATTTATTAAGACCAATTGAGACTAGATGGAGTATTTGTACTTTCAAAAAACATTTGTTACATTACAGGACCTAGTGATATCAAAAGGTGATTATGCTTTTACATTTGAACAATATTGGACAAACAGACTGATTAGATTACCCGGATTGATAATCATGTTTTGTTTATTTAAGATAAATAATTGATATGTTTTTGTTTAAAAAAAAATACAAACTAAAAGATCTATGAAGAATACTGTAGATCAGTGCTTCATACTTAAAATCAGGTACTGTAAAAGACATATATGAACCTGGGCCACAAAACTGGGTCATAATTAACACGGGTATGTTTGAAGCAATAGCCAGAAATAAATTGTATGGGTCAAAATTATCTATTTTTATGCCATAAATCATTAGGATATTAGGTAAAGATCATGTTTCATGGAAATATTTTGTATATTTCTTACCATAAATATCTCAACACTGCAAAAAATGACATTCTTACTTAGTGGTTTATCTAAAAATTCTTAAATTAAGATGCATTTTCTCGTTGAGCAAAATGACCTGAAAATAAGTCTAGTTTTTAGACAAAAAATATAAACTTTAAGTAAATTAGTGCTTAAAACAAGCAAAATATCTGCCAATGGAATAAGAAAGAAAACATTTCTTGAAATAAGTTTACTTTTTTCATAAACACTTAATTCAAGAAAAATGTCTTATTCCATTGGCAGATATTTTGCTTGTTTTAGCACAAATTTGCTTAATTTTTATACTAGACTTATTTTCATAGGTCATTGTGCATATCAAGAAAATACATCTTAATTTAAGAATTTGACAGTGTTTTTGTCTTGTTTTCAGTAAAAATATAAGTAAGAAAGTCATTTTTGCAGAGTAAATTTTATTTATGATTACATTGCAAAAACTGATTTTCAAGAAAAAAATGTTATTAGTATTTTTGTCTCGTTTTCAGTAAAAATATCTAAAAATTCTTAAATTAAGATGTATTTTCTTGATGAGCAAAATGACCCAAGAAAATAAGTTTAGTTTTTAGACCAAAAATATCAAATTTAAGTGATTGTGTGCATAAAACAAGTACAAAAATCTGCCAATGGGGTAAGCAAAAAATCTTGAACATTTTTCTTAAGCACTAAATTCAAGAAAAATTCTAGAAAAATTAGCTTACCCCATTGGCAGATTTTTTTTGACAAAATCACTTAAATTTGATATTTTTGGTCTAAAAACTAGACTTATTTTCTTGGGTCGTTTTGCTCATCAAGAAAAAGCATCTTAATTTAAGAATTTTAAAATATTTTTACTGAAAACAAGACAACAATACTAAGACATTTTTTCTTGAAAAATTTTTTTGCAGTGTTATGATACTGTAAATAAAGTTTTCACTGCAAAAAAATGACTTTCATACTTAGTGTTTTTGTCTTGTTTTCAGTTAAAATATCTAAAAATTCTTAAATTAAGATGTATTTTCTTGATGAGCAAAATGACCTAGGAAAATAAGTCTAGTTTTAAGACAAAAAAATATAAAAATTAAGCAATTTTTTGCTAAAACAAAAAAAAATCTTTTTTGCAGTGTAGTAATATCTAAGTACTTTACTTGGACAACTTTAAAGCAGATTTTCTCAATATTTTCACCCCCTGATTCTCAGCTTATATTGTCTTATCCAAACAAACCATACATCAATGGAAAGCTTACTTATTTAGCTTTCTGATTATGTATAAATCTCAATTTCTCAAAAAAAAAAAAAAAAAAGAATTTATTCCAAGGTCACATACAATACACAAATGCTGGCACTGGGATGGTACCGTTAAAAAAGTCCTAATATGTACTTTTTTGGTAGAGATATATTCTTTTCACGTACCAGTATGCATCTCTAAGGTACCAATGTGTTCATTTGAGGTACCAATATTCACCTTTTCACCCCAGTGACAAATTTTGTACCTTCTTGTACCTTTTTCTGAGAGTGTTTAGTCAGGTAAATACCTATTTTTTTTTTTTCAAAACAAATTCATTACACAATAATAGAAACTTACACTTGAATTAAAAGTGGATATTTTTTGGAGGAGTCAAAATTTGGAGGGAACATCATCTTATACCAGAGATCTGTAGAAAGATCATCAAACAGGATTAGATGATAGGATTCTCAAATCACTGAACGGTTTAAATGGTTTTACGTACCGAATCCTGCGATCTTCATGGTGGAGTGCTTGATAGTGGGCATGAGAAGTTCAGTGGTCAGAATGCTTTTCAGTTTCTCATTGTTCTCCAAAATCTGAATCTCTAATAAAAGACAGCATGAATTCACTTCAAATCATAGATGAAACAGTCCTGTCATCATTTATCTACTCTCATTCCAAACCCCACGCTAAAGAAGACCACTATAAAGGATTTTAGGAATCTTCATGCAGATCTTTTACAATGACAGGTCTGACCCACATAAGAAGGCTGAAATGTTTTCGATTGATAGATATAAAGTAACATCAGACAGATTTCAAATGAGGGTCAGAAATAATGACAGAATGACCAAACCTTTAGCAGGACCTCGGTTGTCCATCAGTATAAACAATGGAAGTCCTGGTCCTGTAAGATGAAACTTTATTAGTGAACTGTCCCCTTCTGATGCCTGATCGGATCATCTGAGGTTTGCACAGGTTGTTGTTTTGTGTGAGCAGGTGTAAAAGCGTGTGCACTAACCGTAACAGTCCATGCGGAAGTAAGAGGCGTCAGTGCTGAAGTAAGCCGAGTTATATTGACATCTGTCCTGGTACAGAGAGCAGGTGACGCACTCGGGTGTAGAGTGACCATCTTTTGTGATCGAAATCCTGAGAAAAAAATGTTTTTAGATTCGAGAACCACAAGGAATGTGTCAATCATTCATTAGTTACATAATAAATCAGCCTTCGATTCTTAAACCTTATGTGTTATCACGCTCTGAAGAAAAACCTTGGCTTAAACCAGTTAAGCTGGTCAGAAATCAGCTTTTTCTAGCATTACTGTTGTAGTACTCGACGTGTCCAGTCTAGACCGGTCTTATTTTCTGATGATCTTGGTCACGACTGCCATTGATCTCAGTTTCAGACTTGGTGGTCTCTGGATTTTAATTCAAGACCAGTCATGATCACAACTGCAGGAATGGCATGAAATTGCTGGTGCATCGTCTGATTTATGTGTTAACATCTTTAATGTCATTGGATGTAAAACTTCTGGCTTGAAAAGCAATCATTGACTTATTTCTTATTCATTTCTTTTGATACTCTTGTGCCAGTAAGATATAGGGAATTGTCCAAAAGGAAATCTGTCAATAATTTAACACGAAGGCTCATAATATCCAAGATGTAATGCCATGCATTTTATGATGGTCTTGGTCTCGGTTTAGGTGGTCTCGAATTCAACACTGCCTAGCTCTTAAATTGTCAACAGTGATCAGACTAACCAGCCAGACAAAACTGTGAGACCGGCTAACAACTTAAGACTTTCCGTCATGTCACTGTCTAGGTTAACTATAGACCCAATATAATCCAGCTATGAGTAACTGACTTCTAGCAAAAATAAACTTCAGTTTGTTTTTCAATAGGATTGAGGTCGATCGGATTGAAATTTCGATCATATTAAACGGGGTGGTGTAGTCCGATCTGTGATCTGATCATCAAGAGAAAAGTACACTGCAAAAAATGATTTTCAAGAAAAAAAATTCTTTGTATTTTTGTTTTGTTTTCAGTAAAAATATCTAAAAATTCTTAAATTAAGATGCTTTTTCTTAATGAGCAAAATTACCCAAGAAAATAAGTCTAGTTTTTAGACCAAAAATATCAAATTTAAGTGATTTTGTGCATAAACAAGCAAAAAAGTCAAGAAAAATTTGCTTACCCCACTGGCAGGTTTTTTGCCTGTTTTTTTGCACAAAATCACTTAAATTTGATATTTTTGGTCTAAAAACTAGACTTATTTTCTTGGGTCGTTTTGCTCATCAAGAAAAAGCACCTTAATTTAAGAATTTTTAGATATTTCTACTGAAAACAAGACAAAAATAAAATACTAAGAATTTTTTTTCTAGAAAATATTTTTTTGCAGTGTATTTTCTTAATCGGATGCAAAAATACCTTGCGCACATGCTTGAATTAAGTGTTTAAGAAAAAATGTATCTTATTTCAAAAAAATTTATCTCACCCTGTTGACAGATATTTTTGCTTGTTTTAAGCAGAAATTCACTTAAATTGTATATTTTTGTCTAAAAACTAGACTTATTTTCTTAGGTCATTTTGCTCATCAAGAAAAAGCATATTAATTTAAGAATTTTTAGATATTTCTACTGAAAACAGGACAAAAATACTAAGTATGAAAGTCATTTTTGCCCTGTGTCTTTCATAACATTACATAAATAAATTAAAATAGCGTTGTGCCTTTCAATGAGAAATGTTGTGCGCTGCGTTGCCAAGTCCTCTGCATTTGGCAGAGTTCAGATTTGGGCAACTTTTTAAACAGTTTCTGCAAGCTGATTTTTTTCTGCGGTTAAATATGAAAAGCCTTTATTGATTAGTTATTAGTATTTGATCTCCGAATAGTCTTTGGGATGCTTTTGGACTAGTGGGCTGGTTTTAATACGAAAATCTGGCAACCCTGGCTGTGCGCTTACACAGACGTTTGGTTTGTTTTCTATAGAATGTACATGTAAATGTGTACATGTATTGTATTATAAACTGTCTTGTCATAACCTGCAATCGGATTAAATTCAGTCGCATTGACAAAATTTTGTGCGTATTAGTCCATCATTCAATTTTTTTTTTACTTTATTTATTTTTGGCCGTCTATTAAATTTTCACTGTCTGCCCAAATTTTGCCTTGTTTTAGTCCAGATGTTTGGACGGCTATTAGACATTTTTTAACTCAATATTGCTTGGGTAGTTTAAAATGCCCATGTCTCTGATTTGTTTAAGTATAGCAATTTAATGAATATATTATTAATCTTTAGATACAACGCATCACAGTAAAACATTATACAGAGCGGATGTCAGATGGTTTACATTGTACAGTACAAGAAAGATACAGTATGGTTACTTGTAAAGGTTTCTTTGTCCAGGTCTTCCCATGTGTTCATTACTCACATAATATCTGTGGAAAGAGCACATGTGCGTACGTACTGTATAAGAAATGTGCAGCAATAAGAAACAAGATACGTTTATCTACATATAATACTCACATTGCATCTTTGGTTACTTTAGAGATGTATATCACTTCCCATTTGCCTGAGGTTATGGATGTTGCTTTTCCCTAGAAAACAACAAAGTTGAATGACCAACAACTAGTAATGCTTGTACCACAGTGTTTATTTGAGTGTTATATTTCATTGTTACTGGCACAACTCAGCTCATTTATCTGAAAACTTACTCCAGTCACATAGTGCAGATGTTTGTAACCAGCGTCATTACTCATAACCTTGTAAAAACCCAAGTTGTCCTCAGTAAAGTAAGGAGGTAAAGGGAAGTACTGTAATAAACACACATGATTTCACATGATCAGCACATTCAGTGAACATCAGGACGTTCTGAAGGGTTTATGTGTTTGCTGTCACTCACCCGACCAACCCAGCCAGTTTTGCTCTTTTGATAAAATTTCTGTTCAAAACCCAGAAAAAAATTACATTAATATCCACAATATACAGTAGTGTTAGTGTATCAAGGTTTCATCTGACACATTTTTAGGGAACTGGAATCTCACCGAGTTTTCTGTCCATTTGGTGCCGTCATAGTCGTAGATCTGCAGGAGGACTTGGTCCTGTCTGCGAGGCTGCCATTGAACGGCCAGTCGTGTTTCTGTGACCCATGTGACTGAGCTGAGGTAGTGATCTCTGAGAAAGAGCAAAAGAAAAAATATTTGTTAATATAATAGCAATGACATTATGAATTCAGACAAATTGCATTATTAGAGTTTAAAATAAGGACGCACCCCTCTCCGATGGTATTCGGCACCACAACTTCTGAAAGCTTGGATGTATTTTCTGTATCAATCACAAACAGCTTTGCTCTGGGAATAACACTGCCTGCCTTGTAAAGAGAAATACATCACAATCCAAATGTATTTTTGTAAAGAAAACACATTAAAGTCAGGCAATTTAACCAACATCTATCTATTACAGTTCTTTAATGCAAAATGTCTTTTGGAAAGATAATAATATGTACCCGACCCTAGTGTATTATACTGAATATATAGTAAGTCATGCTATAGATTGTTTATATTATGTAAAATGATTATAAATAGATATTATGAATCATTTACTTTTGGGTAGGGAACAGATACTGTCTTGGGGTACTGGTCATCTCCATACATCGTGTATTCAATTTTCTGAACTCCAGTGTCGTTAATTTGTAGATATGCCAGATATTTTGCTTCTGGAGACCACCATACAGCTTCATTGGAGGCGAAAATTTCCTCTATGATCAAAAATGGATGGAAACAGGATGAGGTGATGTAAATAAATATATATTAGGGTCTTCTGTACGATGTTGTTGAATAAATGATGTTGATGTTGTGAATAAATGAGTTACCTTCATAAACCCAGTCTGGTATTCCATTGAGAATCAGATTTTCTTTTCCATTATGTGTAATTTGTAGTGGCTCAGCGGTGGCGTTCATTTTGAGGTAAATATTAAAATTCCAGACATAAGCCTTGAGGATGGACAATATCAAGATATTAGAGACTCCTCTTGAAATAAAAGATCCCAGAATAAAAAGTTAATGTTCAAGAATTTTTTTAATGATAAACTTTAAACACTGCAAAAAAAGATTTTCGAGAAAAAAAATTCTTAGTATTTTTGTCTTGTTTTCTTTTTAGTAAAAATATCAAAAAATTCTTAAATTAAGATTTTTTGAAATAAGATTTCTTTTTTCTTAAACACTTAATTCAAGCAAAATTTTCTCACCTCATTGGCAGATTTTTTTGCTTGTTTTAAGCACAAATTCACTAAAATTGTATATTTTTGGTCTAAAAACTAGATTTATTTTCTTAGGTCATTTTGCCCATTAAGAAAATACATTTTCTTTCTTGATTCAAGAGGTTTCTACGGAGCCCCTAAGGGGACATGGAGCAAAAATTAAATCAAGTTTAGTTTCATGTGCTCACGCGAACAGAATGTGCAGAATATTTTTTTTAAAGTTTAGTTTCGCGTGCTCAGGTGAAGCTATCGCGCGAGCATGTGAAACTATTGCGTGCTAACCTGAAACTATTGCGCGCACACGTGAAAGCGAAAGCTTCACGTGCACGCATGATAGTTTCACGCGAGCACGCGAAACTAGAAAAATTCTGCACGTGAAGGTTTTGCGTGAGCACATTAAAGTTTCACGTGAGCACATGAAACTAAACTTTGGATTTTTTTTACTCCAATGTCACCTTAGGGGCTTGGTAGGTTTCTACTGAATTCTACTGAAAAACAGACAAAAATACTTAGTTAGAAAGTCATTTTTCCAGTGTAGATCATGAGCTATGAGGTTGTTGATGAACAACAGTCCACTGCAAAAAATTACTTTCTTACTTAGTGTTTTTGTCTTGTTTTCAGTAAAAATATCAAAAAATTCTTAAATTAAGATGTATTTTCATTAAGATGTATTTTCTTGATGAGCAAAATGAGATCACCCATACCTCAGCTCGGTCACAAGAAAATAAGTAAAATTTTCTTGAAATAAGTTTACTTTTTTCATAAACTCTAAATTCAAGATTTTTTTCTTATTCCATTGCCAGATGTTTTTGCTAGTTTTAAGCACAAATTCTCTTAAATTGTGTATTTTTGGTCTAAAAACTAGACTTATTTTCTTGGGTAGTTTTGCTCATCAAGAAAATACATCTTGATTTAAGAATTTTTAGTTATTTTTACTGAAAACAAGACAAAAATACTAAGAACATATTTTCTTGAAATTCATTTTTTTTGCAGTGTATCTTTAAAGTTTATCAAATTACCTAAGAATATAAATCTAGTTTTTAGACAAAATAAAATTTAAGTGAATTTGTGCTTAAAACAACCATACAATCTGCCAAAGTGGTAAGCTAAATTGTCTTAAATTGTACTCAACTGGCAGATTATGTTGCTTGTTTTAAACAAATTTACTTCAATTTGATGTTTTGTCTAAAAACTAGATTTATTTTATAACTAAGTTCTTATTTTGCTCATCAAGAAAATGCATCTTGATTAAAAAAAATTCTAGATACAGTATTTGTACTAAAAACAAGACAACAAGACTAAGTAAGAAAGTCATTTTTGCAGTGTATTTGCTTTTATATACAATAAAAGCCACAAATCAATGTGAAGCATCTTGTAAAAAGTGTTTGGAAAATTACTTTTTATTTGGAATTCTCTCAGTTGAAAAACTGGATATTAACGCAATATTAAGCAGAATCTATGCAGTACGTTACTCACCATTTTCTGTCCCTTTGGTGCACAAACTAATAGTTGTGTAGAAGGTGGAATTTGCCCATTGGAGATAAAATCCCTTATAAAAATAATGAGACATATTATTGTGTGGTGAGTAGCAGAAGTACTGCATTACCGTATATAAGTACTGACATTACTGTAATGTCCATTGCTTTACCAGGATCTGGAAAAATATTTTGATGTTATATGTTTTGACTCACTGAGACTCCATGTCGTAAATATGATAGGAGGCATTGAATGAGTGTCTCCAGTGCTGTTGAAGAATTTCAACTGGTTAGAGATTTCAGCATAAATAACCAGTTAATAGTATGTACCTGGTGGGTTATAGTGATTTACTTTAGGTTACCTTTGAGTAGTTGCTCTCAAAGATGACATATTTTCTGTCTGCCAACAAAATGTAATTTGATGCATCAACTTTAGCCTGTAAATAAAATGAATCAACCGAGGAACTGAGATGGTAGCATGTACAGTAACATAATAATGGCTTAATAGCCTATAAGATACTTTTTTTATTAAAAATTTATAATGGAGGACCATGCAATGAGTTGTCTTACAAATGTTGTGTTGCTCAGGAATATTGAGTTATTCATAGTTTCAACATTGTAAAGGTAAACAAAGCCCTCACTGGTTTTGTGGAGGTATTCATTGTCTGTTGGTAAAGAGACAGAGCATTGTTTGTGTCAAGGTGAAACCGAGGTCATTACATAAAAAAAAAACATGAACCTTTAGGTGTCATACCTGATATCCAGTAGAGATTGTAGGTTTTATACCTGATAGTATCATCGTAAAAATCGTCAAAAGAAAATGTTCTCTTTGAAACAGAATCAACTTCTGAAAACAAAGCGAGGGAAGAAAGTTATATCTCAGGTTTCAATATATTACTATATATAACAAAATAAAGTTAAAATATTTATATTGAAACACAGCACTAGTACTAAAATGTACTACTATCTTAAACTAAAAACGATATATTGCAGAATAAGACACTGCCACATCAATAATTCCTGTTGTGTTCACATGGGGGCGCTGCTGGGAAAATTTCCATTCAAATTTATTTAAACTGTTTATAGGTACAAATAAGATAAATCATGTATTAATGTCAATGGTGAAAAGACAACGTAAATAGGTTGTTGTGTCTTGCTTTAAAGATTAGGATAACAACACTTATCTCGATTTGATAGATTGCGCACTTAAACTTACTCACATTGCTCTCAAATGTTTAAAACACAGACATAAATACATGCATTAATAATCAGTTAACATATCTGAGGAGATTTCAGGAGCTGTCACTCACTGTTGGCGTAAATCGCCGTGAGAATAATGATGAGCGTGATGACGACAACAGCCGTGAGCAGCGCCACGCACACCTTGTTACAGCCCTACAGGTAAGGGGAAAAAACCCACTGCGCTTTACAAACCATCACACATCAACCAATTTTCCCAAAACAATCATTCATTTATTAAAGAGATCAGATAATTTGCATGAATTTAAAAACGTCCAGTCTTTGTTAACTTACTCTGCTGGCATAAAGTTTTCTACTCAGAAACCCACCGTGCACGAGACGCAAACTTGTCACTCACCATAATTGCGCAGGGGCTCAATAAAGCGCATCCAAACTTCAGGAATCTTCAGTTTGCTGACGTGTCTCACTTCTCTGCATTCATGCGTACTAAAACAAGTCCCACTAAACATATACCCATACGATATAGCGCGATATACGTGGGAGGACGGATAGTTGCGCTTTATGTCGTCCGTCTGCTGTTTTGAAAGTTATAAAGTTACTTCCTCTGGTGTATCATGACTCAGTGTAGAGTAACAATCATTCGTCGGATGATTTGCTCAGCAGTTCGCATAAGTTTCCATCGCAGTGTCTTTAGGATGAGATTGACTTCATGAACGCCTGTAACTCACTGTGCGCATCGACTGCATTGACTTCAGCAGCTAAAGCGTCTGCATGGAGATAGACGATGACAGATTTTGTTTTGCCACAATAAGGATTTGTTCTCATGCATACAATGGGATATACAGTATGTCTATCACGATAAGTGTAATTCATCTGTTTTGCATACCCAAGAGGACACTTTTATTGCTTAGATGTTGCTCTTTCATAGGAATTTTAAAGGGGACATGTCACAAGACTTTTTAAAGTTGTTAAATAAATCGTTGGTGTCTCCAGAGTACATATGTAAAGTTTTAGATCAAAATGCCATATATATATAATTTATTATAACATGTTAAAATTGCCACTTGTAGGTGTGTGCAAAAATGTGCCATATTTTGGGTGTGTCCTTTAACATGCGAATGAGCTGATCTCTGCACTAAATGGCAGTGTTGTGGTTGGATAGTGCAGATTAAAGGTAGGGTAACAGATTTGATCCTGAAACATTTTTAGTTATGCTGGTGAAAAAGTCTCCTCACATTCTGATAGCAATCACTGTGTTAAGTTGTTTAAATGTATTTGTAAAAATTTATGTCATCTGTGAAAGGCGTAGGACCAAAAAATGTTCAACAAATCATAGATTTCGGTCTGAACGGACGTTTCCTTTTATGTCCCTCATACGTAAGCGTAATTTGAATTCCCACCGCGCAGCGAGTCCACGCAGATACCATACGTCATCGGCGCGTTCAGGTGCGCTCTGTCTGTATACAGCGAGAACAGCAAACTTTTCTGCTGAATTGACAACCTACACAGGAGCAACAAAACTAAATGCATATTTTATAACAACAACAGCAAAAACTGCCTGGATCAGCAAGAGCAAAAACCCAAATTAACATCGGAAACTTTACTGCTTTACCGCGAGATGCAAACAGCTACAGGAGGCAAAGGGTCTGAAAGGGTCGTTGCACTGTTTATTTTGGTAAGGTAGGTACGCGATATGTTTGTATTGAGATGGATTCAGATATTCTACTTTGATGAAACGTTGTGTTGCTTATGAAATTTGTGTTCGTTTTCCGGATTAGCATAACGATATAGTTACTACGTCTACACAATCGAACGTGTGCTTAAACTAATTCTGATGTAAACCAGTTGTTTATGTTGGTTATTTTGTAAATGTTATTCACTTTGTACTGCAAAGTTTTCTCACTGGTGAATGAGACATGAGACGTGACCGTCTGATCTGTGCGTGTTCATGTGTTTGGAAAGAGGCGTGACTTTGGATGGCGATTTGACTTGAGGGTGGGATCGGGATTTCATTGCTAGGCGGCTACCGTTAGCATTTTTCAAAATGTGTTACCCTACCTTTAAGGGGTGGTATTATAATTAGATCCCCTTCCGACATCAGCTGGGAAGCCAAATTTCAATGACCTATTTTTTCACATGCTTGTAGAGAATGGTTTACCAAAACTAAGTTACTGGGTTGAACTTATTCACATTTTCTAGGTTGATAAAAGCACTGGGAACACAATTATAGTACTTAAACATGGAAAAAGTCACATTTTCATGGTACGTCCCCTTTAAAGGTAGGCTATTACATTTAAAAAAATGCTAACAGTAGCCGACTAGCAATGAATTCACGATCCCACCCTCCATTCAAATCGCCATGCAAAGTCACGCCTCTTTCAAAACGTATGAACACGTACGCACAGATCAGACGATCACATTTCATGTCTAATTCATCTCATTCATAGCATCTCGTGGTAAAGCAGTAAAGTTACCGATGTTTATTTGGGTTTTTCTCTTTGCTGATCCAGGCAGTTTTTGCTGTTGTTGTTTTAATAATAATAATAATTAGTTACATTTATATAGCGCTTTTCCAGTGCTCAAAGCGCTTTACATATGAATGGGGGAATCTCCTCAACCACCACCAATGTGCAGCATCCACCTGGATGATGCGACGGCAGCCATATTGCGCCAGAACGCCCACCACACACCAGCTTATTAGTGGAGAGGAGACCGAGTGATATAGCCAATTAGTATGAGGGATGATTAGTAGGCCAATGGGCAAGTTTGGCCAGGATGCCGGGGCACACCCCTACTCTTTTTCGAAGGACATCCTGGGATTAAAAGATGTCATTCGTTTTGTGGCTCCTGTGCAGGTTGTCAATTCAGCAGAAAAGTCTCTGAGGGCACGTAAACGCGCCAATGACGTATGGTGTCTGCGTGAACAGGCTGCGCTGTGGGCATTCAAATTACGATGAGGGACAAAAAAGGCAACGTCCGTTCGGACCGAGATCAATGATTGGTTGAAGATTTTTTGGTCCTACGCCTTTCACAGATGACATACATTTCTACAAATACATTTAAACAACTTAACATAGTGATTGCTATCAGGATGCGAGGAGACATTTAACCAGCATAACTAAAAATGTTTCAGGATCAAATGTGATACCCTGCCTTTAAGGGAGTCAGATGTGTTGCATTTAAGCAACGCCTTTGTCTCAGAAGTCGCTGACAAAAGATGCTTAGGAGAAATACAAATAAGACACTTGTTAAGAAACATTAAGAAGATGGAGCTGTAAAATGTATGTAGATTGTATAATAATCTGGATTTGGGTAAATTTGATGACAAATATTTGAGTTCATAATATTAAACTTTTGAGTTTAAATGAGCTCATTTTGTAAAACTTTTAAAAAGATCTCTTCTGAAACTCGTATATCTGCACATGTATCAACAACACGGACAATAAAGAACTTTTGAGCGTATCAAACTTTTGACTGGCAGTGAAGGTGTTTATAGGAAGTATTGTGTGTGTGAAACAGGCAAAACCTGTTCATTTTTCTGAACTGAAGTCATGCATAATGTAGGGCAGTTTTGCAGTATGACAACTGACAGGTTATGTTTGCTCAGGGTGCCAATACCTCATGAGAACACCTAAACGGGAGATTGTCCATAATGCTTAATTTTTTTTCCCATTAATGCATGATTCATTGTCATCATCACCAATAAATATTGCTCATTCATGCAAAAAAAAAAAAAAAAAAGAGTAAACATATGACACATCAATTTGCATTTTTATTTATTTAGTTTAAAAAGCAGAACGAGACCCACAGGGGTGAATACATATACAGGCACATACGGAACACTTGCCATAAATCACTGCTCTTGATGATTGCATAGCATCACAGTGGTTTAATCTGTATGCTGTATTTACAGCAAAATTCATACGTTCATCATCTAAACTGTTTATCTCTAACATATATATTATGAGAGATCTTCCACCACCGCTTGTAACCCTATCTTAGGGAAAGGCAGAGAAACACCCCGTCTGCTTGGCAGTCCATCACAGGGCTCAGTGCAAAACTTGTGGGAATTATGGAAAATATCATGTTGATGTTACAGTCATTACAATAGCACTGATATAGGAAGCTGACTAAACAGTCTAATAAACAGGTCATATATCCACAGTTTTTAACCCACTTAAAGGGATACTCCAGCCAAATATCAAAGTTACTCTATGATGTACTCGCCCTCAGGGAATCTGAGATACATATGTCCATCATCTTTCAGACAAGCAGATTTAGAGCTATTTTAGTAAGTATCCTTGCTCTTCCAAGCTTTATAATGGTAGAAAACAGGGATCAGGGACACAATCTGATTTTAACCCCCATAGAAAGTGCATTCATCCTTTACAGAGGTAATTCACACGCTTAAATGGTTTAATAAAGGTCTTCTGCGGGTAATCAATGCAATTTTGTAAAAAATTTCCATATTTCAAACTTTATAAACTGTAATATCCAGATTCTGGCAATGGGGCCATCTTTGACTCACGGAATTCACGAAAGAGTTTTAGTGAAGTGAGCGTTGGTTGCTATTGGTATGTTGCACAGTGATTCTCGTGAATGGCATGAGTCCAAAATGGTGTCATTACCGGAAGCTAGTTATTATAGTTTATTAAAGTTTAAAATATTTATTTTTCTTAATATATTGCATGCATCGATTTCCCGCAAAATACTTTTATTAACTAATTTTAGCCGTGTGGATTACCTCTGTAAAGGATGAATGTCCTTTTTTGGGGTTTAAAGTCAGAAGTTGTTCCCTGATCCTTATTTTCAACCATTTATAAAGCTTGGAAGAGCAAGGAAATTTACTAAAATAATTCCAAATATGCTCGTATGAAAGATGATGGACACATGTTTCCCAGATTGCTTGAGGGTGGGAAAATTATGGGGTAATTACTGTATGATATTTGCCTTGATTATCGCTTAAAGCACGTTTTGTGATGTTTTCTATAATCATCATCCTACATAATGTAAAGAACATATCATATCAAATATTGAAATCAAACTTTGATGCTCCTAATAATGGATTATGAGTCTTTTTAGCTTGGATTTCACAGACACGGTCACAATTATCAGAATTGGGTGCAATGTAAACAACACCTGAAGACAAACGTTTTGCTCAGCAGATGCACAAAGTATTTTTAATAAATCATCAGAAAAATAAGTTATCTAAATGTTAATATAGGAATCAAAACAAAAGGTTTGGATGATAAAAATGAGGATAATGAACAGTTTGATGAAAGCCACAGTGCATGCAACAGAACAGACTTAATAGTTACTGCATCTCACAGATGATTTCATTGTGTTAGAGATGATTTTAGTCGTTCTTCTGAGGTTTGGGTTCATTCAGTGTCACTGTCCTCATCCCCGAGATCTGCGTGTTGCGTGTAATCAAATGAAGAGAAGCGTATGGGCAGCTCGGTCCATTTGATGTACGTTTTCTTCTTAGATTTGTATGTGACCACAAAGTTCTTGATGTGGAGACAGGGACACTCCATGCTTTTATACAGCATCATTGAACCCCATGGCTGTGTAAGAATGAGACAAAACATTTCAAATGAATGCATACAGTACTTATGTACACCGTGTGCACAATTATTAGGCAAGTTGTATTTTTGAGGATTACTTTTGTGATTGTACAACTACAGTGCTCTTGGTCAATTCAAAATGTTAACAAACCCTCAAATCTGAACATTTACGTAGTAAAAGGGAAGTTTTGTCTTTCTTATGAGAATATTTATATGTACACCGTTATTAGGCAACTATTAGTGTGCAGAATTATTATGCAACTACATAAAAAAACAAAGATTTTCCCATCTCGCCTGCCTGAAGGGTAGAAAACACTTTCTTCAAGCAGTGGTACAGCAAATATCTTTTCAAGACTATATTGGTCACTGAGTTTTATTTTTTTTTAC
Organism: Paramisgurnus dabryanus; assembly: GCF_030506205.2. Taxonomy (NCBI): domain Eukaryota; kingdom Metazoa; phylum Chordata; class Actinopteri; order Cypriniformes; family Cobitidae; genus Paramisgurnus; species Paramisgurnus dabryanus. The sequence continues at coordinate 2,412,541 of NC_133351.1, forward strand.
ATTTCAGAAAAGTTTATTTGTAAATTTAGAGTTTGTTTATTATTCTCACTTTTACAGGTGAAAAAAACCAAGTGAGATGGGAAAATCTTTGTTTTTCATGTAGTTGCATAATAATTTTGCGCACTAATAGTTGCCTAATAATGATGTACATAGAAATATTCTCTTAAGAAAGACAAAACTTCCCTTTGACTACTTAAATGTTCAGGTTTGAGGGTTTGTTAACTTTTGAATTGACCAAGAGCACTGCAGTTGTACAATAACAAAAATATTTCTCAAAAATACAACTTGCCTAATAATTGTGCACACGGTGTATATCTTCCAACCCTAACAGAGAGTGTCTACAATTTTTCTTTTAAATGTACATTTGTCTTGGATAGGAGGTTTTTTACTGGTTTGCAGGGGTGCGGGAAGATGTTTTAGGTTGGGGGTGCTGTGTATATGGATGTAATCAGCTATGACGTCTGTAAATCTTTTTAATTTCCTCTCTAAATGAATAAAAACTTGTTTGAACTCTCTTGACATCTCTGCATGTTTGCAAGATTTTTTAGCGTCTGTAGCTGGGTTTCGATCAAGACGTAAAGCAAATATTTTCAAAATTCGCAAAAAAAAGAAAAACAAACAAATGCAAACTAGGTGCGTTCCATCAAGTTGTTCGAGCAAATGTTCTGGGTTCGGGCCTAATACAGACCCCGGAGCCCTCTCTTTGTTGAGGGGTGCTCCGGGCTCGGGCCAAATGCCGAGCTCAGAGCCCTCTCCTCGGACAGCACGTCAAATACGCATATCATTAATTCTATCTGACTTATTTGTGAGTGTGAACTCTTGAAATGATAAAAGACTTTTTATTAGCTGCACTGAAAGTAATAATATTAATATACGTCATCTGTGCACAAGATAGGGCCTTAAAAACATCAGCCAATTGCTCATGCGGTCATCGCATAAGCGATTGGCCCTCTGGCTTGTCAATCACTGCCATTACGATCCTTCTGAGAGACGTGCGCGCTCCAGTAACTAAACACAGGCGACGCATGCGCATAGCGCATGAATTTGCACCACGGTAGAGAAGAAACTCGCGACACAGCATATGCCGGTGGTAAACAAACACTCGTGTTCAAATATTCGTGCACGAGTTTTGGAAGGCGTTCCCTAGAAATGAGCTGTGAAGGAGGGAGGCTGTTCTTACGCATGCGCTCATTTAAAAAATTCAGTAACCGTTTTTGGATTCTCAGTCGGCGAAAAACATCCTCTTTTGCGCCCTTAATAAAATTTCGACCACTTTATTTCCACTTTTTAAAAATTGTCCTTTTAATAAAAAAAGGCAGTAATTTAAAAGGCATGCATAGAAAATAGAGACATGACTGCATTTAGTTACGATTGGCCAAGTTATAAATTTACTAGCAGTGCAGCTTATAATTTCCAAACTTATAATTTGCACAGAAGAAATGCAAAATTTCTGATGGAGGCACTAGCAGCAAGGGCATTGCGAGGCCATCGAGCCCCATATATGGAAAAGACAACGACAGCTGATACAGCTAGACGATCAGTCACGTGAGTTTAATGTTCGCTACGTCATAATTTATTCGGCAAATGCATTTTCCATCTCCCATTATTCAATGAATATATTTCATAAAAACCTCAAGCGAATGTAAAAGCTTTTTTGCAATTTTTTTTTTTTTTTAGAAATTTGGCGTTTCCATTACTCGTTTCTTATGCGGTACTTCAAAATGCGCATAAAATTGGGTTAATGGAAACCCATCTCTTGATGAGGACATGGGTGCAGTTCTCCGCAGTTATCTATACTTTATATTGGCAGATACTATTTGCACCTCAGTATTTCTGTACATTGAGTGTAAAAGATTATATTTATTTAAATTATTAAATGGATGCGGCATTATTGGGAGAATGAAAGCCCTTCCTGCACTGACCCCTAAAAACGTTTATTCTTAATAAACACTCTTTGGGCACTTAATTTCCACTTTTTGAAAATTGTCTTAGCAAAAGTAAATGCCTTTTTGATGTTATATGTGATTGGAAAAGAGGGAAGAGTGAGGATGGCAAAAGATGGTTTCGAACTGGGAACATTGCGTCAAAAGCCAGATCTACGAGCCTTACTCACTTCTGTCTGCATAACCGAAGATGTTGAATTGTGCGTGTCTTTTTTAACTTTATTTTACAAACCAGACATTGGTGGGTGGCACTACAGCGTTTGCCAAGAAGCGATGCTTTTTGCACAGAGTATATACACTCTGAAAAAATAAATATAAATGAACCAAAATTTGTGTTGCATTTATGATCCTGTAAAAATTAGACAGTGCTGCAGCCCCCCAAGACCCTGCCCGGTGTGGTTCTGTATAGTTCAGTTGTTTAATGTTGTTATGCATGACCCATTTTCTCACCTAATACATCTGCACTCAATATGTGACAGTCAAGAAAATGTTAATTCTTAGCTATAACTGAAAGAAGTTTTTCTGAATGGAAAAACTATTAAAAACCCATCTCTTCCACAAATACTTGACATAGATATTGACCGCATTTCTTTTCCTTTTTTCATGAAAAAGTCCACTTAACGAGGCCAGAACTCTAAAACAAGACGTACTGTATAAAACCCCATATCAGGCTGTTAATTCCCAAACACAGAGTTAAGAGTAAAATATAAGTATTGCAATGTTATCACTTGCTCGGCCCTCCTCCTGAGGTTTCTGAGGAATAGGGTGTTGATTAAGGGAGTAGTAGGAAGCCTAGGCAGGAATGAGGGAGACGGCTGACGCAGTCTCGTCCCCGTCTCCCCTTACTCAACCGGATTTGATGACGCTCGGTGGGTATCGATGTGTAGTGTTAAGCCCACTGCTCAGGGGTGGGACTCTGGCTCTTGTAAAGGATTCAGTGCGCCGACCTAACCTCTTTAAGTTTCTTTCCTCTCAACAGGTATTGTTTAGAAATGGTGAAAACTTGTATCTTGTTATAGGCATCTTTTGTACTATTGCCTCCCTATGACACATCACTTTTATTGTTTCCTAATTAGGGATGCATAACGATTATTCGCGATTAATCTATAGCAGAATAAAAGTTTTTTTTACATCATATATGTGTGTGTGAACTGTGTATAATAATTATGTATATATAAATATGCACACATACATGTATCATTGTAAGAAAAAAAATAAATAAATTATATGTAGCCTATATATATATATATATATATATATATATATATATATATATATATATATATATATATATATATATATATATATATATATATATATATATATATATATATATATATATATATATATATATATTAGGGATGCATCGATACTGGTATCGGGTATCAGCCTCGATACCAAATTTACTAAAGTACTCGTACTCGTTAAAAGTCCCCCGATACCAGGGATCGATATCATGGTTTGAAAAATGTCTATGTTTGAGCGGCGTGTACGGGGTTAATCCTCTTGTGTTGTCCAAAGAGGCAGAGTTTACAACAAACTGGAAAACAGGTCCCTTGTTTTTTTGTTAAATTATATGACTAAAGCTGTTACCTGTAAAAATCGGTTAAATCGTGTTTTGTTTTATTAAGTACTCTGTATCGGCAAGTACTGAAATGCAAGTACTCGTACTCGTACTCGTACTCGTACTCTTATTCCAAAAATGTGGTATCGGTGCATCCCTAATATATATATGTATATATTTCTTAAATGTATACATGCATGTGTGTGCATTTATCTATACAAAGTTATTATACAGAGTTCACCTAAATATATGATGTAAACAAAAACTTTTATTCTGTTATAGATTAATTGCGATTAATCGTTTTGCATCCCTATTCCTAATCTTTTTAAGTCGCTTTAGAAGAAAGGGTCTGCTAAATGCCTAAATGTAAAAAAGTGAAGTCAACACCGACCTCTCCACAGTTTTTACATGCGATGACGCCATTGGTCTCATAGTCCAGCTGTCTCTCCTGCAGTGAGACGTTCTCTCGTCTTATAAACAGCGTACTGCCGAGTCAACAACAGATTTATCATTACTATCTTCTTCATCATGAGGTTTATACACAAACAGACAATTAAACCATAATTAATGACTCTTGTTTTACCTGAATGTCTCGCTGACGTTGACATGGTGCATGTTTTCGATGATCTCAATGTCTTCTCCAGAGCAAACAAACACAGCGCACTGTCTGCAGCTCAGACTGATTTGAGATGGAGGCTCTTTTATCATTCCCTTCTGCTGTTTCTTCTTCGTTTTGACCTTTTCCTCCAATATGGCCTGGATTTGAAACTCTTTGATCTATTTAAAAAAAAGTGGGTTTCTGGATTATTTATATTAGCACTGACCTATAGCGTAAGCAATATTAATATACATGCAGGATTATGTGTAGTGCCATAGTGTAGAACCAAAGTTGAATCTCACTTTCTTCTCATAGTCAGCTCGATTCATCTTGCACACTTTGGCGATGGCTTTGCTCATCATTTTCTCCCTGTATTCATTAACGCTCTCTCTCTCTGCCACACCAGATCCCGACTCGGCCACCAGCGTGTAACTGCTGTCCTCAGCTCGCCCTCGACCTCTGGCCTGCAGAGAGGAAAACATCACAACATCTCAGTTAAGATGTGCATCACATAAACATCAATATCACAAGTCTCTCCTTACATAAATGAGGCTGATAATATGACCACACCTGAATCATGGCGATCTCATTGGTCACGAGGCCATAGCGTATGACAAAATTACAGTCTGCGATGTCCAGCCCCTCTTCTGCCACAGTGGTGGCGATCAGCAGGTTAATCTCGCCTTCGTGAAACTTGTTTAACACATCTTTCTGCTCCGCCTAGACAGTGTCAAATACCCCATTAGGTGAGAACAGCAAAAACATTTGAATATTTGTAGTTTAATACACTTTTAAAGTCCCCCTGTGGTGAAACTCAAGTTTTTAATGTTGTTATGACTATGTGGTTTTTTAAAGGGGACAGAGAATGAAAAAATTTTGTCTTTGTTTAATAATGGTAGTCTACCCACATTCACAAACATACAAAAAGTTCTAGACATGCTAAACATCTCAGTCTCATAGAAATTCCTCTTTTAGAAATGTCAGCCAGAAAACGGCCCAATCTGAAAAACTGATGCTTATGACATCACAGGCATCTCACTGCCCCTCCACTTTAAAATAATTGGCTACATTTTTTGAGTGGCAGCAAAGTCAGCCAATCAGTAATGAGATTGCAAGTTAAGCCAGTAGGGGGAGCCAAATAGGTGCAAAACCACTTGTTTAAAATCCCCCCACCCTAATAGAGCTATCTGAGAGAGGTTTTTAGGAAGCTTCTAAAGCATTACAGACCCCCCAAAAATTTTTTGTCTACATGTTACATCACAGAACAAGGATAAATTCCCCGTTCAATCATTCTATGTCACCTTTAAGACAAACCATGTGGTTTAAAAGAGCCCCTGTTTTTATGTCACAAAATTGTAACCAATCGCGTCAATGTACAGGGTGGGACTTTTTCTGTCATATTCATATCATTACCCAGTCCTTCCAGAAAAACGCGGAGTTTTTTATGATTGTTGCGGGCAAAAATCCTTGATCTTGCGGCACGTTTTTCTTTAAAAATGCGATGGAATATGTGGGATATTTTTTTAAGTTTATGCACTGAAATTGCGGGAAATTGCCAAAATTACAGGAATATGCAAAAACTGCGTGAACTTGCAAAAACTGTTTGCAGCTTTTCATTGATGTTCATGTCGCGTAATTACGTCACTTCCTAACATTCCCATGAAAACAGGGGACATGGCTGCGCATGTTTGAAGTAAATGCAAAATTTTTCAACTTTCTGCTAAGATATGACTTTTTGCTACAAAAATGTGGGAATTATGATATCATGTAAGAAAAATAAAAAATATTCACAACTTCTCTTCTTCCTCCGGTCCTGTGAAGCGCCAGCGCGACCTCACGTTATTGCATAATGGTCACGTGTTAGATATATAAAACGCACATTTGCGGACCATTTTAAACAAAAAACTGACACAAAGACATTAATTAGTATTATTCGACATACAACAAAGTCGGAACGCTCCTCTTTCTCCACACTTGTAAACACTGAGGCGTAGTTTGCATTCGTCATCCGTGACCTCTTGATGTGATGTTGTATTACGTGAGGCCGCGCTGGCGCATCACAGGACCGGAGATAGACGAGAAGTTGTTGTTTAAAAGTGCAATTTTTTTCTTGTCAAAAATGACAATCGTTTCGCTAGATAAGACTCTTATGCCCCGTTTGGGATCGTTTAGAGTCTTTTAAAACTGTTTAAAAAAATGTTAGGTGTTGGGGTCCATTAAAGTCCATTAAAATGAGAAAAATCCTGAAATGTTTTCCTCAAAAAATATAATTTCTTCTCGACTGAACTAAGAAATACATCAACATTTTGGACATGGTGGTGAGTAAATTATCTGGATTTTTTTAAGAAATGAAAAATGAATAAGCTAGCATTCTGTGGCATACATGTGCGCCACATTTTTGATTTTAAGCATGTCAGAAAATATGAGTGTAAACATGATTGTTGCTTTTTTAAAAGAAACAGAACAATTAATTTTTACTGTATCCTTATGTGTCATCTGTTGGCAGAAACAGATGTTAGTTAAACCCAAAAGCAGAGACATGAGTGACTGAGTTTAAGATGGCTCTTACAGGGGTCATTGGTTTCACCAGGCTCTGATCTCCTCCACCAATCAGATATTTGGCTCTGACTCCAATTTCATCAAACTTGGGGTTTTCTTGAATCCATTGGCAGAGCGCGATGGCGCTGAGACGAGTCTGTGTGAACATGATGCCTCTCGCCTTCTCCCTGCTGCTGAATTCCTTCAGAATGTTTGCTTTTAGCTGCGCTAGATTATTATTTTCATATTGCGGCTTTCCCATCAGCTCCTGCAGCTTTGCTTTTTTGTCTGTTGTGCATTTAGAAGAAAAAGGAAAGAGAATAAGTCACAGTAGAGAGAAGTTAAAGGCGAAAAATCTGTGTGTCTCTGCTAGATTCTGGAGAACATCTGCTAGATGAGTTGTTGTGATTATTTACCTTTAAACAAAGTGAAGAGGAATCGCTCTGTGTCTGTGATCGTAATATTATCTTCACTATCAGGAGTGGATTTTGTCTTGAGCTCTTCTGTGTGATATTTGTCGAGAAAGCAGAAAGCGTCTGACATGCGTAGGGTGTTACTCTGATGAAGAGCCTCGTTGTATTGACGGAGATGCTCTGCACACACGCGAACCTTCTGATTCTCTTCTTTAGCAGCTGATGAGAAACACACACATACCTATTAGATGCATATTAAATACGCATGCACTGATATATGCAATTCAAAGGGGCAGGAAAACGCATCAGAACTCATGCTGTGTATGAGATATTTAATATTACCAAGATGCATCATAATATAAATGCAGGAGATTGCAATGGTCAATATGGCCACTCTAGTCCCGCCTTCCTGTAAAGAGAGCCAATCATTAACTGTTATAGATGACATCCCTGGTGGAGGGACTTTGTGCATGCGCAGTATATGACAGTCTTGTTGTAAAAAGACCTGGAGGCATTGCAAACATAGCGGCGCAGTGACGCGATTTCCTTAAAGGGGCCATGGCATGAAAATCTGTCTTTTTCCATGTTTAACTCTTTCCCCGCCATTGACGAGTTATCTCGTCAATCTGCAATACCGCTATTATCCACCAGGTTTATAAGTTCCGCAACTTATAAAAACAGGAAGTATTGCCCTAGGGCAAACAGCTGTATGTCTGTGTATGTTTTACCGCTCATTTGCATTTTAAAGGACACTATAATAAATATATATTTAACTATAATAAATATATATATGGTATTTTGAGCTAAAATTTCACATATGTGCTCTGGGGGCACCAAAGATTTATTTGACATCTTAAAAAGTCTTGTGACATGGCCCCTTTAAAAAGACTTTGATAACAATGACAACAGAATTGCATTTTGGACGCTCTCCACTTCTAGGACTTCATGATATAATAATTTGAAACAAAAAGTAAAAAGTAAACCAATCAGAAGCTATTAATATCGGTAGATGTCATTCTAAGTAATCGAATATTGGGATCGGCATAGAAATTTTGCATCAGTGCATTTTTTAACGGTTGATAATTGGCTCTTTTTACTGGAAGGCATGACTAGAGCGGCCATACTGATCTTTCAGATCAATACCATTGATGCATCTTGTTAATATTGAATATCTTTGGTAAAGCTCAAGTTGTCTTACCGTTTTGCTCTTTCTGTACCACCCATTGTTCATAGTTTTGTGTGCCAGGTTCACAGGAGGGCTTCAGCTCGGCATGTGTGTGGATTTCATCCATAATTTTTTTGATCACGTCTCCAAATGGATCCTTTAACACGATAGAGAAACAAACCATGTTACATATTTTTTACAATATTGCATCTCTTTATTAAATGAAGTAACTCACATATTGGTATTTAGTTTAATATTAAATCATAAAAGTAAGCAGATTTTTACATTTCTAAGTGTTGCTAGTATGTTGGTTGTTAGGTGGTTGCTTACTATTAAAGTCAATTAGTGTTAAAACAGTAATGAGACAGTGTTTAATTTCTATGTCACTAACAGAAATGAAATAATTTTTATGTAATAATTTAGTATTTAACAGCCAAATCTGCCATGCCCTGAACTGTTTTGTACAATACAGAACAACATTAAAGAGACTGTGGTAGTGACACAGAAATCAGACACTTCACCTATCCAACTTTCTTGGAAATTATAAGACATGAGCGGAAATACCTCCTTCCTCTCTTCTGCTATCGCAATCCTTTTATAAGGCTTTTTTGGCTCCTCCTCAGAATTTTTTGTTTTAATTGTAAAGGCGTCCAGATTTCCGCAGATCTGTAATACATCAATATAATGGGAAACATACTGATGAACTCCAGATGACACTCCAAAGCACCTCCGACAAATGAAAGTGCTCAGGTCAAACACATTGACCCTGAACAATACTGCTTCCCAGAGAAACAAGCAAATCAGTGGTAGAGATTCATGGAAAAACATAGTAATAATGGAAACGCAGGGTCTCAGTAAAGCTTTAAATAATTCTTCTTCTGGACAGAAAAGCATGCCAGGCATGCAGAGGTTTATGTGTCCTCGGGCGCTGGGGCCGCGTGGAACATTCGAAACAGCTTGTAGATTAGTGAGAGAGGTTTGAGATGTTGGAGAGGGGTCTGTGTGTGAAAAAAAAAGCTTGGAAAAAAGTGTTAATTCAGGAAAGGAGACTCTTTTACTGTAGTTATCGCCTATGTGCATAAGTGGTTTCCTTTAAGTGTGTTTTTGACATTGGGTGGACATATGGTGTGTGTACTGTATATGGTTGAAGTTTATCTCAAGCTCCTGTTCATAGTAGAAAAATATATGACACTTTTTTCGCATTTTCTGCTGACCAGCACTGTAGCCAGATGTTGAGGCATACGACTACTGAATAATGGGAAACATTTTAAAATGAAAATACTCTCACACATGCAGTAAGCACAATAAAAAAGTGCTCTGGTTATTCTTTGTGTCTTCTGAAGATAAACAAATGGTTTGTGAACAACCTGCAAAATTCACGAAAATATGAAAATGCTCTGTTTACAGACCTCATGTCATTACGGATGTCTATGACTTGCTTTCTCAAGTTATAAAAAGGTATTTAATATTAAAATGCCAAAAATGTATCTTCTATATCGGGGTTTACATGACGAAACTCCTTAAAGCACATTCTGTACATCCATACATTATTTGGATTACATTAACTCTTTCCCCGCCATTGGCTAATTTCCTAAGTTATTTTAAGATTAAAGATAAATGAGGCAGATAGGTTAGTTAGGCAGTTTTCATTTAAACAAACAAAACAAAATCCCTGCCAATGACGAGTTTTTCTGGCAATCCGTATGTCCGCTATTATACACCAGGTGGCACTCTTACCCAACTTATAAAACACTTAAGCAACCTCTTAGGGCAAACGGTAAGAACTCTGTGTATGTTTTGTTCATCGCTCATGAATCTGATCCCTCACAAAAATGCAGTTATCTCAGCTTTTTGCTCAAAATTTGGTATTTCAGAAGAAACTTACCCATATTTGAGATGTGATAAAAAGAGAACAAATGAAGGTAGGATGAATGTTTCATTAAATATATCTTTTATTTGATATATTGTATGTTTATATATTTAAAGAAGAACATTTTCATGAAGGCATTCAACATTGTGAAAATCATAAAAAATGCTGGCTGGCAACTTTTTAAAAAATGCTGGCAGGGAAAGAGTTAATAATAGATGTATCTCTCACATAAGGAAATTTTAATATACAATTATGTTTGTATTCATATTTTAACTGAGCTATTTAAATCCGGCACGTCGGTACACGTGAGAACTTGATGCACTTGATGTCATAAGGAAATGCATGAGAAGTATATATATATATATTTATGTTTATGGTCAGTGATGCAGGTTTTAGTATTGAATTTTTTAAAAACATTTTTAGGATGTAAATTGTAAAGCACTCTCCTACTCCTCTCTTTGCACTTCCGGGTCCGACCAATCTCAAATGCCATAGGGTAATAACAAAAATATCATGCTGATGTACACATTTGTATCATAATGCAAAACTACCAAAAACACCAGATCCTAATTTATATCCATAACAAAATCTGAGATGACCAGACATGGTCATGGATTTTTTTACGAATCATTTATATTGATGTCCATAATTTGTGAGCCTGGAGACTGCAGTGTACACTGTGAGTTTGCAATATGAATAAATAGTGCTCATAATTGGCTGTTTAAATAATATCCTCTATTAAAATAAATGGGGACTTGGACCAGGAAACAGTATTCCTTACGTCATTACGTAACAAGCGGATATCTCTTAGCATCACTTACTCAGAGAACAGGGTTTCTTTACCTGTAAAATGTGTTCCTCTGCTTTCTGTTGGGTCTTGGCTCCTCCCACACCAGGTGAGGCGGTCAGGCCCAGAATCTGAGGAATGGGAACCGGCTCTTTTTGCTGCTTCACCAGTTTCTGGTTTCGATGTTTTTGTTTCAGGTAGCGGATCATGATATGATTATACACACCGCCCTTCTGCGTGTGGTGACATTCATCAATGACCATCAGGGAAAACTCTGCAGGTGTAACAAAATAAATCCTCTTTAATTTACTTTAAAATGAATATAAAGTATTAGTAGAGTGGTTTAAACAATGCTACGTACACAACAAACACGAAGCATTGCGTTTTTCAATCACAGTGCTGAAGGAAAATGAGAGTGAACCCTGGGATTTAATAGCTTGTTGAACCTCCTTTGGCAGTAATTATTTCAAGCAAGCGTTTTTTTCTGAATCATACCTTCACATCATTCAGAAGGAATTTTTTGTCCATTCCACTTTACAAAACTGCTTCAACCCAGACACATTTGTAGGATGTTTGGTGTGAACTGCTCCCTTGGGGTCATTCCACAGGTTAAGGCTTTTACTAGGCCACTCCAAATGGCACATTTTGTTTTTCTTAATCCATTATGTGGTGGATTTACTTTAATGCTTGAGGTCATTGTCCTGCTGCATCAACCAACTTCTACTGAGCCTCAACTGGCGGACAGCCACCCTGACATTATCCTGTAGGAAATTTTGTTAAACTTGGAAATTAATTTTGTGTGGGCCAGGCCCTAAGGCAGCAAAGCATGACCAAATCATGATGTTCCCTCCATTATACTTTTCTGTTGGGATGATGTTTTAATGTTCATAAGCTGTGCCCTTTTTGCGCCGTAGTATTTTTCCCAAACTATTCAACTTTTGTTTCATCAGTCCATAAAATATTTTCCCAGTAGCACCTGGATTTGCCTAGGTGCTCTTTTGCAAACTTCAGGCTCACAGCAATGTTTTTCGGCTTCCCGTGCCTGTTTAAAGACGTATTGGGTATTGTGCGTATTGTGTACTCGTGAACAAAGATGTGTGTCAGTTCCAATGATGTCTTCAAGCCTTTAGCTGTTATTCGTGGGTTCTTCTTTACTTCAACGACTACCCACTACTAGCAAGGGTAGTTACAGTATTTATCACACAATTTGTCTAACTGTCGACTGATGGATGTCTAAACATTTTGGTATTGTTTTGTATCCCTTTTCAGCCTTATGGAGTGCAACAACTCTTAATTGGATATCTTTAGAGAGCTCCTTCTTGCGAGGTATGATTCATAACAGCTGATCTTTTGAGAGCAATCTCAAAATGTTTGTGTCTTTTTTTTAATCAAAGTACTAAACCACACCTTTACACTTATTTTACAAATTAGCTTTCATTAAAGTAATAGTCTACGGGTTCACTTACATTTCCTCCAGCACTGTGAATGTTTAATGGGTGTTTTCAAAAAAGACACAAGAAACTAGAATTATTTGTGTGTTGTCAGCTTATGCACATTGTGTTTGTCTTTTGTTGTGACCTAGATGAGGATCAGATCACATTTAATGGCAAATCACTGTAGAAAACCAGTTTATTTCTAGGGGTTCACATACTTTTTCTTGCCACTATATATGACACTTAATCGTGTCTGCATGACAATTATAGTCAACCAAAAACTTAAAACTTTTCTCTACAGTAAGATAATACATAGTTACATTGTATAATAAATAGCTGATAAATCTAGCATTAAATATGTTATTTTAATAGGGATTAGAGTAGTCCTAGACTAACATAAATGTAAGAGCTGTCCAAACTGAAAACAGCTTGCATATCTTAAAATACATCAGTGCCCTTTGTTTTGCCTCAAAATGCACACAAGTATTGTTTTAGTAAGGCATGTTTGTTAAATCTAGTTATATTTCCTAATTAAACTAAGGTCTAGTTCTGGCTTAAGCTAATCCCTGTCTGGGAAACCACCCCATAATGTATAGAATAAGAACAGAAACCCTGGGTCAGTTTTGCCAAAGTCTTTTTAAAGAAATCATGTCACTGAGCAAGATTTACCAGATACTGTGCATATGCAAAGTCCCTCCCCCAGAGGATGTCATTCTTTAACGCTTGACGATTGGCTCTTTTTACTATTCTGAGTGTTTTGCGATCTCCCCCATTCATTGCACTTTCAGTGACGCATCTTGATAGCAATAAATATCTTTGCTTTTGCCCAACATGTGTTTCTAATCAACAAAGGCAGAAAACCCAATCTGGCTGCACACCTCCAGGTCACTCCCTTCATCTCAGTTTACAGTGTTTTTACCACGCTGCTTTCTTACGTTCCCAGGGATCTACAATAAAAGGTGGAAGTCTGCATTTCACAGACCTGACAAAGGCGGTGGGCGATGGGGGTTCTGCCCACCTGGCCCCTGAGGGCCACACTAGAACATGCAATGGAAAAGAGCCAATGACAGCAAATCTCCATTGAATTTGATCAGCCAGAGAACCGATCAGAAGTTGATGACTGAAACAGACACGTGGCCCATACGTCAAAAAAGAAAAAGGTGTAAGAGCCAAAAAGGGAAAAACAAACAGCATATGCCACGGGGGGAATTTCCACCTTGCAGTGAACGATGCCAGACAAACTCACAAGAGAGTCGAACCTGCCGCTAAAGACTGACGGGGAGGAAAACTGTCACAAGAAACCTCTAAGGGGCGACGTCCGTCTCATTTCCTTTTCTAGCAGAAGGTGAAACTGAACTAGACCAAAAAAACCTGTTGGTGTTACAGTAAGGAAAGCTATCAACGGTCACTGCAGTAGTGTTCAGTGAGCGATGAAAAATGTAACATACGCGATAATTTGACTCCATCCTCGTCGCCATTCTTGGCTTTGGCCAAGGAGTTTTCCAGAATCTGTGCCGTGCAGATGATGATGTCATTTTGCTCCACAATTTGTGGGAAGGAGATTTTGAGCTGTGATGCACCACTGACCGGTTTCACGGAGTACTTGTGCTGTAGAAACTTCCCAAACTCGGCCTTGTAGTGCTGCTCAACCAGGGGCACCTAGAAAAATGTAAACATGTGTAACTAGAGATGGAAAGTTTGTCAAGGCAACTTTTTTGATGTTACAAAGCTTTGACACCAAATTTAAAGGTTTATAAATCTGAGTGTCAATATTGTAGGTTGTACAGACACACACAATGGGTTCTTTTGAGTTGTCGCTGGTTTATTTTGAGTAATGCTTAGGGCATTTATGTGTAGTTACTAATATAGCGTACACATTTCAAATAAGCTGGAGGTCTGTGCTGTGTTGGGTGCTTTAATAAAATATTTGGTTTCTGATGACCCCCACTATGGTTTTAAGAAACAAATGTCAGAAACAGACATTGAGATCTCATTTTTTTTAATTAAAGGTCCCTTAAAGGTTCCTGAAAAATCCAGCTAAGACCAGCATAAGCTGGTGAGCTGGTTTTAGATGGTCTCCCAGCTTGGTTTTAGCTGTTTTTCTGGTGTTGCAAGCTGGTCTAGCTGTGTTTTGGTTACTTTTTAAGCTAGTCTGTGTTTTGGTCTCTTTTTAAGCTGGTCTAGCTGTATTTTGGTCTCTTTTTAAGCTAGTCTGTGTTTTGGTCACATTTTAAGCTGGTCTAGCTGTATTTTGGTCTCTTTTTAAGCTAGTCTGTGTTTTGGTCACATTTTAAGCTGGTCTAGCTGTGTTTCAGTCTCTTTTTAAGCTGGTCTAGCTGTGTTTCGGTCTCTTTTTAAGCTGGTCTAGCTGCGTTTCGGTCTCTTTTTAAGCTGGTCTAGCTGCGTTTCTGTCTCTTTTTAAGCTGGTCTAGCAGCGTTTCGGTCTCTTTTTAAGCTGGTCTAGCTGTGTTTTGGTCTCTTTTTAAGCTGGTCTAGCTGCGTTTCGGTCTCTTTTTAAGCTGGTCTAGCTGTGTTTTGGTCACTTTTTAAGCTGGTCTAGCTGTGTTTCGGTCTCTTTTTAAGCTGGTCTAGCTGCGTTTCGGTCTCTTTTTAAGCTGGTCTAGCTGCGTTTCGGTCTCTTTTTAAGCTGGTCTAGCTGCGTTTCGGTCTCTTTTTAAGCTGGTCTAGCTGCGTTTCGGTCTCTTTTTAAGCTGGTCTAGCTGCGTTTCGGTCTCTTTTTAAGCTGGTCTAGCTGCGTTTCGGTCTCTTTTTAAGCTGGTCTAGCTCTGTTTCGGTCTCTTTTTAAGCTGGCCTAGCTGCGTTTCGGTCTCTTTTTAAGCTGGTCTAGCTGCGTTTCGGTCTCTTTTTAAGCTGGTCTAGCTGCGTTTCGGTCTCTTTTTAAGCTGGTCTAGCTGCGTTTCGGTCTCTTTTTAAGCTAGTCTGTGTTTTGGTCACTTTTTAAGCTGGTCTGTGTTTTGGTCACTTTTTAAGCTGGTCTAGCTGTGTTTTGGTCTCTTTTTAAGCTGGTCTAGCTGTGTCTTGGTCACGTTATAAGCTGGTCTAGCTGTGTTTCGGTCTCTTTTTAAGCTGGTCTAGCTGTGTTTCGGTCTCTCTTTAAGCTGGTCTAGCTGCGTTTCGGTCTCTTTTTAAGCTGGTCTAGCTGCGTTTCGGTCTCTCTTTAAGCTGGTCTAGCTGCGTTTCGTTCTCTTTTTAAGCTGGTCTAGCTGTGTCTTGGTCACATTATAAGCTGGTCTAGCTGTCTTTAGGTCTCTTTTCAAGCTGGTTTAGCTGTGTTTCGTTCTCTTTTTAAGCTAGTCTAGCTGTGTCTTGGTCACGTTATAAGCTGGTCTAGCTGTGTTTTGGTCACTTTTTAAGCTGGTCTAGCGGCGTTTCGGTCTCTTTTTAAGCTGGTCTAGCTGTGTTTTGGTCTCTTTTTAAGCTGGTCTAGCTGCGCTTCGGTCTCTTTTTAAGCTGGTCTAGCTGCGTTTTGGTCTCTTTTTAAGCTGGTCTAGCTGCGTTTCGGTCTCTTTTTAAGCTGGTCTAGCTGCGTTTCGGTCTCTTTTTAAGCTGGTCTAGCTGTGTTTTGGTCTCTTTTTAAGCTGGTCTAGCTGTGTTCGGTCTCTTTTTAAGCTGGTCTAGCTGCGTTTCGGTCTCTTTTTAAGCTGGTCTAGCTGCGTTTCGGTCTCTTTTTAAGCTGGTCTAGCTGTGTTTTGGTCACTTTTTAAGCTGGTCTAGCTGTGTTTCGGTCTCTTTTTAAGCTGGTCTAGCTGCGTTTCGGTCTCTTTTTCAGCTGGTCTAGCTGTGTTTCGGTCACTTTTTAAGCTGGTCTAGCTGCGTTTCGGTCACTTTTTAAGCTGGTCTAGCTGCGTTTCGGTCTCTTTTTAAGCTGGTCTAGCTGCGTTTCGGTCTCTTTTTAAGCTGGTCTAGCTGCGTTTCGGTCTCTTTTTAAGCTGGTCTAGCTGCGTTTCGGTCTCTTTTTAAGCTGGTCTAGCTGTGTTTTGGTCTCTTTTTAAGCTGGTCTAGCTGTGTTTTGGTCTCTTTTTAAGCTGGTCTAGCTGTGTTTTGGTCTCTTTTTAAGCTAGTCTGTGTTTTGGTCACTTTTTAAGCTGGTCTATCTGTGTTTTGGTCACTTTTTAAGCTAGTCTGTGTTTTGGTCACTTTTTAAGCTGGTCTATCTGTGTTTTGGTCTCTTTTTAAGCTAGTCTGTGTTTTGGTCACTTTTTAAGCTGGTCTATCTGTGTTTTGGTCTCTTTTTAAGCTAGTCTGTGTTTTGGTCTCTTTTTAAGCTGGTCTAGCTGTGTTCGGTCTCTTTTTAAGCTGGTCTAGCTGCGTTTCGGTCTCTCTTTAAGCTGGTCTAGCTGCGTTTCGTTCTCTTATTAAGCTGGTCTAGCTGTGTCTTGGTCACATTATAAGCTGGTCTAGCTGTCTTTAGGTCTCTTTTCAAGCTGGTTTAGCTGTGTTTCGTTCTCTTTTTAAACTAGTCTAGCTGTGTCTTGGTCACGTTATAAGCTGGTCTAGCTGTGTTTTGGTCACTTTTTAAGCTGGTCTAGCTGTGTTTTGGTCTCTTTTTCAGCTGGTCTAGCTGTGTTTTGGTCACTTTTTAAGCTGGTCTAGCTGCGTTTCGGTCACTTTTTAAGCTGGTCTAGCTGCGTTTCGGTCTCTTTTTAAGCTGGTCTAGCTGCGTTTTGGTCTCTTTTTAAGCTGGTCTAGCTGCGTTTCGGTCTCTTTTTAAGCTGGTCTAGCTGTGTTTTGGTCTCTTTTTAAGCTGGTCTAGCTGCGTTTCGGTCACTTTTTAAGCTGGTCTAGCTGTGTTTTGGTCTCTTTTTAAGCTGGTCTAGCTGTGTTTTGGTCTCTTTTTAAGCTGGTCTAGCTGTGTTTTGTTTAAAAGTCTCCTAAATTCTCTTAAAACGTGAACAATGTTCTTTTTTGTTGTTTACATTTGCAATGTTTAAATTGCAATATTGCAATTGCTATAAAAAAGACAATATATTGTGAGACAAGCATGTTTCATGATTCACCCTGTAAGATTTTTTTTATAACCTCCAGTTCTCGCTGCAACTTTGGCCCACAATTAATTCCTCCCTTGCTGGAGTCCATTTGAGTCCATTAACACATCTGTAAATAGTTTTATTAGAAAGCCAGATAGTAAATGAAAACCAGTATGGTTTAATCTAGGCTGTTTGTGTGCAACTGGGAAACTGAGCTTTTGCAAAGATCTCAGCCAGACGGCAAAGGTTTGTGTTTTTTGTTTATATTGCTTAAAGAAGAAGATCTGTGATGTGCTCGGACACTGTTTGTTTACTCTGTTAACAAGGAAGCAACAAATTAGACAATTCCTGAAGGGAATCTGTGTTGCCGAGATGCTTCTTCATAACATTGGAGACTCGGATTACTACTTTTTAAGCTGGTCTAGCTGCGTTTCGGTCACTTTTTAAGCTGGTCTAGCTGCGTTTCGGTCTCTTTTTAAGCTGGTCTAGCTGCGTTTCGGTCTCTTTTTAAGCTGGTCTAGCTGCGTTTCGGTCTCTTTTTAAGCTGGTCTAGCTGTGTTTTGGTCTCTTTTTAAGCTGGTCTAGCTGTGTTTTGGTCTCTTTTTAAGCTAGTCTGTGTTTTGGTCACTTTTTAAGCTGGTCTGTGTTTTGGTCTCTTTTTAAGCTGGTCTATCTGTGTTTTGGTCACTTTTTAAGCTGGTCTGTGTTTTGGTCTCTTTTTAAACTGGTCTAGCTGTGTTTCGGTCTCTTTTTAAGCTGGTCTAACTGTGTTTCGGTCTCTTTTTAAGCTGGTCTAGCTGTGTTTTGGTCACTTTTTAAGCTGGTCTATCTGTGTTTTGGTCACTTTTTAAGCTGGTCTATCTGTGTTTTGGTCACTTTTTAAGCTGGTCTAGCTGTGTTTTGGTCACTTTTTAAGCTGGTCTATCTGTGTTTTGGTCACTTTTTAAGCTAGTCTGTGTTTTGGTCACTTTTTAAGCTGGTCTAGCTGTGTTTTGGTCACTTTTTAAGCTGGTCTATCTGTGTTTTGGTCACTTTTTAAGCTGGTCTGTGTTTTGGTCACTTTTTAAGCTGGTCTAGCTGTGTTTTGGTCTCTTTTTAAGCTGGTCTAGCTGTGTCTTGGTCACGTTATAAGCTGGTCTAGCTGTGTTTCGGTCTCTTTTTAAGCTGGTCTAGCTGTGTTTCGGTCTCTCTTTAAGCTGGTCTAGCTGCGTTTCGGTCTCTCTTTAAGCTGGTCTAGCTGCGTTTCGGTTTTTTTTTAAGCTGGTCTAGCTGCGTTTCGGTCTCTCTTTAAGCTGGTCTAGCTGCGTTTCGTTCTCTTTTTAAGCTGGTCTAGCTGTGTCTTGGTCACATTATAAGCTGGTCTAGCTGTCTTTAGGTCTCTTTTCAAGCTGGTTTAGCTGTGTTTCATTCTCTTTTTAAGCTAGTCTAGCTGTGTCTTGGTCACGTTATAAGCTGGTCTAGCTGTGTCTCAGTCTCTTTTTAAGCTGGTCTAGCTGCGTTTCGGTCTCTTTTTAAGCTGGTCTAGCTGCGTTTCGGTCTCTTTTTAAGCTGGTCTAGCTGCGTTTCGGTCTCTTTTTAAGCTGGTCTAGCTGCGGTCTCTTTTTAAGCTGGTCTAGCTGCGGTCTCTTTTTAAGCTGGTCTAGCTGCGTTTCGGTCTCTTTTTAAGCTGGTCTAGCCGTGTTTCGGTTTCCTTTCAAGCTGGTCTAGCTGTGTTTCGGTCTCTTTTTAAGCTGGTCTAGCTGCGTTTTGGTCTCTTTTTAAGCTGGTCTATCTAGCTATCGTCTTTGCCAGGCTGGGAGGACCAGCTTAAACCAGCTACTGCCACCTTAAACCAGCTAAAACCAGCTATTAGCTTATGCTGGTCTAAGCTGGATTTTTCAGTAGGGAGTCCAAAGGAGACTGTGCCTTTTATGTGCTATACAAATAATAAAACTAAACGAAATGTCCAGGCAGATGGGGCACCTTGTTAACCAGAACAACAACTTTCCCAGGCTCTCCCATGCGCTTCCGACTCTCCAAATGTTTCTTAGTGATGAACACAGCAACTCTGGTTTTACCGCTTCCTGTTGGGAGGCAGACGATGATGTTCTTGCCTTCCAGCGCTAGTCTGGCCACCTCCATCTGATAGTCACGTAGCACAATATTTCCATTGCTCGCTGGAAGGAAGGAAGAGAGGGAGCATGATAAACCGAGGATGAATTACATGACACGTATCACAATCCTGCAGTTAGCCAGTAGTGTAGGCAGAAGCACATTTTAAAGTTGAGGAGGTAGCATACTTTACTCTTTTTTGGCTATTAATGCAGCTACCCCTATTTTATCGGTATCCTCTACTAGTGATGCACCGATTATAACTTATGATTTTTTTAAGCAACAGACAAGAATTAAAGAAAGTCCGTGAGTATGTACGAGAGTATGTGAACAAGATATTTATTTGCTTGGTCAAGCTGTCCTTATACAAGAAATATTTGTAGCTATTTGACAGTTAAGACAACAACTTCATCATGAGCGTAATGATCAAAGATGCAGCATACTTTTTTTGTTTTAATTTAATTTTTCAAGTTTAGATTTAATAAAAAATATAATTTTCTGTTACAACTAATCGTGAGGCAGCACTAGTTTAAAATTCTCCTAAATTCTCTTAAAACGTGAACAATGTTCTTTTTTGTTGTTTACATTTGCAATGTTTAAATTGCAATATTGCAATTGCAATAAAAAAGACAATATATTGTGAGACAAGCATGTTTTCATGATTCACCCTGTAAGATTTTTTTTATAACCTCCAGCTCTCGCTGCAACTTTGGCCCACAATTAATTCCTCCCTTGCTGGAGTCCATTTGAGTCCATTAACACATCTGTAAATAGTTTTATTAGAAAGCCAGATAGTAAATGAAAACCAGTATGGTTTAATCTAGGCTGTTTGTGTGCAACTGGGAAACTGAGCTTTTGCAAAGATCTCAGCCAGACGGCAAAGGTTTGTGTTTTTTGTTTATATTGCTTAAAGAAGATCTGTGATGTGCTCGGACACTGTTTGTTTACTCTGTTAACAAGGAAGCAACAAATTAGACAATTCCTGAAGGGAATCTGTGTTGCCGGGATGCTTCTTCATAACATTGGAGACTCGGATTACTTCTTAAAGGAATATTCCATTCTCTTTAAAGGAAAATCCAGATAATTTACTCACCACCATGTCATCCAAAATGTTGATGTCTTTCTGTGTTCAGTCGAGAAGAAATTATGTTTTTTGAGGAAAACATTGCAGGATTTTTCTCATTTTAATGGACTTTAATAGACACCAACAATTAACACTTAAATCAACACGTAACAGTTTTTTTCAACAGAGTTTCAAAGGACTCTAAACGATCCCAAACGAGGCATAAGGGTCTTATCTAGCAAAACGATTGTCATTTTTGACAATAAAAATAACAATATACACTTTTAAAGCACAACTTATCGTCTAGATCCGGCCGTGATGCGTCAGCGTGACCCCACGCAATACGTCATGACGTCAATAGGTCACAGAGGACGAACGCGAAACTCCGCCCCAGTGTTTACAAGTGTTGAGAAAGAGGACCGTTCCTACGTTGTTGTATGTCAACTGATACTAATTAATGTCTTTGTGTCAGTTTATTATTTAAAATGGTCCGCAAATGTGCATTTATATATGTAACACGTGACCTCCCTACGTCACTACGCATTTACGTTAGGTCGCGCCGGACCGGATCTAGACGAGAAGTTGTGCTTTTAAAGTGTATATTTGTTATTTTTATTGTCAAAAATGACAATCGTTTCGCTAGATAAGACCCTTATGCCTCGTTTGGGATCGTTTATAGTCCTTTGAAACTCCGTTGAAAAAAACTGTTACGTGTTGAGTTAAGTGTTAATTGTTGGTGTCTATTAAAGTCCATTAAAATGAGAAGTTTTCCTCAAAAAACATAATTTCTTCTCGACTGAACAAAGAAAGACATCAACATTTTGGATTACATGGTGGTGAGTAAATTATCTAGATTTTTCTTGTAAGAAAATGGACTATTCCTTTAAGAAAAATTATGCTAGAGTTCATTTGAAATTCTCTGCTTTTGCACACTTGGCAAGTATGACCACATATATAGACTTGTTGAGATCTGTCATCACTAAAGAGGAGACGCACAAAATTACTGAGTTTTGTTTCCTCAGGAGAAATGTGAAAGCAGGAGACCTCTGCAAAATCTGGTTTGCTCTTCATGTAAACTCATTGCACTGAGAACATATGGAACATATTATCAATGCCAATGCAAATACAGAGAGTCACAACTTAGCCTGTCACATTCGCTAAACATCTTGTGTTTTAACTGAATCCATGTGGATTTTGCTGGTCCAGTAAATCTGTCACTGCAGTTTCCTGAATAGATGTCAATTGCTAGAAATCATTTTTATTGTGTTAATGTAACGCCAGCATGAGTTGTGTAGCTATGTACAAGAGCTTAGGTAAGACGGTGACAATATAATGTGTTCCTGGAGAAGTCATAGGAGTTGATAAGTTGATTTGTGAGCGTATAGATGGTTTTAGAACCAACACAATGCCAAATGACTTTCTTACTTAATATTTTTGTCTTGTTTTCAGTACAAATTCTAAAAATTCTTAAATTAAGATGCATTTTCTTGATGAGCAAAACGACCCAAGAATATAAGTCTTTTAGTTACAGTATATATAGTTTTTAGACAACAAATATAATATTTAAGGGAACAATTAATATTTATTAATATTTAACAATTAATATTAATATGTATTGATTAATATTTAACCATTAATATTTAAAACAAGCAAAAAATCTGCCAAAGGGGTATCTGCCAATATTTCTTGAATTTTTCTTTAAGAAAAAGTAAACTTAATTCAAGATTTTTTTTCTTAAACCATTGGCAAATTTTAAGCTTGTTTTAATCACAAATTCACTTAAATATGATTTTTTTTTGTCTTAAAAACTAGAATTATTTTCTTAGGTCATTTTGTTCATCAAGAAAATTTGTACTTTAAACAAGACCAAAAATACTAAGTAAGAAAGTCAATGTTTGTGCAAACATAAACAAAATGTGTTTTTGGCCCAAACTTAACTTCCGGTAGACTTCCACATATAATCAATAACAACAGAGTCGCTCTAGAGCAGATTATTTCTGATAACAAGCAAAATAAATATCCAGTAAGTTTAATAGCCAAAGCGTATCAACCATTACACTTTTCCAACGTTACTGTGTGAAATTAATCTATACAATATGAGTTACGGAGCCTTAAGGGATGGTCGTTCCAAACTCGTATGACCTCCGCTCATCTTCGGAAACACTGACCCTTCATTGAAAATCTACGAACGGTTTACTGTCCATGTCCAGAAAGGTAATAAAAACATCATCAAAGTAGTCCATGTGACATCAGTGGGTCGGTTAGAATCTGTTGAAGCATTGAAAATACGTTTTGGACAATGCTGAATAAAGTCATTTTTGGACCAAAATGTATTTTCGATGCTTCAACACATTCCATCTGACTGATGTAACATGGACTACTTTGATGATGTTTTATTTCCTTTCTGTGTTTCGAAGATAAACGGAGGTCTTACGAGTTTGGAACAACATGAGGGTGAGTCATTAATTACATTATTTTCATTTTTGGGTGAACTATCCCTTTAAATTCTTCCCTGGCTGCCAAATCCGCAAATCCATCCACCGTCTCCCATCGTCTCTTGAAAACCAAAACATTTTTATTTTCCACAAGGTATTTTGTTCCAGAGGTCAGTTTAGTCACTAGCCAGATGGATAAACAAGCACAGACCGGATGTTAACTTTGGGCCAGGCACATAACTGTGGCAACGCGCTTGCATCCGTTGGTACAGTAGTCTGTGATTGGAAAACTATTAGCATTTTTGGCAGAAGGGTAGAATCTGCTTTTGTGATCTGATGAATATCAAAGGATTCTGAAAATCCTCAACGTTAAATAACCAGAAAGAAGTTATTTCTTCAGTGCTGTAACAACATTACACTACCATTGGGAAGTGAAGAGCCAGTTTCTTTGTAAAGTACATATTTGGCAGTACAAGAGCTCGGTCCTGCATTTACAGTACAGTATATGTATATGCAGTGATTTTGCTGGTGATATACTGTATAAATAACATCAACTTCACATCAAATTCCTTTTATTATTTTGGATTTTTACTGAGTTTCGAGTATTTTCTTTAGATTTTAACTGTTTTTGATTGCAAATTATGATGGAAAAATAATTTTTTTATGCCTTTTCGATCATATAATATATAGTATAAAGAAAGTATAAATGTCGATTTTAGTTGAAATAAAAATGAGTACAAAAAATCTAAGTAATTAAACATCTGAAATGATCTTTATTTGTGTGTTTTTTGAGAGGTGTATCGTCCTAAATGTTTAGTCTAATACAAAGATGCATGCATCCACATGTGCATCTGACATTTTGGTTTCAGTTTTTAAAAACATGCAGGAATTAAAAAAATATATATCTGATGTGTAAGATTATATTAGATCCTTGCATTAGAGTAGATCTTAAAGTCTGTCTCAATGTCAATCAAACAATAAAATAAAGAAAAAACTTGAACATATATTTTTTCCTATAGATATTGTTTTTGACTTTATGTTGCCTGATGTTAAGGTATGGATTTAGTTATTTTGCATTTGAACCTTAAACATTTTTTTAATAAAGTTTTTCTCACAATTGACTTTGCTAACTTAATATACTTTAAACAGGTATAGCTCTGTCATTTTCTGCCAGATTCCAACAAATCATACATCGTTTTGAAGGTTTTAATAGAGAATGTCAAAATATAAATAACTTATTTTGGAAAATTTGCTCATTCCGACTCATTTTGCCAGCAAGGGACACATATTGTCTATTTGTAGAAAAATATCTATTTTTTTATTATCTATAGCATTATTAGAGCACTTCTGTAAATTAAACTCAAACTTTGTGCGAAGTATTTTGTGAATGCCAAGATTTTTTAAGGAAACCATTTAGCCACAGACCCATGTGTGCTATTACTTAACAACCCCAAATCTCCAACTCCTCACTGGAGCACATAATGCATTATAGGAACAGTTTTTGTGTTTTATGAAGACGTAAGCATTTTCATTCAAGGGGATTTCTGCTTCTTCCTCTTTATCATGCAATCCGTAAATCTATCCGAACTTAAACTCTTGAGTATGCATTCAGATGATACTGTACACTACAGTGGCCGTTGCGTAAACATAGCCATGAAGTTAAGGCTGTGTCTTAAGAACTAGTCTGACCAACTAGAAATTACTATTTGGATTTAAATTAGACCCATCTACCTTTTTATGTAATATACTTAAATCAGTCTTGACAAAAACGTGAATAAAAGATAAATTGACCAATAATTCAACACGTGTGCAGTGTTTACTGCATTATTTGAAGATGAGATTTAAAGTGACTTTTTCAACAGTGGCTTTTCCAGTCATGTGGACAGATTTAAAAGTTACTGTAGGAACTGGTTTTCAGGTAATGGATTTATAGCTGGACTATGAATTAAATGGCTATGCTGCTATTATTAAAGGATGTTGAGTCCTAATAACAGGAAAAGGAATTGACTAAAAATAATAATTCAACATAATTCAAGAAGATATAAACATATACTGTATCATGTTGCTGCTTACATTAAAGTTTAGTTTTAGTATTTAAATAAATTCAATGTAAACCTAATTTAAAATTGTATTGAATTGTATTTGAGAGCTTTGGTAAACCTTTGGTTACCATCCTAGATCTTGCACCTCTTGGCTGCATCACCTGTGACTCCTGAATGTTTTACAAATGGATGAAAATCAGTTGTGTACCGGATTGATCGGTGTCCTCCGCAAGATCTTCCTCCTCTTTCTGTTGACCATCTAAGTACATATCAGCCTCTGTAAGAGAACATATGCACTGATGTTAGTTTGGCTTGTGCTAACGTCATCCGTCTGTGCTCAGCAACTTGTGTAATGCTTCATCCTGTATAAGCCTAAGGTGGTGACCACAGTGACCACATATCCGCTAGCCCTCAGATGAGTTATTTACACTTAAGAGTGGGCAAAAAAAGACAGATGACATGTACAAATATATTAGGATGACAAAGAACTTATTAAAACGGTTGCAATTGCTGTTTTGTCTTGAAGATGAGATTTGAAATTTTGTTAACGTCAGAATATATAATGTTGGCTTTGTTATACAGTTACTCAGTGAAGAGTTTAAAGTCTGTGAAGGTTACAGATTCTACCTTCAGTAACAGTGGTGGAAAGAGCTGATGTCTCAAGACTGCTGTTGTCCATACTGCTGTCCAAATCGTCCGACAGAAGTGAGCTATTGGCAGAGAGAGCCGGAGGGGTGATGGAGTCTGTTTCCATCTCCTCTGGAGCGTCTGCACACGGCTGTTCACTCTCTTCCATTGTTCTCATCTCAAACGTGTCAACAGACATAGGTTCTGTACAACACACAGATAATCAATTTAGTAAGAGATACAGTTATCAGTAATTATTACACGGCTCTCTGGAATGCTTGATTCTGATTGGTCAGTTGAGACATTTGCAGGTTCGTTCTTTTCAAATAATAACCGCTCCAAAATAATAACGCATAGCCGGACTACTTGCACGATTAAAATCGCTCCGCGCCAATAAAGATCAATAAAGATTACTGTCTGTTTGGCGCCATCTTGTGACAAACACTCGACAACCACGACAAGACACAGAGAGCTTACTGAGACTGAACTTGACAAAATAGAGCATGACAGCTACGAAGCCAACACACAAAAAATACAGAATGGGCATTAAAACTTTTCAAAGACTGGCTAAAAGAGAAAAAAATGGAGACAAGTATAAAGCAGAGGATCTTAATAAGGTATTACGATCATTTTATGCATCTGTGCAAAGTTTCGCGGAAGGATAAAAATGTTAATTTAAAACAAATATGCCAATAAAATGTTTCAAATTCATATTCATGTCCATTTTTTTTTCTTATGTGCAAGTAGCCGTGTAATAAGCGGGATAATGTAGAGGCAGCCGGTAGTTATTGGGAAATAAGCCCCTTCAGTGTGATACAAGACCCTCCGCTTCGCGTCGGGTCCTGATCACACTGTCGGGGCTTATTTCCCAATAACTACCGGCTGCCTCTACATTATCCCTTACTTACTAAGATTACTAAAATAAGTCACATTTTTTCATAGTTTGGCTGGTCCTGCGACTTCTAGTCAGGCGCGACTGGTAAGCCAGTATGAATTAATTTTGACAAATATGAACCAAGAGACATCTTTAAAGGTGCAGTATGTAATTTTTATAAGAATCTCTTAACAGAAATGCAAAATAATATACAAAACTATATTTTCAGTGGTTTATAAAGACCTTTGATAAGGAACCCTTATGTTTTTATTACCTTAGAATGAGACATTTTTATCTACATACACCGAGGGTCCCCTTACATGGAAGTCGCCATTTTGTGCCGCCATGTTTCTACAGAAGCCCTTAACACACAAGCTTTTTTACTAAGTTGTCTCCAACGATGACATGTTTGTCCAGTGGCGGCTACCATAGCTTCTCTGTGCGTTTCAAAACCGAGGGGTGAGCAGTGAACTGAGCCATTGGTTGCAATTTGCAACCTCACCACTAGATGCCACTAAAATTTACACACAGCACCTTTAATGTCTACAGATGCGTGAGTCCGCTAAATGCTGCTCCTGTATTTATGTAATTTAATGAATTCAGTGATGTGGAATGATGAGCCTGCGAACTTGATGCGCGCTGGACGGGTGTGCCTCATAAGTCTTGAAAAGTGAAGCCTTTGGCTCTTTGATCGCCCCCTGGTGGCTGGCTGCAGTACAAGTCATAAACCCCGCCCTCTCCATTCAAACGAATGGGACTCTGCTGTAAATGAAAAAATTATTTACACTTCCAATAAAAGTTTCTGGAAGATGTTTTTGGTCCTTACAGGTAGTTGATACGCTGTGATATATGTTCAATGGTTCTTTTTTGTGATACGTTTTATTTTAGCTAGTAATTTGATGCTATAGAAACGGGGCGTGTCGTTATGATTGGCGTGATTGAACTGGGCACGCAAGCGTTTGGGCGGAAGTTTGATACCGCGGCTACGCCTCTGGCTCCACAGACGATTCCTTCTGCGCATGCCTTGGCTCCAAACTGACGTTTTTACGTAACATGGCGGCGACCATGGTCGGACATTTTTGGCTTCAATTCATTACAAAGGCGAAGTCGCATCGTCCATCTTTTTTTACAGTCTATGGCGCTGGCTTGTTATATTAATTTAGCCTATTCAGCCTTCCAGGTATGTTCCAAGTACGCTACATCTACATCGTGTGTAAATAACCGATAATGTTATGTTAACATATGGACATCTATTCAGCCTGCTGTTCTGTGAGCTATTGTTTAGTTGAATAACTTTCCTTTCCAGATTAAATGTCTGTTCTTTATCTTGGATTTTGTGAAATCATTTTCTAAATAAATGCGACGTGTAGATTATTGCGATTTATATATGTTATTTCATCTTCATGACGCATTTTTGATTGATGGGACTTATACTCTGGAGCGACTCATCCAGAAAATAAGGTATATAGTTTATTAGGGCTGCACAATAAATCGCATGCGATTGTGATGCGCATCTGATCAGTAAAGCCGGTTCCTTGATTAGAAGTAAATCTTCATCACCTGCTTTCAGATGAAGCAACATTTACTACACCATAGTACACAAGCCGTAGTTCACTGACAATCGGGCGATTTCGCCTTTATTTTCGTGTACGTTTGTAGGGCTGTCGCGGTTATGAAGTTTGGCTGATGGTTAACTGTCTAATAAATTGTGCCGATTATGACAATTATTTGACTGTTTTATTGCTTTGACATTTAATTCTCATATTTTTTTTGTTCGTTTATGAAATAATTTTCACAAATTGTTGTGATTATTTAAATTTAATCTTTTGCAAGGTTTACCTGGCAGTAAATATTAATAGACAACACATATTTAAAAGTAATCTGATGATGTCTCATTTATACAGGCGCTGCAGCTCCCCCTTGTGTTTTTTAGAGAGATGTGCAATCATTGCGGTGATCTGAAATCATTGCGATGAGGTCAAACAATCACGATGAGACGATTATTTTATCATTGTGACAGCCCTAGACGTATGGCTAATATCACGATAACGAATGCAATATTGCCAAGCTTGTCACTGAACTATGAGATGTGCATGACAATCGCATGTGATTTATTGTGCAGCCCTATATTTTACACATTTGTTTGTTCCCTTGTGATCGAACCATGACCTTTGGCACTGATAACGCCCAGACAGCAGATGACTCCGGGCTAAATCTGCAACGGATTCAGGCCGAAGTTAGCGGATCTGGTGCGGCTCCGGCCCTGAGTCGTCTTCTGCTATAACTATTATGGGAACACTAAAATATATTTTAGACACCTTTTCTCATGCATGGCTGGTGATATCTGATGTGTTCTAGGGCAAAACTTACCCTGCGTCCCACTACACTATATTTTCCCAAAGCAAAAACAGTACACACTTTAAGGACATAGTATAAGTAGGCAAAAGAACTCATGTGACGCCGCCCTTCATCTTTGTCCACTGGCTACCGATTGAAGCCCGTATCAAATCACTACTGCTCACTTACAGAACTATCACTGGCACTGCACCCACATACTTTAACACCTTTAACACCCCTTCCAGAACCTTCCAGCGTTCAGTGAATGAGTGGCGCCTTGTGATATCTTCATAAAAGGGCACTAAATCACGTTCCCATTCATTCCCCTTCACTACTCCTTGCTGGTGGAATGATTTCGGTCACCAAAATCATTTTAAAAAATAATGAAAAAAATATTTTCCGTGAATATTTGACATAAGTAAATGTTGACTGCTCTTCTATCTTCTGTAGTGTTTGAACTTTAAGAAGAGATTTTTTTATATGTATTGTTAATAAATAGTATTTAGAAATGATAAGCTCAAAAGTTATAGGGTGGCTGCTCTCTCCAATCTCTCAAATTGAATCAAAGCCTCTGGAATTGTTCAAATGTAAAAGGTTAAAAATCCCAAGTTCCCCAGTACAACCTTCTCACGTTACTTAAGATCTTGTGAATCGCTGGCACAATGTTAAAACCTAAGTAAGAGCCGAATTGGACGAGGTGTATGTACAAAAACTAAAAGCGAGATATTCAGACCAAAAATGTTTAGTCTGCAGTAGTTTAGGCATTTGACCTCTACTGGTTTCCGGTTTCCAGCTCCTGTTTTTCCAGGAGGCACCAGTGTGACAGGTTAATGAGGAAACGCCAATAATTTATCAGTCCCTGGAAATTTCAGGAATGTATGAGAGGTTTTCGTGGCGTTTGTCCTCTTACCATCTTCATTACACGGCTCTCCTCTCAGTTCACGTGCTAGGTCGTAATGCTCGGTGTCCTCCAGAGCCTGCAGGAATTTGGAAAACCAGCCAGTTTCGTTCTTGACCAGCTGCTTGAGGAGCAAACGAGCGCCATATGTATTGCCTTTACGGTCAACGGCAGTCATAATCTACAAGGGAAAAAATAAAGGAACAGTTCATTTTTGACACAAATAACACATACTGAGTGAGAAGCACATGAACTCACATCTGATATGTTATGCTGTGAGATGGAAAACCAGTTAACATGATTTCCATATTTAAAAAAGATTAAAATAATATTTTTAGACATGTGATGGCAATATGATAAGTACAGTGTAGCAGAAATGACTCATAACCACATAAGTATAAGAGGAAAGTCCCAAATAGCCATGGTTTGATGACAATGAGGTGAGTTTTGCACATCTGTGGCTGTCTGGTTTGTGGCGCCCTCTACTGATGGTAATATTAATTACACATATATTATTAATGGCAATAAATGAGAAAGTATTTAATTTGTGGATTTCATCAAGTGCACGTTTAGATTCCTACCTGAAAAAACAACAACAAAACAAATTCTAATGGTTTACATTATTACACAATTATAAACCAGCAGCTTTTTACCATTAAAACCATTACAAAATGTCTTTAGGCCTATGTAGTGTATTTTGGGCCTAACTATAGTAGAATTTAGTGGCGTCGTCTTGATTTCTATTCCCCAGTTAACATCCCACTAATAAAAGAAATAAAACTCCTGTGTCTGTTAAGACATTATTTTACACAATTTCCTTTAGTATTATGTTTTGGGTTTTATTCCAGTAGGATTTAATGCATTCTATTGGTTCCCATCTACCAGATGACATCCACCAATGGAGCCCAATGGACCCACAGAGGCCATTATAGTTTCCATTAAACCCGTTACAAAATGTCCTATGTAGTTTTGGGCCTGACTACATTAGAATTTAGTGGGATTTTCTTGATTTCTACCCACCGGATAACATCCCACCAATTGAAGACAAAAATTACTAATTGAGACCCACAGGGGCCATTATAGTTTCATAATTTATATGAAAGACATTTTTTTTATTAATTTTTAAAAATTAAAAGATTAATAGAAAAAATAATGTTTTGAGTCTTATTCCAGTAGGATTTAATGGTGTTCTATTGGTTCCCATCTAGCAGATAACATCCACAAATGGACCCACAGGGGCCATTGTAGTTTCGATTAAACCATTGCAAAATGATGACCAAAACAAAATATCTGTAAGCCTATATTTGGACCTAACTACTACATTAGGATTTAGTGGTGTTTCCTTGATTTCTATCCACCAGTTAACATCCCAACAATAGAAGACAAAACACTGTAAAAAAATGCAGCATGAAGTTAAAACAACTTGGTGTTGCAAGTTAATTCAATCTACTATTTTAAAGCAGACATAGCATGAAGAGTTAACTTTTTTCATGTTTAAAGGAACAGTATGTAAGAAATTTATATTAATTAATCATAAAATTGCCCTTATATGTCACTAGACATTAAGAAATCATTTTCATTTCAAATACTTACATCACTGACAACAGCAGTCCTGCCAGGATATTGTCATTTAAAAAGTGGAGTTGCAGCCCTCAACTGATGTTTATGTTGTCATTTTGTGTATTGGCCACCAGTTGTGTGATTGCAGTACCAGTTTTAACCACAAGTTTTGTGATTGCAATACCAGTTTTGGCCACAATCCTACATACTGTTCCTTTAAGTGCTATAATTGGGTCCCTAGTGCTTTTATCAACCTGGATAAAGATGTGATAAAGATCAACCCAGTAACTTTGTTTTGGTAAACCATTCCCTGCAATCATGTGAAAAAAGCTCATTGAAATTTGGCTCCCCTGGTGATGTCAGAAGGGGATAATACCACCCCTTAATCTGCACTATCCAACCACACCACTGCCATTTAGTGCAGAGATCAGCTCATTTGCATGTTAAAGGACATGCCCCAAAACGGCACATTTTTGCACACACCTACAAAGTGGCAATTTTAACATGTTATAATAAATTATCTATATGGTATTTAGAGCTAAAATTTCACATATGTACTCTGGGCACACCAAATTTTTATTTGACATCTTAAAAAAAGTAAAATATCCCCTTTAAGTTTTGGCTTGCGATAAATTGGCATAACTTATCAAATCAAGTGGAAATTGTTTAACTTATTTTTTTTTTAAGTAACATCAAAATATGTTTGACAATAATGCTGCATACTTTTTACAGTGCTGTTTAGACCCACGGGAAACAATTATAGTTTTTTTTTAGAACACAATTTTACAAAATTACAGGATTTATTTTTTGTATAATGCTTAGGGTAGTATTCCAGTAGGATTTAATGGTGTTTTATTGGTTCCCATCTATCAGATAACATCCCACCAATAAAACCAATTATTAAAACCATTGCACTTCTCATTAGAACCATTAAATCCATTAGAAGTGATAGTTTTCAGTCTCTTACGAAAATTAACCATGGTTTTACTACAGTTCAAACAAAAGATCAACCCAGTAACTTAGTTTTGGTAAAGCATGTGAAAAAATAGCTAATTGAAATTTGGCTCCCCTTGTGATGTCAGAAGGGGATCTTCTTATACCCTTTTTCTGCAATATCCAACCACGGCACTGACATTCAGTGGAGAGATCAGCTCATTTGCATTTTAAAGGACACGCCCCAAAACAAAAATCTACACACAGTGAGCTAGAACACATACAGTAGGCTACGTACTCTGGGGACACCAAAGATTTATTTTACATTTTAAAATGTCTTCTTTGGTTGAATTGACTTGCAAAACCAAGTTGTTTTAACTTCCTGCTGCATTTTATTACAGTGTGGTTTTGCTAATAGTAATCAATACACCCAAAAACCATGATTACTACACTTTTACCACAAAAACCATGGTTCATTTTCATTTGATGATATGATAGTATACAGTAATATAGAATATCTTCACGTTATATTTCTGCATATATATTCTGCAATAGAGATTAATTTAAAGTTTACTGACATTTTCCATGTCCTCCTGTGTTAACAGCCCCATATCGGCGCAGTGCGTGGACACATCGCGTGTTTTCATGTTGACCAGCGACAGTCGCATCAGATCGAAGAGCCGAACACAGCTGTCGTTTTGCTCCTCTTCTGTCGGCTCGGGCGGTTTATTATCAACATAATTCGCTGCTTGTTTACATCCGACAGTCTCAAGTGCAGTGATCAGTTCCCGCGACCAGCCTTTGACGTCACGTTTTTTAATAATTTCGTCAATAAGAAGAGATGCCGCGCTGATGTCACCATCTCTAACTATCTTGGCGTTTATCCGATCCTTCTGATCCGGTTCAAGGAAACTCAAAAGGTCCAAAAGCGGCTCGACTTTGATCAGACGCTTCAGTCTGTCTCTGAAACAGTCAAGAACGTGACATGTCGCGACGTCCTGATCGCAGTTCATTTTTTAAAGATAAGAATATTTTAATTACTCGATAAGAGTGGGTTGTTATCGCTAAGAATTGTGTCGCTCAAGTGATCTGTCAGCGTTTCTAGGGCTGTCCTATGCACGAGAAACGAATCCGTGCCAGCTAATATTGTGGGCTACTTTCGGTTTCGATTCCTTGCTTTGGTTTCTAAACGTCATCCTTGCGTTTAAATTTCCTCAAAATTGAAACCAACAAAAGTTTTTAATTTAGCCGACAAAAGACCCAAATTTGAGGAAAAATAAACATGAAACCATATCATAATAATTGTGTATAAAATGATTATGCATCTGATCCCATATGGCAAAAAATAAATTTCTCTGGCCAAAAATATATTTTAAATATATGCTAAATATATTTTGTAGAAAGTAATCTTCAATTGAATATATTTTTGAATTTGGAAATATATTTAGTTTTAACCTTTATATCAACATATGAAGAGTTTCGTTGCAAAACGAGATAACTCCGTTTTTTAAATGTTCAGAAATCTCGTTTTTTTGGTTGTGCATTCCAATTAATATCAATTCAACTGCTATTGGTTTGTTTTGAGCTAAGTAGCACCATAAAACAAAATAATAACATAATAATAAACAAGTTTTGAGAAAAATGTTAAAAACGGAGTTATCTCGTTTTCCAAAGAAACTCTTCATATATTTAAAAATGTATTTCAAGGGAAAGCAAATACATTTCTAATTTTACATCCCATATGGCAAGAATGTATTGTTTGCCAAAATATATTTGAAATATATGCTAAATAAGTAAATTTTCTGTTTTTGAAGTAAAAAAAAATAAATAAAACGTTTTTCTTCCATTGCAACTTAAAATATATTTCCTTGGATTGAAATATATGGAGGGCTAAATATATTTTTAAAAGCTTAAAAATGTATATATTTTTAAAATATATTAAAAAAAAAAATATATGGCCAAAAATATATTAATGAAGCATATTTTTTGTAAACATATTCCAAAATGCATTTCAGCAAATATATTTTGCCCATTTTTTGTTTATTTTGAAATATATTTAATTTATTAATTTTTTTGCTGTACACTGTAAAAAATTACTTTGCCTCCTTAAAATTTTTTGTTAAATCAACTCAGATTTACAAGTCATGTCAACAGAGATGAGTTGTCACAACGTATAAAATATACAACTCATTTCTAGTCAAGATAAATAATAGTAAGTTGAAAAGACTTGTAAATCCGAGTTGATTCAACAAAAAATTTTAAGGCAGCAAAGTATTTTTTACAGTCTGTTCTGTTGCGATGAAGATATCTCTTATTTCAGTATTATTTCAAGTATTTAATGGTATATGACATTAGACTATATCATTGGGGGCATAGCATAGATTTTAGGTAAATTTTTTTTTTAGTCTTGAATATTCATAAGCTTGTAGGCTATACCACATTTATAATTTTATAATCGGATAAAAAGATCAAATAAATAGTATTTAACAATAGATGGCGACAAAATTCATTTCTTAGGCTAAATCTGTAATCTATACTATATTGTATGTAATAGTTTTCATGCTAAATAAAATGAAAATGTACCCAAATGTTTCACTTTCAGATGACAGTGCATCTAAGAACTCATAAAAAAGTAATTTACAGCAGTAGTAAGAATAGGCAACACAAAATGTATATGCATTATTTTTATTTATATACTTAAAGTATTTACCTGATGCAAATGCATCAGATATATATAATAATAAACCTTTATATAACAGACAAAGTCAGTACACCTGCAGAATAGTGTGGTGTAGAAACTGTACAGTGCAAACTATAAAAAAGTCCAAGTGAAACACTGGGAAAACAAACAAACATTTGTACCTTCTTGGAGGTTACGTGCAAAAGTTTGCAGTTTATTGAAAAGTTTTAGATAAAAAAAATTCTGCCTCTGTCCGTCTCCCGCCTATTATGAGTCCACACACACTGCATACAAACAAAATATAATCAATAAATAAAAAACAGATGCTTACACATTAATATATGCAAAGAATTCACATACAGGCGACAGACAGCAGGCACATGCACACAAAGTAACAACATTAATTATTATATTGGGTTACTAAGTTTTTATTTTGAAATAAAGTGCAGGAACTCTCCCTTTATGCAGAAATAACCGAATATTACACACATACGCAGATTTCATTTATTTGTATATGTCTTCGTTTTTCAGAATATGGGTTTGTGCAATTTTAAATGTAAAACTAATACTTATTTGCTTCAAAATACAGTGACATCAAAAATAAATTAAAAGGCTGTAGCTGTCCAAACTGATAAAATTGACAGGGTAATTCAAAGTGTTTATTGCACATAAAAAACTTCCAGTGTTATACTGGATGTATATTTTAATACATAAAACTAAAATTAGTTTAATAAAGTTTACACTTATAAGTTACAGAGAAGCAAACACACAAATCTCCTCTCAGAACCATTCAGTTATTTTTACTATGTAAAGTTAACAACTTGATGATGTTAGAGAAATATTTGCAACCTTATTCAACAGATCAGTCCCACAGAGGTAAATTTGACAAGAAATGTGTGTGCAGATCCAGTGTTTGACTATTATTGCTAGTATGCATTGAGACAAACAATTGTGATCAACTTTTGTTGCCTCGATACAGTAAAGAATTTCAGTAGCTTGATCAAGCCAACATCATTATAGCTGATCACAGTAGATCAGTAGTTGATTAATATACATAATCCATTTATAAATATGCATACAGTACAGTGTATATTCAGAGCTACATGTGAAACTATAATGTACATTGCAACCAGAATCCACCCCAAAACTTCTGCGGTGTAAGACGGCTCTGGATAGGCAAAGCTCAGAAGAACGACTGTAACTTTAGGGGCTGCTGGTTTGTTTCGTATACTGTGTTGTGAACTAGTGTAATAGTCATGCACATGAGTTTAATTCAAGCCAGCATGACCAGGTGCAAAAAACAGTCAATTAGAGAACAGTGCATTTTAGTTTTTAGCTTTAGGGCATGCCGACACCATACCTGCTTCCCAGTATGTTGCAGTAAACATGCAACTAGTTAAAACCCTCAGCCATGCATCTCTTTTCCCGGGCAGAAAAATACATTCTTAATACATGGCAGTTATTCAGATAAAAATAAATAAATAAATACTAAGACCACTTTTCAAATCTGGGATTTAAAGTTATGACATAAAATGAAGAAATATTTAAGACTTCATTCCTAGGCCACTACCTGAAATCCATTTGACCTTTTCCATAAAAGATCAGATATGCTCAGCTCTGTGGAAGCACAAAAGATTGCTCTGAACATTCATAAACCAAGCTGGTTAATACAGATCATCAGATTTAGTTTGAATGCTGCTGAGATTTAAAGAGGGAGGTCATACCAATTACCAAGAGTAAATGTTATTTTTTTTAATTTAACCTTTCAGTGGGGTTTGTAATCGGGATTACAATCATTTGGAATCCCCAAATTGAAACTGGAAACAGGGCCTGCCATAAGCTGTCATCTGATATAAGCCATCAGCAATATCCTGAGTCATACAAAAGACTGTCACCTTTGTCTTTACAGAAAACTTCCTACAAATGGAAGTTCGGTCTGTAATCGGTCAGATCGTCCTCAAAGGCATTGAGGAGCAAAAAGGAAGCGACATCACAGAGGAAGCCAATATCAAGTAATAGATGAGTTGCATTAGGCCAGTGTCTGTAGAGAATCCAGAAGATTTGTTTCTCTGGACGTGCAGATGTCCAGATATCTATACCGCAGTCATTGCTGTTCTTTTACTCCTGGATCAGACAAAGGTCTGTGAAGATCTAAAGTCTCTGTTGCTACAGGGTTCAACAGCGGGTCTGGTGGGAGAGATTTGGAATGATGTCGTGTAAGTGTAAGTGTCTGGTTGTTTATAAAACTGTGAGTAGGAATTGAGTCTCGTGACGGCTGTATCCCATGGCTCTGCTGCAGATTAGACTCTGTTAGGGACAAACCTGATGGAGAGTCTATGGAGCGAATGTTTGTTATGCCCAAAAACTCTGCATCCTGTAAAAGAAGAAAATATGATTGTTGATTATGTTTAATTTTTTCCTTTCCTTCTTTTCACTCTCATTGAGGTGATACATGCTGTAACCCATTTTTACATTAGGAGGCGCTCTATGGCTGTCCGTGTTAGATACCGTCATAGACGGAAGCAACAGAGCATAAATACGTCAGAAAGGAATGCCCACTTTATCTGGCACGCCGGAAGTATGGCCAGGGAGACGCAGCGTCTCGTTCCCTTCTCAGGGAACAAGGGTTACATACGTAACCCGAGACGTTTCCTTTCGAGGGTACATTTTAACGCTGCGTCAGAGCTGATGCTATGGGGAACTTTATACCCAATCCGCCAGACTACAAGTGCCTGTCTGTGTGTAGAAAGCACAACTGAGACCAAAGCACACACATAGATAGCCGCTCAGGCAAAAAAAGATAAAGCGGGCGTTCCTTTCTGCCGTATTTATGCTCTCTGGCTTCCGTCTATGACGTCATGCCAAACCATTGGTTGAATTTGATATAAATACTCAGACGTCGTCACGCAGTAGCTCTGACTCAGCATTGAAGTTCCCTCGAAAGGGAACTAAGGTTAACAAATACAACTTTATTGTAAAATGTTACGGTACTTTCATTATTTACTTACTCAAATGAAAGCTTTAATGCAAGGGCAAGTTATTTCTTTTTCTTGAAATTGAAGGCATGTAGACCTTCCACAACAGTTGTTTGTTGGTGTTTGACAGAAAGCTTAATGCAAATCTATGTAATCTGACATAATCTCACTTTACTGCCTCTAGACTGCTTATTTATGGTTTATATGGGGTGTCAGTGGTTACAAACACCACAAATAGACCAATAAACATTAAAAAAACAACAATCAACACATGCACATACACACTGCATTTGGAATAAAAGACCTTTTAAAGGTTAAGGCATTAATAGTCTTCCACTAACGGAGCTTTTTAGTCCACTAGAAAATGATGTAATGGATGGCCTTTATATCTTAATAATGATGCTGTGTTGTACCTGTGGAGTTGTGCGGTGTGGTTGACCGGTGGGCACAGAAGATACAGGTTGTACTTTGCTGGCAAGTCTCTTGTAATCTGTGAGGCTGCTGTAAGCCGGGGGTCCTAAACACGTCTGTCTCTGAAGCAGGTGAAGGATGCTCTGAATATCTGATGTCATCTGGGACTCTAACCTGGACAGTGAGTAGAGCTCAGTAATAAAGGACTATAAAAAATCATTTAGATAAAAATTAAAAAGAAAAAGTATGATGTAAGACCCATCCTGACCTGCACTGAGAGACCACAATAAATCTAAATCTGTAACAAACCATATAGGATCTGAACAACATTTGTGTTTACCACTCTTGTACACTAGGTGGAGCTCATGGACTAATGTACTGTATGTCTTCTGTCAGTGTGGCAGCAGCATACATTTACAAAGTTGTGTGTAAAGTATAGCACAGACCTCTTGTGTGAGGGTTCACTGATGCATAAATACTCTAACATAAAAACTACAAGGCAGCCGGTCATGAACATTTTAAAAGCAACATCTTTCATTATTAATAATCCTCAGAATTGGCATGTGAAGCTCAAGGAGGTGCGTTACATTTTCATTCAGGTAATGGAGGTCTGAGGAGGTAACGGGCGATCATTTTGACATGTATTCTGTTATATGAGGGTTAATGAGGGTTCATGTGAGATATTAAGTGTGTTTGTATGTAAGGGACACCTTGTTATTAAAACCACAGAGCCCATTAACTGTAGATCTCAGAAAACAAAAGGAAAAGATGATCTTTCCTACACTGGTGGGTGAAGGAGACATTCAATATCTATTGGCTCCGGGGGTCATGCATGCATCATTTTAAAAAATGCATTATAATATTTAAGTATATGCAGGTAGAAAAAAAACATAATATCATGATAAACAATTATATCGAGATAAATATCACATGCTATCATGAAAACCTGTTAGTTTATTTTTTTAGCCAATATAGAAATAAGACATTGTATAGTAAGAATGACCTGACATCTCTCCAGTAGATGCACTTTGCTTTAAGATGTGTGATACAGTATGGCTGATGCCTCCTTGCTAAGCCAGCATATTGCTAAAAATACCACCTGCTGTTATTCTGCTCACCCTTCTGCTTCTGTGTGTGTTTGTGTGTGTGTGTGTGTCCATGTGTGAGTCTTTGTCTGTGTTGTAACTGCTGTTATCTAAACTAGTTTTGTCAGCCAAGGCTCATTTTCATGTGCATGTGAATGATAACAAAGTACAATGTTTTGTTTTGTAATGTTTATTACTGGGCAAACCTTCAGCGGTTAGATTAGGTGTGTGTGGTTAGGGTCATTTGTTTTACTGTGTACAGAAGCCCATTAGGTTCATCTCTCTTGAAATCATAGATCACAATCTGCCTCACAGATGGATTTACAGACACGGGATTAACGAATAGTATTTTAAATATACACGTGGCTAACGGTTAAAGGGATAGTTTACCCAAAAATAAAATAAAATCTGTCATCACTTTCTCACCCTAAAGAAAGAAAAGATATTTTGAGAAATGTTTGTAACAAGGCAGATCTGGGGCACCATTCACTTTCATAGTATTATTTTTCCTACTATGGAAGTAAATGGTGCCCCAGATCTGCATCGTTACAAAACATTCTTTAAAATCTTCCTTTCTGTTTAGCAGAACAAATATATATTTTTACCGGTTTGGAACAATTTGAACCTTTTACTGTAATTTACCGTAAAGCTATGGCATGGTGACTTAAAATTATTTTGAAAATGCATGCTCCCAGTCATGATATGAAAGTAAAATGTTGACTTCAAAGCTAAGGACTATGTAAAAACTTGTTAATATCATGAATGTGTTTTACCTGCTCAGGTGTTGTTGCAGCTGGTCGAGTCTGTGCTCCACCTCTCCATATGTGATGTCACAGTCCAGGTCATCATCTTCTGTCCCACCCTGCTCCTGTGTACTTTTGTCCATGTGCTGTTTGGGTCTTTCTGCTAACCAGTCAGGGGTGTGTATATCTAAAACATTTAACACATACTCATATATACACATTTTGATTGTGAATGCTTTACAAAATAGTAGCACATTTTGGATTAATTGTTTATAAATTGTAAAATTTCTAAACTTCACTAAAGGGCCGTTCACGCTTTAACAATAATGATAACATAAACTATAACACTTTATAAGAGTCTGCACCACCAGACGATAGCAATAACGTTATATTAATTCACCTGCGTAATGCAGTATTCACACAAATTATTTATCTTTAAAGGCGGGGTGCATGATTTTTGAAAAAAACTTTGGTAAAGGGACTTACAGCCAATCAGCAGTAAGCGACATGTCTACTAACCGATATCGTGCCTGGGTTGCGAATGTGTGGGGCGGGTCTATCAAAAAAAGGTCCAGATTCTATTGGGGTAGGGGCGTGTTTGTTTAGGTGATTTCAAATAACATTGGCTTTCAGAGATCATGCACACCACCTTTAAAGGGATAGTTCACCCCAAAATGGAAATTCTCTCATCATTTACTCACTCTCATGTTGTAACAAACCTAGAAATGTATTTGTTTTGATAAGATATTTTGAAAGATAAATCGAGGAATGGGGCTCATGATCGGTTTTGTTTCAAACATTCCTCAAAATATCTTTCTTTGTGGTCATAAGAAACAAAGACATGAATACAGGTTTATAACAACAGGTGGGTGAGTAAATGATTAGAGCTTGGCAAAAAAAAATTTTTTCAATGAATCGTTTTTTTTCCATATTTCCATATTTATTTCCGCAGACATTGAATGTAAGATTAACGTTAATCTAAGTACTAGTCTTCTCCACTAGATGTCACTCTCTTTTTGTCCTTGCGGGATGTTACCAAAGAGCGAGAGGGGAGCCTGTCATTCATTTATTCAGTCTTTATTCTAATATAATATAATATAATATAATATAATATAATATTATAGGTCATATCTAACCAATCGCTAACTTTGTTTATGTAAATGAGGAAGAGTCATATCACTCCCTGGCTAAATACGGTGTACCACAGGGATCAGTTTTAGGTCCTATCCTGTTCTCGTTATACATGTTACCCCTAGGAGACATTATCAGGAAATATAACATACGTTTTCACTGCTATGCGGATGATACCCAGCTTTACATCTCCTCGCATCCCAGCGAAACACACACGTTTTCTAAGCTAAAAGACTGCATTAGCGATGTTAGTGACTGGATGGCACATAACTTTCTTAAGCTCAACTCCAATAAGACAGAGATACTTATTATTGAACCAAATCGCTACAAACATAATATGTCAGATTACAAATTGCACATAGATGGCTGTACTGTGGTGCCATCTTCCACGGTTAGGAACTTAGGTGTGATGTTCGACAGCAACTTATCCTTTGATAGTCATATCGCCAACGTCTGCCGCACAGCATTCTTCCATCTTAGAAATATCTCAAAAATACGCCATATGCTGTCTACATCTGACGCAGAGAAGCTTATTCATGCTTTTATGACCTCTAGAATAGACTATTGTAACTCGCTACTCGGGGGATGCCATTTAAATCAGGTTAACAAGCTTCAGCTAGTTCAAAACGCTTCTGCAAGGGTACTTACTCGATCTAAGAAGTATGACCACATAAGCCCAATTCTGGCATCTTTACACTGGCTACCAGTTAAATATCGCATTCAATTTAAAATATCACTAATCACCTACAAAGCTTTAAATGGCTTAGCACCCTCATATCTTAAAGAATTACTATCAGAATACATTCCATCACGCACACTACGGTCGCAAAATGCTGGTCTATTGATTATCCCTAGACTATCAAAAGTGTCTAAAAGTGGAAGATCCTTTTCCTACTTAGCCCCTAAGCTCTGGAATGATTTACCAACCGATGTCCGAGAATCAGACACAGTCGATCATTTTAAATCTAGACTTAAAACTTTTCTCTTCAACAAAGCATTCGCATAATTTGTCTAGTAAAGGTTCTTAACTCGCAATAGTTATTTTCACGGAACAAAGCACTCACGGTCATAACACAGACCAACCAAATAAATAAATAAAAACCTTTTCTGCATGAACACTTAAAATGAATTGCATTAAATAGTTTGCCACCGTTTGCCACTGAACCTGCATTAACGACGACAGTGGGGCTTCCGGCCTTAGTCAAACGGTTTGGCACGTATGGTCGGGTTGCGATTTTGGTGCTTTCGTGTGTCTTGTGAATAGTATGCCATATAGACCCGTTTGCCACTGAACCTGCATTAACGACGACAGTGGGGCCTCCAGCCTTAGTCAAACGGGTTGGTATGTATGGTCGGGTTGCGTTTTTCGCGCTTTCGTGTGTCTTGTGAATAGTATGCCATACATACCCGTTTGCCACTGAACCTGCATTAACGACGACAGTGGGGCCTCCAGCCTTAGTCAAACGGGTTGGCACGTATGGTCGGGTTGCAATTTTGGCGCTATCGTAAGTCTTATGAATAGTATGCCATACAGACCCGTTTGCCACTGAACCTGCATTAACGACGACAGTGGGGCCTCCAGCCTTAGTCAAACGGGTTGGTATGTATGGTCGGGTTGCGTTTTTCGCGCTTTCGTGTGTCTTGTGAATAGTATGCCATACAGACCCGTTTGCCACTGAACCTGCATTAACGACGACAGTGGGGCCTCCAGCCTTAGTCAAACGGGTTGGCACGTATGGTCGGGTTGCGATTTTAGCGCTAACGTAAGTCTTATGAATAGTATGCCATACAGACCCGTTTGCCACTGAACCTGCATTAACGACGACAGTGGGGCTTCCGGCCTTAGTCAAACGGGTTGGTATGTATGGTCGGGTTGCGTTTTTCGCGCTTTCGTGTGTCTTGTGAATAGTATGCCATACATACCCGTTTGCCACTGAACCTGCATTAACGAAGACAGTGGGGCCTCCAGCCTTAGTCAAACGGGTTGGCACGTATGGTCGGGTTGCGATTTTGGCGCTATCGTAAGTCTTATGAATAGTATGCCATACAGACCCGTTTGCCACTGAACCTGCATTAACGACGACAGTGGGGCTTCCGGCCTTAGTCAAACGGGTTGGTATGTATGGTCGGGTTGCGTTTTTCGCGCTTTCGTGTGTCTTGTGAATAGTATGCCATACATACCCGTTTGCCACTGAACCTGCATTAACGACGACAGTGGGGCCTCCAGCCTTAGTCAAACGGGTTGGCACGTATGGTCGGGTTGCAATTTTGGCGCTATCGTAAGTCTTATGAATAGTATGCCATACAGACCCGTTTGCCACTGAACCTGCATTAACGACGACAGTGGGGCCTCCAGCCTTAGTCAAACGGGTTGGTATGTATGGTCGGGTTGCGTTTTTCGCGCTTTCGTGTGTCTTGTGAATAGTATGCCATACAGACCCGTTTGCCACTGAACCTGCATTAACGACGACAGTGGGGCCTCCAGCCTTAGTCAAACGGGTTGGCACGTATGGTCGGGTTGCGATTTTAGCGCTAACGTAAGTCTTATGAATAGTATGCCATACAGACCCGTTTGCCACTGAACCTGCATTAACGACGACAGTGGGGCTTCCGGCCTTAGTCAAACGGGTTGGTATGTATGGTCGGGTTGCGTTTTTCGCGCTTTCGTGTGTCTTGTGAATAGTATGCCATACAGACCCGTTTTCCACTGAACCTGCATTAACGACGACAGTGGGGCCTCCAGCCTTAGTCAAACGGGTTGGTATGTATGGTCGGGTTGCGTTTTTCGCGCTTTCGTGTGTCTTGTGAATAGTATGCCATACATACCCGTTTGCCACTGAACCTGCATTAACGAAGACAGTGGGGCCTCCAGCCTTAGTCAAACGGGTTGGCACGTATGGTCGGGTTGCGATTTTGGCGCTATCGTAAGTCTTATGAATAGTATGCCATACAGACCCGTTTGCCACTGAACCTGCATTAACGACGACAGTGGGGCCTCCAGCCTTAGTCAAACGGGTTGGTATGTATGGTCGGGTTGCGTTTTTCGTGCTTTCGTGTGTCTTGTGAATAGTATGCCATACAGACCCGTTTGCCACTGAACCTGCATTAACGACGACAGTGGGGCCTCTCAGCCTTAGTCAAACGGGTTGGCACGTATGGTCGGGTTGCGATTTTGGCGCTATCGTAAGTCTTATGAATAGTATGCCATACAGACCCGTTTGCCACTGAACCTGCATTAACGACGACAGTGGGGCCTCCAGCCTTAGTCAAACGGGTTGGTATGTATGGTCGGGTTGCGTTTTTCGCGCTTTCGTGTGTCTTGTGAATAGTATGCCATACAGACCCGTTTGCCACTGAACCTGCATTAACGACGACAGTGGGGCCTCTCAGCCTTAGTCAAACGGGTTGGCACGTATGGTCGGGTTGCGATTT
This sequence comes from Paramisgurnus dabryanus, assembly GCF_030506205.2. Classification (NCBI taxonomy): domain Eukaryota; kingdom Metazoa; phylum Chordata; class Actinopteri; order Cypriniformes; family Cobitidae; genus Paramisgurnus; species Paramisgurnus dabryanus. Next base: position 2,457,157 of record NC_133351.1, read on the forward strand.
TGGCGCTATCGTAAGTTCTATGAATAGTATGCCATACAGACCCGTTTGCCACTGAACCTGCATTAACGACGACAGTGGGGCCTCCAGCCTTAGTCAAACGGGTTGGCACGTATGGTCGGGTTGCGTTTTTCGCGCTTTCGTGTGTCTTCTGAATAGTATGCCATACAGACCAGTTTGCCACTGAATCTGCATTAACGACGACAGTGGGGCCTCCAGCCTTAGTCAAACGGGTTGGCACGTATGGTCGGGTTGCGATTTTAGCGCTAACGTAAGTCTTATGAATAGTATGCCATACAGACCCGTTTGCCACTGAACCTGCATTAACGACGACAGTGGGGCCTTCAGCCTTAATCAAACGGGTTTGCACGTATGGTCGGGTTGCGTTTTTCGTGCTTTCATGTGTCTTGTGAATAGTATGCCATACAGACCCGTTTGCCACTGAACCTGCATTAACGACGACAGTGGGGCCTCCAGCCTTAGTCAAACGGGTTGGTATGTATGGTCGGGTTGCGTTTTTCGTGCTTTCATGTGTCTTGTGAATAGTATGCCATACAGACCCGTTTGCCACTGAACCTGCATTAACGAAGACAGTGGGGCCTTCAGCCTTAGTCAAACGGGTTGGTATGTATGGTCGGGTTGCGTTTTTCGTGCTTTCATGTGTCTTGTGAATAGTATGCCATACAGACCCGTTTGCCACTGAACCTGCATTAACGACGACAGTGGGGCCTTCAGCCTTAATCAAACGGGTTTGCACGTATGGTCGGGTTGCGTTTTTCGTGCTTTGATGTGTCTTGTGAATAGTATGCCATACAGACCCGTTTGCCACTGAACCTGCATTAACGACGACAGTGGGGCTTCCGGCCTTAGTCAAACGGGTTGGTATGTATGGTCGGGTTGCGTTTTTCGCGCTTTCGTGTGTCTTGTGAATAGTATGCCATACATACCCGTTTGCCACTGAACCTGCATTAACGAAGACAGTGGGGCCTCCAGCCTTAGTCAAACGGGTTGGCACGTATGGTCGGGTTGCGATTTTGGCGCTATCGTAAGTCTTATGAATAGTATGCCATACAGACCCGTTTGCCACTGAACCTGCATTAACGACGACAGTGGGGCCTCCAGCCTTAGTCAAACGGGTTGGTATGTATGGTCGGGTTGCGTTTTTCGCGCTTTCGTGTGTCTTGTGAATAGTATGCCATACAGACCCGTTTGCCACTGAACCTGCATTAACGATGACAGTGGGGCCTCCAGCCTTAGTCAAACGGGTTGGCACGTATGGTCGGGTTGCGATTTTGGCGCTATCGTAAGTCTTATGAATAGTATGCCATACAGACCCGTTTGCCACTGAACCTGCATTAACGACGACAGTGGGGCCTCCAGCCTTAGTCAAACGGGTTGGTATGTATGGTCGGGTTGCGTTTTTCGCGCTTTCGTGTGTCTTGTGAATAGTATGCCATACAGACCCGTTTGCCACTGAACCTGCATTAACGATGACAGTGGGGCCTCCAGCCTTAGTCAAACGGGTTGGCACGTATGGTCGGGTTGCGATTTTGGCGCTATCGTAAGTCTTATGAATAGTATGCCATACAGACCCGTTTGCCACTGAACCTGCATTAACGACGACAGTGGGGCCTCTCAGCCTTAGTCAAACGGGTTGGCACGTATGGTCGGGTTGCGATTTTGGCGCTATCGTAAGTCTTATGAATAGTATGCCATACAGACCCGTTTGCCACTGAACCTGCATTAACGACGACAGTGGGGCCTCCAGCCTTAGTCAAACGGGTTGGTATGTATGGTCGGGTTGCGTTTTTCGCGCTTTCGTGTGTCTTGTGAATAGTATGCCATACAGACCCGTTTGCCACTGAACCTGCATTAACGACGACAGTGGGGCCTCTCAGCCTTAGTCAAACGGGTTGGCACGTATGGTCGGGTTGCGATTTTGGCGCTATCGTAAGTCTTATGAATAGTATGCCATACAGACCCGTTTGCCACTGAACCTGCATTAACGACGACAGTGGGGCCTCCAGCCTTAGTCAAACGGGTTGGTATGTATGGTCGGGTTGCGTTTTTCGCGCTTTCGTGTGTCTTGTGAATAGTATGCCATACAGACCCGTTTGCCACTGAACCTGCATTAACGAAGACAGTGGGGCCTTCAGCCTTAGTCAAACGGGTTGGTATGTATGGTCGGGTTGCGTTTTTCGTGCTTTCATGTGTCTTGTGAATAGTATGCCATACAGACCCGTTTGCCACTGAACCTGCATTAACGACGACAGTGGGGCCTTCAGCCTTAATCAAACGGGTTTGCACGTATGGTCGGGTTGCGTTTTTCGTGCTTTCATGTGTCTTGTGAATAGTATGCCATACAGACCCGTTTGCCACTGAACCTGCATTAACGACGACAGTGGGGCTTCCGGCCTTAGTCAAACGGGTTGGTATGTATGGTCGGGTTGCGTTTTTCGCGCTTTCGTGTGTCTTGTGAATAGTATGCCATACATACCCGTTTGCCACTGAACCTGCATTAACGAAGACAGTGGGGCCTCCAGCCTTAGTCAAACGGGTTGGCACGTATGGTCGGGTTGCGATTTTGGCGCTATCGTAAGTCTTATGAATAGTATGCCATACAGACCCGTTTGCCACTGAACCTGCATTAACGACGACAGTGGGGCCTCCAGCCTTAGTCAAACGGGTTGGTATGTATGGTCGGGTTGCGTTTTTCGCGCTTTCGTGTGTCTTGTGAATAGTATGCCATACAGACCCGTTTGCCACTGAACCTGCATTAACGATGACAGTGGGGCCTCCAGCCTTAGTCAAACGGGTTGGCACGTATGGTCGGGTTGCGATTTTGGCGCTATCGTAAGTCTTATGAATAGTATGCCATACAGACCCGTTTGCCACTGAACCTGCATTAACGACGACAGTGGGGCCTCCAGCCTTAGTCAAACGGGTTGGTATGTATGGTCGGGTTGCGTTTTTCGCGCTTTCGTGTGTCTTGTGAATAGTATGCCATACAGACCCGTTTGCCACTGAACCTGCATTAACGATGACAGTGGGGCCTCCAGCCTTAGTCAAACGGGTTGGCACGTATGGTCGGGTTGCGATTTTGGCGCTATCGTAAGTCTTATGAATAGTATGCCATACAGACCCGTTTGCCACTGAACCTGCATTAACGACGACAGTGGGGCCTCTCAGCCTTAGTCAAACGGGTTGGCACGTATGGTCGGGTTGCGATTTTGGCGCTATCGTAAGTCTTATGAATAGTATGCCATACAGACCCGTTTGCCACTGAACCTGCATTAACGACGACAGTGGGGCCTCCAGCCTTAGTCAAACGGGTTGGTATGTATGGTCGGGTTGCGTTTTTCGCGCTTTCGTGTGTCTTGTGAATAGTATGCCATACAGACCCGTTTGCCACTGAACCTGCATTAACGACGACAGTGGGGCCTCTCAGCCTTAGTCAAACGGGTTGGCACGTATGGTCGGGTTGCGATTTTGGCGCTATCGTAAGTCTTATGAATAGTATGCCATACAGACCCGTTTGCCACTGAACCTGCATTAACGACGACAGTGGGGCTTCCGGCCTTAGTCAAACGGGTTGGCACGTATGGTCGGGTTGCGATTTTGGCGCTATCGTAAGTCTTATGAATAGTATGCCATACAGACCCGTTTGCCACTGAACCTGCATTAACGACGACAGTGGGGCCTCCAGCCTTAGTCAAACGGGTTGGTATGTATGGTCGGGTTGCGTTTTTCGCGCTTTCGTGTGTCTTGTGAATAGTATGCCATACAGACCCGTTTGCCACTGAACCTGCATTAACGACGACAGTGGGGCCTCTCAGCCTTAGTCAAACGGGTTGGCACGTATGGTCGGGTTGCGATTTTGGCGCTATCGTAAGTCTTATGAATAGTATGCCATACAGACCCGTTTGCCACTGAACCTGCATTAACGACGACAGTGGGGCTTCCGGCCTTAGTCAAACGGGTTAACACGTATGGTCGGGTTGCGATGTTTTTGGCGTTTTCTCCTGGTCCTGTAAATGGTATACAATATAGACCCGTTTGCCACTGAACCTGCATTAACGACGACAGTGGGGCCTCCAGCCTTAGTCAAACGGGTTGGTATGTATGGTCGGGTTGCGTTTTTCGCGCTTTCGTGTGTCTTCTGAATAGTATGCCATACAGACCCGTTTGCCACTGAACCTGCATTAACGACGACAGTGGGGCCTCCAGCCTTAGTCAAACGGGTTGGTATGTATGGTCGGGTTGCGTTTTTCGTGCTTTCGTGTGTCTTGTGAATAGTATGCCATACAGACCCGTTTGCCACTGAACCTGCATTAACGACGACAGTGGGGCCTCTCAGCCTTAGTCAAACGGGTTGGCACGTATGGTCGGGTTGCGATTTTGGCGCTATCGTAAGTCTTATGAATAGTATGCCATACAGACCCGTTTGCCACTGAACCTGCATTAACGACGACAGTGGGGCCTCCAGCCTTAGTCAAACGGGTTGGTATGTATGGTCGGGTTGCGTTTTTCGCGCTTTCGTGTGTCTTGTGAATAGTATGCCATACAGACCCGTTTGCCACTGAACCTGCATTAACGACGACAGTGGGGCCTCTCAGCCTTAGTCAAACGGGTTGGCACGTATGGTCGGGTTGCGATTTTGGCGCTATCGTAAGTTCTATGAATAGTATGCCATACAGACCCGTTTGCCACTGAACCTGCATTAACGACGACAGTGGGGCCTCCAGCCTTAGTCAAACGGGTTGGCACGTATGGTCGGGTTGCGTTTTTCGCGCTTTCGTGTGTCTTCTGAATAGTATGCCATACAGACCAGTTTGCCACTGAATCTGCATTAACGACGACAGTGGGGCCTCCAGCCTTAGTCAAACGGGTTGGCACGTATGGTCGGGTTGCGATTTTAGCGCTAACGTAAGTCTTATGAATAGTATGCCATACAGACCCGTTTGCCACTGAACCTGCATTAACGACGACAGTGGGGCCTTCAGCCTTAATCAAACGGGTTTGCACGTATGGTCGGGTTGCGTTTTTCGTGCTTTCATGTGTCTTGTGAATAGTATGCCATACAGACCCGTTTGCCACTGAACCTGCATTAACGACGACAGTGGGGCCTCCAGCCTTAGTCAAACGGGTTGGTATGTATGGTCGGGTTGCGTTTTTCGTGCTTTCATGTGTCTTGTGAATAGTATGCCATACAGACCCGTTTGCCACTGAACCTGCATTAACGAAGACAGTGGGGCCTTCAGCCTTAGTCAAACGGGTTGGTATGTATGGTCGGGTTGCGTTTTTCGTGCTTTCATGTGTCTTGTGAATAGTATGCCATACAGACCCGTTTGCCACTGAACCTGCATTAACGACGACAGTGGGGCCTTCAGCCTTAATCAAACGGGTTTGCACGTATGGTCGGGTTGCGTTTTTCGTGCTTTGATGTGTCTTGTGAATAGTATGCCATACAGACCCGTTTGCCACTGAACCTGCATTAACGACGACAGTGGGGCTTCCGGCCTTAGTCAAACGGGTTGGTATGTATGGTCGGGTTGCGTTTTTCGCGCTTTCGTGTGTCTTGTGAATAGTATGCCATACATACCCGTTTGCCACTGAACCTGCATTAACGAAGACAGTGGGGCCTCCAGCCTTAGTCAAACGGGTTGGCACGTATGGTCGGGTTGCGATTTTGGCGCTATCGTAAGTCTTATGAATAGTATGCCATACAGACCCGTTTGCCACTGAACCTGCATTAACGACGACAGTGGGGCCTCCAGCCTTAGTCAAACGGGTTGGTATGTATGGTCGGGTTGCGTTTTTCGCGCTTTCGTGTGTCTTGTGAATAGTATGCCATACAGACCCGTTTGCCACTGAACCTGCATTAACGATGACAGTGGGGCCTCCAGCCTTAGTCAAACGGGTTGGCACGTATGGTCGGGTTGCGATTTTGGCGCTATCGTAAGTCTTATGAATAGTATGCCATACAGACCCGTTTGCCACTGAACCTGCATTAACGACGACAGTGGGGCCTCCAGCCTTAGTCAAACGGGTTGGTATGTATGGTCGGGTTGCGTTTTTCGCGCTTTCGTGTGTCTTGTGAATAATATGCCATACAGACCCGTTTGCCACTGAACCTGCATTAACGATGACAGTGGGGCCTCCAGCCTTAGTCAAACGGGTTGGCACGTATGGTCGGGTTGCGATTTTGGCGCTATCGTAAGTCTTATGAATAGTATGCCATACAGACCCGTTTGCCACTGAACCTGCATTAACGACGACAGTGGGGCCTCTCAGCCTTAGTCAAACGGGTTGGCACGTATGGTCGGGTTGCGATTTTGGCGCTATCGTAAGTCTTATGAATAGTATGCCATACAGACCCGTTTGCCACTGAACCTGCATTAACGACGACAGTGGGGCCTCCAGCCTTAGTCAAACGGGTTGGTATGTATGGTCGGGTTGCGTTTTTCGCGCTTTCGTGTGTCTTGTGAATAGTATGCCATACAGACCCGTTTGCCACTGAACCTGCATTAACGACGACAGTGGGGCCTCTCAGCCTTAGTCAAACGGGTTGGCACGTATGGTCGGGTTGCGATTTTGGCGCTATCGTAAGTCTTATGAATAGTATGCCATACAGACCCGTTTGCCACTGAACCTGCATTAACGACGACAGTGGGGCCTCCAGCCTTAGTCAAACGGGTTGGTATGTATGGTCGGGTTGCGTTTTTCGCGCTTTCGTGTGTCTTGTGAATAGTATGCCATACAGACCCGTTTGCCACTGAACCTGCATTAACGAAGACAGTGGGGCCTTCAGCCTTAGTCAAACGGGTTGGTATGTATGGTCGGGTTGCGTTTTTCGTGCTTTCATGTGTCTTGTGAATAGTATGCCATACAGACCCGTTTGCCACTGAACCTGCATTAACGACGACAGTGGGGCCTTCAGCCTTAATCAAACGGGTTTGCACGTATGGTCGGGTTGCGTTTTTCGTGCTTTCATGTGTCTTGTGAATAGTATGCCATACAGACCCGTTTGCCACTGAACCTGCATTAACGACGACAGTGGGGCTTCCGGCCTTAGTCAAACGGGTTGGTATGTATGGTCGGGTTGCGTTTTTCGCGCTTTCGTGTGTCTTGTGAATAGTATGCCATACATACCCGTTTGCCACTGAACCTGCATTAACGAAGACAGTGGGGCCTCCAGCCTTAGTCAAACGGGTTGGCACGTATGGTCGGGTTGCGATTTTGGCGCTATCGTAAGTCTTATGAATAGTATGCCATACAGACCCGTTTGCCACTGAACCTGCATTAACGACGACAGTGGGGCCTCCAGCCTTAGTCAAACGGGTTGGTATGTATGGTCGGGTTGCGTTTTTCGCGCTTTCGTGTGTCTTGTGAATAGTATGCCATACAGACCCGTTTGCCACTGAACCTGCATTAACGATGACAGTGGGGCCTCCAGCCTTAGTCAAACGGGTTGGCACGTATGGTCGGGTTGCGATTTTGGCGCTATCGTAAGTCTTATGAATAGTATGCCATACAGACCCGTTTGCCACTGAACCTGCATTAACGACGACAGTGGGGCCTCCAGCCTTAGTCAAACGGGTTGGTATGTATGGTCGGGTTGCGTTTTTCGCGCTTTCGTGTGTCTTGTGAATAGTATGCCATACAGACCCGTTTGCCACTGAACCTGCATTAACGATGACAGTGGGGCCTCCAGCCTTAGTCAAACGGGTTGGCACGTATGGTCGGGTTGCGATTTTGGCGCTATCGTAAGTCTTATGAATAGTATGCCATACAGACCCGTTTGCCACTGAACCTGCATTAACGACGACAGTGGGGCCTCTCAGCCTTAGTCAAACGGGTTGGCACGTATGGTCGGGTTGCGATTTTGGCGCTATCGTAAGTCTTATGAATAGTATGCCATACAGACCCGTTTGCCACTGAACCTGCATTAACGACGACAGTGGGGCCTCCAGCCTTAGTCAAACGGGTTGGTATGTATGGTCGGGTTGCGTTTTTCGCGCTTTCGTGTGTCTTGTGAATAGTATGCCATACAGACCCGTTTGCCACTGAACCTGCATTAACGACGACAGTGGGGCCTCTCAGCCTTAGTCAAACGGGTTGGCACGTATGGTCGGGTTGCGATTTTGGCGCTATCGTAAGTCTTATGAATAGTATGCCATACAGACCCGTTTGCCACTGAACCTGCATTAACGACGACAGTGGGGCTTCCGGCCTTAGTCAAACGGGTTGGCACGTATGGTCGGGTTGCGATTTTGGCGCTATCGTAAGTCTTATGAATAGTATGCCATACAGACCCGTTTGCCACTGAACCTGCATTAACGACGACAGTGGGGCCTCCAGCCTTAGTCAAACGGGTTGGTATGTATGGTCGGGTTGCGTTTTTCGCGCTTTCGTGTGTCTTGTGAATAGTATGCCATACAGACCCGTTTGCCACTGAACCTGCATTAACGACGACAGTGGGGCCTCTCAGCCTTAGTCAAACGGGTTGGCACGTATGGTCGGGTTGCGATTTTGGCGCTATCGTAAGTCTTATGAATAGTATGCCATACAGACCCGTTTGCCACTGAACCTGCATTAACGACGACAGTGGGGCTTCCGGCCTTAGTCAAACGGGTTAACACGTATGGTCGGGTTGCGATGTTTTTGGCGTTTTCTCCTGGTCCTGTAAATGGTATACAATATAGACCCGTTTGCCACTGAACCTGCATTAACGACGACAGTGGGGCCTCCAGCCTTAGTCAAACGGGTTGGTATGTATGGTCGGGTTGCGTTTTTCGCGCTTTCGTGTGTCTTCTGAATAGTATGCCATACAGACCCGTTTGCCACTGAACCTGCATTAACGACGACAGTGGGGCCTCCAGCCTTAGTCAAACGGGTTGGTATGTATGGTCGGGTTGCGTTTTTCGCGCTTTCGTGTGTCTTCTGAATAGTATGCCATACAGACCCGTTTGCCACTGAATCTGCATTAACGACGACAGTGGGGCCTCTCAGCCTTAGTCAAACGGGTTGCCACGTATGGTCGGGTTGCGATTTTAGCGCTAACGTAAGTCTTACGAATAGTATGCCATACAGACCCGTTTGCCACTGAACCTGCATTAACGACGACAGTGGGGCCTCCAGCCTTAGTCAAATGGGTTGGTATGTATGGTCGGGTTGCGTTTTTCGCGCTTTCGTGTGTCTTCTGAATAGTATGCCATACAGACCCGTTTGCCACTGAATCTGCATTAACGATGACAGTGGGGCCTCCAGCCTTAGTCAAACGGGTTGGCACGTATGGTCGGGTTGCGATTTTAGCGCTAACGTAAGTCTTATGAATAGTATGCCATACAGACCCGTTTGCCACTGAACCTGCATTAACGACGACAGTGGGGCCTTCAGCCTTAATCAAACGGGTTTGCACGTATGGTCGGGTTGCGTTTTTCGTGCTTTCATGTGTCTTGTGAATAGTATGCCATACAGACCCGTTTGCCACTGAACCTGCATTAACGACGACAGTGGGGCCTCCAGCCTTAGTCAAACGGGTTGGTATGTATGGTCGGGTTGCGTTTTTCGCGCTTTCGTGTGTCTTGTGAATAGTATGCCATACATACCCGTTTGCCACTGAACCTGCATTAACGAAGACAGTGGGGCCTCCAGCCTTAGTCAAACGGGTTGGCACGTATGGTCGGGTTGCGATTTTGGCGCTATCGTAAGTCTTATGAATAGTATGCCATACAGACCCGTTTGCCACTGAACCTGCATTAACGACGACAGTGGGGCCTCCAGCCTTAGTCAAACGGGTTGGTATGTATGGTCGGGTTGCGTTTTTCGCGCTTTCGTGTGTCTTGTGAATAGTATGCCATACAGACCCGTTTGCCACTGAACCTGCATTAACGACGACAGTGGGGCCTCTCAGCCTTAGTCAAACGGGTTGGCACGTATGGTCGGGTTGCGATTTTGGCGCTATCGTAAGTCTTATGAATAGTATGCCATACAGACCCGTTTTCCACTGAACCTGCATTAACGACGACAGTGGGGCCTCCAGCCTTAGTCAAACGGGTTGGTATGTATGGTCGGGTTGCGTTTATCGCGCTTTCGTGTGTCTTGTGAATAGTATGCCATACAGACCCGTTTGCCACTGAACCTGCATTAACGACGACAGTGGGGCCTCTCAGCCTTAGTCAAACGGGTTGGCACGTATGGTCGGGTTGCGATTTTGGCGCTATCGTAAGTCTTATGAATAGTATGCCATACAGACCCGTTTGCCACTGAACCTGCATTAACGACGACAGTGGGGCTTCCGGCCTTAGTCAAACGGGTTAACACGTATGGTCGGGTTGCGATGTTTTTGGCGTTTTCTCCTGGTCCTGTAAATGGTATACAATATAGACCCGTTTGCCACTGAACCTGCATTAACGTCGACAGTGGGGCCTCCAGCCTTAGTCAAACGGGTTGGTATGTATGGTCGGGTTGCGTTTTTCGCGCTTTCGTGTGTCTTCTGAATAGTATGCCATACAGACCCGTTTGCCACTGAACCTGCATTAACGACGACAGTGGGGCCTCCAGCCTTAGTCAAACGGGTTGGTATGTATGGTCGGGTTGCGTTTTTCGCGCTTTCGTGTGTCTTCTGAATAGTATGCCATACAGACCCGTTTGCCACTGAATCTGCATTAACGACGACAGTGGGGCCTCTCAGCCTTAGTCAAACGGGTTGGCACGTATGGTCGGGTTGCGATTTTAGCGCTAACGTAAGTCTTACGAATAGTATGCCATACAGACCCGTTTGCCACTGAACCTGCATTAACGTCGACAGTGGGGCCTCCAGCCTTAGTCAAACGGGTTGGTATGTGTGGTCGGGTTGCGTTTTTCGCGCTTTCGTGTGTCTTCTGAATAGTATGCCATACAGACCCGTTTGCCACTGAATCTGCATTAACGACGACAGTGGGGCCTCCAGCCTTAGTCAAACGGGTTGGCACGTATGGTCGGGTTGCGATTTTAGCGCTAACGTAAGTCTTATGAATAGTATGCCATACAGACCCGTTTGCCACTGAACCTGCATTAACGACGACAGTGGGGCCTCCAGCCTTAGTCAAACGGGTTGGTATGTATGGTCGGGTTGCGTTTTTCGCGCTTTCGTGTGTCTTGTGAATAGTATGCCATACATACCCGTTTGCCACTGAACCTGCATTAACGACGACAGTGGGGCCTCCAGCCTTAGTCAAACGGGTTGGCACGTATGGTCGGGTTGCGTTTTTCGCGCTTTCGTGTGTCTTCTGAATAGTATGCCATACAGACCCGTTTGCCAGTGAATCTGCATTAACGACGACAGTGGGGCCTCCAGCCTTAGTCAAACGGGTTGGCACGTATGGTCGGGTTGCGATTTTAGCGCTAACGTAAGTCTTATGAATAGTATGCCATACAGACCCGTTTGCCACTGAACCTGCATTAACGACGACAGTGGGGCCTTCAGCCTTAATCAAACGGGTTTGCACGTATGGTCGGGTTGCGTTTTTCGTGCTTTCATGTGTCTTGTGAATAGTATGCCATACAGACCCGTTTGCCACTGAACCTGCATTAACGACGACAGTGGGGCCTCCAGCCTTAGTCAAACGGGTTGGTATGTATGGTCGGGTTGCGTTTTTCGTGCTTTCATGTGTCTTGTGAATAGTATGCCATACAGACCCGTTTGCCACTGAACCTGCATTAACGACAACATTGGGGCTTCCGGCCTTAGTCAAACGGGTTAGCACGTATGGTCGGGTTGCGATGTTTTGGCGTTTTCGCCTGGTCCTGTGAATTGCATACAATATAGACCCGTTTGCCACTGAACCTGCATTAACGACGACAGTGGGGCTTTAGGCCTTAGTCAAACGGGTCGTCTGGTTTCATTTTCTCTTAAAGATCGGAAGGTGACCCTTATTTACCATATATACCCTCGCATTGGGCCCCCAATTTGCTAAATCCTAAACTGTAGATAATATAATTATGCCGCAATAGTTAGTCTGTCTGGAACGAAGCTGAGTTAAACCACATCACTGTGTGACACTTCAATACATATGAACGGCCGCTACGCTAATACGATTTTGTTTTTCTCTCCCTGTCTCGTCCTCGACCCGAGGACAACGAGACAAACAGACCCAGTCCCGGTAGATGTGAAAGTCGGCACACCTCTGATCTACTGGCCGTCCTTCAACGTGATGCCCAGCTGATGCCTGACCAACGATCACCGGCAGAACCGCTTAATCTCCGCTAAATCTCCTTAAACCGTTCTCCCAAGGGTTTTTCCCTCCTAGGACTTATTTTTCCTCGGATAAAAGCACAGGGTTTTTTTTTCTCCTAGGGGGTTTTTCACCCCGGGGAGGCAGCCTTTTTGGGCTTTACTTAGCTTCCTCTTCTAGACGTTGCTTTAGTAATACGTGCACTTATAATATTGAGTCATAGCCGCAGCAAATTTATTTTGTATTTTGTTGTGCTATCTGTCGTTTTTCTGTGCTTTTCACTGCTTCTATTTATGTAAAGCTGCTTTGAAACAATTGACTTTTGTGAAAAGCGCTATATAAATAAAATTGAATTAAATTGAATTGAATATAATATAATATATAATCTATATTCATTGAGTTGAATCGAAAATCGAGTATAAAAATCAGCCCGAGAATCAGAAATGAATCGAGAATCTAAATCGAATCGATAGCTTGTGAATCGAAATTGAATTGATCTGGAACATCTAAATCGATACCCAGACACAATTTTGGGTGAACTATCCCTTTAATGGCACTAAGCAATATTGTACATTAGACACTTCTGCACTTGTTTACATGTCAGTGAACATGTTTAATATTGTATTTTTATAGTTATGTTTATCATCATTATGGTGTGATTGGCCCATGATACAACAACATTGTAACCAAGCAGTGCCAAAATACACTAGTCAACATTGTGAATCAAAACCATTCATAAAAGTTGTCTTAAAAACAATAACCGTTTTTGTTTTAGGGCAACTTTGATGAACGTTTTTGATCCACTTCAAATGTTGACTAGTATAAAAAGACATCTTTGATATCTACAAAATATATATTGTTGAAGCCTAAGTGTTTATTTTTTTTTTATTATAATCTCAATGCATGATTATGTCCTTAGACACAATTTATTAATTGCATTTGATGCGTCATGTCAAAATACGTGCCTGTTGCAGACGCTTCAAATGGGTTTATGATTAAAGAGACGCTTGCATTTGCCAGATACTCACTTTATCTCATGTGTAATCAGAGTTTAGTGTTAAGTGAGTGTCTTGTAAGTATTTTGTGAATGTCTCATTTATCAGAAAACCTTTCAACGCGTCTGCAGCAGTCACGTATTTTGACAAGACACATGATGCACATAGGATCTCATGATGCACCGAACACATATTTTGATACATAATTTTTTTAAATTATAATCTCAATGCATGATTTTGTCCTTAGACACATTTTATTAATTGCATTTAGCATTGTTATTGTCTGCTGTCCATGGCCCTGTCAGAACAGACCTGTGACCCACCAATGAAGGATGATGCACAGGGAGAAGAAACTGTGAAAATGTGTGTGTTTGAGCAGGTGTATGTGCGCATAAAGGGTGTTGTCTCTGTGTTAGTGCTTGTGTGGTGTTATATTGCTGCGATTCTTCTATCAGTAAGACTCAGGACTAATAGAAACACTAAAGCTAGTGGTTATCTCTCAAACACACCTGCTCCTATCAGAGCCAAGAACACAACACGCTGATCAAAACAGATGCCCCGTGCAAGATGCCAATTTATTTCTGATCAGGCGCTGTGGAGAACCGAAAATGAGCAATGTAGTGAAATTAGATTCCTCCCGAACACATTCATCCTCATGGAGAAAGTCCAAATCTGTCATTTTGTACAGGCATTAATAGTTGTGGTCTCTTACCACTTAAGAGGAAATCTAAAGCATTACTTTTGACATTTAAGCAGACTGTTAATAGCTTCAGAGTTAATCAGAGTTAATTTGGTAAATTAATCATCTCTACTATTTGCACAATGATAGTAAAACCTAGAACCAACTCCATTATTTATTATATATAATACGTTTTTAACATGTGGAAATCGTTGTAGGCTTTTCATAAATAAAAAAATTGTGTCATTTATCAAATAAATTTATTAGGGTCAGGTTTAGGGGTAGCAAATATTAAATCGGTAGCTGGGTATATATAACACTCAACAGAAATACAATAAAGATTTAGAGAATACAAAAAGTGTATGTGTATGTTATTTTTCAATGTCAAATCCTCTCTCCGGCGCTTATGAGGATGGTTGGGAAGCATTAGTGGACTTGGCTGTAGGATGGGAAGGGAACATTTTGTGCTTGTGGAGGAGAGTCGGGGAATAGCTGCCCAGCGGATTTTCCTAAAACCCGTAAAAAAAGGCCGTACTGTGCCTTAAGCTCCTAAAGTACCCTGCATTACTACAGACCCTTTCTTATCATGTTGTTTCAGTCTGGATTTAGGGACAGACTGATTTGATCAATACTTTTTTGGTGTGTAAGCTTTGCTTTCCTTTTATATTTTGTGAAACACAGTCTGCTATCTATGTTTCTCTAAAAAGATTTTAGGACAAATGGGCACAAGTTTGTCTCTCTTTTCTGAAAAGGCACTGATCATGTTATGAAGGTGATCGTTTTAGGAGTGGTTTACATATGATTTTGCAGTGATGGTCTTTAAAGGGCACCTATTTCAAGGCTAAAAAACAACGTTATTTTGTGTATTTGGTATAATACAATGTGTTTGCGTGGTTTATGGTTCAAAAAACACATTATTTTTCACACAGTGGCTCCAGATTTCCCTGTCTTCGTGAAATAAACTGATTTTGTACAAAACTGTCCCTGATTGGCCAGCTAATCTGTATGTTGTGATTGGTCTGAATACCTCTGATGTCAGCAGGAAATGTGACGCTCCCTACCATGTTTGAAAGATTCGGTTGCTAACAGGAGTTAACTTACAGGCTTTGAGTCCAAGCGGGAGGAATTATGATAAAGTCAATCTTGTCTACATCACCAATCCCAGGAAGTAAACCGTTGCCTACAATCCGTGTGTTTGTTGTAGTCCAAGAAAAGAGATTTAGATCGGAGACAATAAATTGTGTCATTGTTTTATTTGGGGTTTGTACCTTTTGCATATTGTTAAAATGTACTAAAACACACTTACACACCAAAGGAAATGTAAAATCATGAATCAGATAATTGGTGCTCTTTAAAAGATATTGGTAGTTTACTGTCAGATTAATATAAATGTCGTTGTATTTAGACATCAGCCTAAAGCGAAACCGTAAGTGAACTATCAAGAGGGATTACTGTATATATTGATTCAGGTTACAGTTTTTATCTCACCATCATCATAACGCCCCAGTTCCATGTGTTCGTCAGGAGAGACGCAGGCCGGTGTGGAGGTGCAGCTCTTTACTGAGGGGTTCTCCATTATTCCTGCTCCCAAAAGTGTTTGCTGTTCCTCTCTGGAGGTGCGGCGGTCCTCCGAGCTTCTCTTAGAGCTGATCCGTGACTCTCGGCGCTCCTTCCCGAACTCGCTGTCTGTTTCTTTCAGACTCCCCCCTACGGGTTGATAATCAACACAGATGAGGGTACAAATCATTCTTAAAGGAATAGTCTACTCATTTTCAATATTAAAATATGTTATTACCTTAACTAAGAACTGTTGAATCATCCCTCTATCATCTGTGTGTGTGCACGTAAGCGCTGGAGCGCGCTGCGACGCTACGATAGCATTTAGCTTAGCCCCATTCATTCAATGCTGCCATTTAGAGATAAAGTTAGAAGTGACCAAACACATCAACGTTTTTCCTATTTAAGACGAGTAGTTATACGAGCAAGTTAGGTGGTACAAAATAAAACGTAGCGCTTTTCTAAGCGGATTTAAAAGAGGAACTATATTTTATGGCGTAATAGCACTTTTGGGAGTACTTCGACTCGCCTGAAAAGTCCGCTCCCCTTCTCACCCTCATAATGGGAGAGGGAGGGTGTTACTGCGCCGAGTCGAAGTACTCCCAAATGTGCTATTACGCCATAAAATATAGTTACTCTTTTAAATCCGCTTAGAAAAGCGCTATGTTTTATTTTGTACCACCAAACTTGCTCGTATAACTACTCGTCTTAAATAGGAAAAACGTTGATGTGTTTGGTCACTTCTAACTTTATCTCTAAATGGTACCATTGAATGAATGGGGCTAAGCTAAATGCTATCGTATCGTCGCAGCGCGCTCCAGCGCTTACGTGCACACACACAGATGATAGAGGGATGATTCAACAGTTCTTAGTTAAGGTAATAACATATTTTAATATTGAAAATGAGTAGACTATTCCTTTAAGCTCAGACTTCCAAGACAGAACAAACAAAAAATAACAATGCAATGCAAAAACTATCCAAAGAGAAGAAAGTTATGTAGATAACCCATCCTCCAGAATCTGTATACGAATAGCATTGAAGTGTTTTCTTTCTTAGTAGAAGCTTGTTAGAGTAACGTAATTGTGTTTAATATGCCAACAACTTAGGAACACAATATCTCTCAAACTTTAGTAATGTATGTAGTTATTGTAAGTCTACATGCTCATAGATATAATGTATATAGTAAAACTTTAACATTAACCTTTCAAAAATGTGTCACCTATAAAAATATTTTTGTACAATTACAAGAAAAGCTTTATTCCTCTTACTTAAAAAAAAAAAAAAAAATAGGAGATCAAACAATTTTTATGATCAATGAAGAAAAAAACAAATTGGTCTTCCTCCGTTTCATTAAACAACCCAAAACAAGCAACAAATCTGCCAATGGGGTGAAAAAATTAAGCTTGAATTAACTGTTTAAGAAAAAAGAAATCTTATTTCAATATTTTTTTCTCACCCCATTGGCAGATATTTTTGTTTTAAGCACAAATTCACTTAAATTGTATAATTTATGTCTAAAAATTGAAGTTTAACGTCTTTCGCTAGGTTGTGGTGGTTATGTTTGACAGGGGTTAGTGGTTATAATGAGGAAAGTGTGGGAAAATTTTGTTTTTCCTTGTTATTGTGCCAACAAGTGCCGTAACATTCTTCAACTTTATGGTTCAGCTCTAATATGATATTTACCAAAAAAGCATGGCACAGAACCTTCATACAAATTGCAAATAAAAAAAAACAGATGAACAAATGAACAAATGAAGAGTTTGGTTCCAAAACGCGATAAACACCATTTCTTTTATTGTTACCGCCAATAAACAGCATTGTACCAGGTCAGTATTAAGTAAATTCTTAATTTGATGCATGTCATCTTTTCTCCCTTTTCCCCAAACTGCAACAAACGCCAGTCCTCATTCTCTGCAGAATGCAATAAATCCCCTTAGCCAATCGCAGCGCACCATTCCACGCATTGTAAACAATAATGGCGGCGCGTTGAATACGCACAGAATTCTAGTTTTCCTCATCTACTTTGTACTTCGTGATCAACAAACAAAAAAAAAAAAATACTTTTGATGGCATTGATAAACCTGTGGTGGCTTTCTGTGACGGGGAAGAAACGTAAGCCATCAAAATGTAATAATTTACGTGAGAGGCGATGAAAAATGCCGGCTGTTGCTTGTTCTTACACGACAGCATCAAGCTTCTGTCATGCTAACACATTGACCCCAGGGGATCTTATGAAAAACTTTTCATTATTTTACTCAGTCAACGAAAATCAAGCAGGACCAAAACATTTTACAGTTGATCGCTGTGAAAAAAGTTTATCGACGACGTCCCAAGGATGACAGCAGCAATGACAGTGTTCTTAATATTATAAAGTTAAGTAAGTGTTTTGATTAATGCCATTATGTTTATTTTTTTTATCAGTGTATAAATGAATATAACATGGCAAAGATGAATGCACATTTATATAGGGATTCAATAGATTTCTAGCATTTTGAAAAAAAAGCTGTATTTTGTGGAAAAAATTATCAGTTTTTATAATAAATCTTGGAAAATCAAATTATGGATTAAAATTTTTATGTTTTTATAACCTAAAGATGCTATGTGAACATTTGTAACAGAAAATAGTGGTTTTCATCTTGTCACTTTCTTGGTAAAACACAATTTTGGATGGATTTATTGCGTTTTGGAACCACACTCTTCAAATATACTGACGATATTTACCTCTGGATTGTTTGCGTTTAAAGGAAATCTTTCTCCGGCTCTTCGAATCCTCTCCATCTGAATCAGTGGCTTGCAAATAAGTGCCCTGTTTGTGACAACCATAACAAAACATGTGATTTACCCTAACCATTCAATTTATTTAACTTTGTATGAAATTATTATTTACCTTTCCATTTTCATCTCTCAGGTTAAAGGTCAGCTCCAAATTGGTTAGGAAATGGTCGGCAAACTCCGGATACATGTCCAGTACCTCCAGCAGCTCTTCCCGTTGGATTGTGTGCAGGTCACAGTAGCTCAATGCTCTGACGTCTGCGTTAGATTTACCGGGTTTGGCGTACAGGTGGATCATCTCTCCGAATATGTCATTCTTACCTGGAGAGCATATAACAAGTTTGGGGTCTGTTTTTGTTTTCTTAAAGCACAAGTTTGAGTGCATTTGAAGCTTTTTAATTAGCAACTAAACTAGATCTTGTTTGTTGTTTTTCTGTAAACTAATCTGAATTTATTACGTTTAGAAAGCCGAAATTCTGATTACAGTGTTTACACAAATTTTCACTCATTCTGTGAAACTGGTCGTGGAAGGACAGATTTTTTCCCATGCTGGTTTATTTATAGCTACAGCAAACCCATAAAAACACCTAAAGCAAAATGTAAAGGATTACAAAATGTAATCCTTTGTTTTTCATGTTGGTCAGACGGGTCAGGATAAGCTTTTTATGGTGAAGGTCGTAGGTCAGTCTACACAATACTAGTTTGTCTTCATACTTTTAATCTTCTGTGAGTGCGTGTCACAGCATGTGTCTGTACATGTGTGTATGAGATTATCAGTATTGATTGTGTGTTTCTAACAGTGTCTGGGGTCAGTTTGGGTCAGAATCTGTGCATGTGGATTATCAGAGTTCCCATGTGGGATTATGAGTTGCATAATGTCAGGTAAACTTTTCCTTTGCAGTGCAGTACCTCTCTTTCTCTAGCTAACCTTTCTTCTTCCTCCACCTTATCTCTTATCCTCTTCCTTGTCCTCCATCTCACCTTCATCTCCTTAACAACGTCCACCCCTCCTCTTTCTCTCCTTGTCGCTGCTGTTCCTCTTATAAACTAAAACGTACTTTTTTATGTTAAAATGCTTCACCAAAATACATTAATCATAATTACAATATTTGAAAAAACTAAAGGGCTCGGCTGGGCCACTTGGTTAAATGTCAGACCCTGAGAGTGATTTAGCATTAAAGATACTGTCTGAGGGGCAAGTGACATTAAACTGAATTGGATAAAGCACAGCGGTTCATCCGGGAGTTGACACCTTAGTAGATACACAGTGGGTCTTTTCAATAGAGCAGGGGTGAGATGGGAAACTTTTTCTCTTTTATAATGGGTCAGAGGAACATTTATTGCTTCGAATTTACAGTTTCAGACTTAACATTCACAGTAACTGCATTTTGAATGGTGACTACTGCTGTGACATTGTGCCTTTTTTACACAGATGAAAGTTATAAAGAAACAACATGGAGGTACTGTATGTACATGTCAAATATTTGTCAGTGTTTTAAGCTCCTTCAACAGCATCGTGACACCTAGTCCATGTCTGTTAGTTTTTATTTATTTAAAAGTTCCCATTGTAATTCAACATCTCCTCTAGCAGTACATGCTACAGTAGTGTCATTTCATATCGTCTCCAATCTAACCAAAGTCCCTTTAAGAGAGAATTGCTCAACTAGGCGGCAATCTTTGCAATGCCTCTGGGCCGTTATTTCAGTCATACAGGAGTAAAGTCCTATCTACTTGAATTGGTAAAGATGGATATCTCTAAATTGTGTGCTAATGTCACAATTAAACAACATATTTCCATATTACAATCAACTGTACCATAATTTGTTTCTAAATTGTGCTACAAAAACACCATTATTCAAAGTCATTTCTGAGCATGTGCACAGGTTGTCAAACACCTTATGTGACTTTATAGATCCCCTCCTCTAGAGAATCGCTAGTCTTTACTGATTGATGATTGGTTCTTTTAACTGGAAGGCCGAACTTCTGTCAGCATAGCGGCCATGTTGAGCCTTCCATTTTACTCTGATACCCTATAGTTCACATCCTAATTCCCATAGCAGGGCTCAAAATTAACTGTTTTATTTGGTAGCACTGGTGCTCCTAACTTTAAAGAGTTAGGAGCACCAGCAAAAATTTAGGCGCATCCATCCAAAAATTAAAAAGCACCACAACTACAATGTATATGTTAATAGATTTATTATATTAAAAATAAAACACCACCACCGGGCTTTACACATCCTATGGCCAGCATTTAAAATTTGGTCTTCTATTTTATTTATTTATTTATTTATTTTTTTTGCTGCATAGATTCCTAAATTAATACCCAAATGCTGTTGCAATAGTATAGCAGCAATAATTATTTAACAATTACAGGTAACATTATTAAGATTACATAGAAAATCTAGCAAATACGTAAAACACTGATTAACTGGGACATTACAAAAGTGACCTTAATATAGAAGGCTATTGGTATTGATAACTGCATTACCAGGATGCTATTACTACTAAATTGGCAATGTTTTAAAAAAATACAACAAAAACACACCGTCAGCATTGTCGTGTTCCACATCAACATGGACCACAAGGATGTTTGTCGAATATCCATTCACCAGCGCATGCGCACATACACTATCAAACACTTTGACAGCCAGGTCGGTGTCTCCATCAATAATGAACACATTTGTCACGACACGTCTTGTGTTTTTGGCACTTTCGCCATGTTTAAGCAAGGTCTGGTGCTTAAAATGTTTTGATTCCGCCACCAACGCCATTTCACATGATTTACAGTAAACACCGTAAGTCACATCGAGTCATTTTCATAGCGGAGACACTCGAAATCTTTAAGGCACTCTTTCCGAAAGGTTTAACGTCAAGTCTTATTTTCCGGTGGTGAAGTCCCATTTGAATCCGGATCGTCGTCATTAATTACAGTAGTTACATAGGATGTAATCGACTCGTCCTCGTCATGCTGACGCTTCGTTTTTTCACATTTTTGCGCTTCACCTACCAACGTAGCACTGCAAGGAAAGATTGACATTCATATTAGCCAATCTACGGTCTTCATTAAACGCAAGAACTTAATGGTGAATTTTGATTGGTTATGGAATGTTGGAGAGAACACAGAACCTGGAACAGCAGCACGCCACGCAGCATCAATCTAAATCAAGTCGCACCACAACAAAATGGGCAGTCGCACAAATGCTCCCAAATATATTTTAAGGTCGCACAGATTAAATTTCGGTCGCATATGCGACCAAAATAGTCGCAATTTCGAGCCCTGCATAGTTACCTATATTATTTCCAGCTCAGTCTCACGAAATTCCGTATCAGTAGTCACCTAAATTTTTTATTATTTTTCCTGATACTGTTATGACTTTCTGTGGTTTAGGGTTAGATTTACATAAAATGACATCAGTGGCGGTTCTACACAGAGGCCAAGGGTGGCCCGTGCCTCTGTAGACATGTCCCTGGCCACCCCTGTGGCCACCCCGTGCTGACCAAATAAAAAAGTATAAATTTATTTTGATTTTACACGCGAGCGCCAAAAGCGGAACTAATGCGACGCAACGTTCTACACGGGCAAATTAGAGCGGCGCACCCAACCATTGTAGCCGGCTGCAGGTGCTGCTCAGCGAGTGTCTCAATTCGTTCCCAACCTCCCGATGTTGTGAATGTGTATGCAGGTTGGGGCACTGGTAAGGACTCTAGCTCACTTCACATTGGGACACTGTTCACTTGTTCTCCTGTGGCGTGGCTGCTTAAGCGCGTTGATCATTCACAGCTGTTTCTCATCAACAACCGGCAAAACCAACATCTCACTAACTTTTTAAATAGTACATTGTAAAAAGCGCTGTAATTATACTCTTACATATACAAGCATAAAATTGGAGGAATATAATTAAATGTTACATATAAAAAGTTTTACAATTTAAAATAAATATTATTTTAAATATTGATTAGATTGTGTTCCCTAACTGTCTAGCAATGTGTGTTTATATGTAAACTAAAACAAACGTATGTCTTTATAAAAGTTTACATTTCATAAAGTTTATTGAGTAGGCTCGCATGCTTTTAGGTTGGGGGGCTTTAGAAAAGAGCCCAGCTCCCCTTTTGCACCTGCACTCACTCTTGTATTAAATAAATATTTATATGATTGAAAAGTAAAATAAAGTTTACGTGGGCAGTTTCCCGGAAAGGGAATAGACTAGACCTAGACTAAAATAAATGTAAGAGCTGTCCAAACTGAAAACAACTTGCAATGCCATATCTTAAAATACACCAGTGCCCTTTGTTTTGCTTCAAAATGCACACAAGTAATGTATAATGTTAAAACTAGTTTTATTTCCTCATAAAAACTAAGGCCTAGTCCTATCTTAAAGTAATTCCTGTAACCACCCCTATAATCTTTAAATATAATTTCTTGCCATTTTTTTATGTGCCCCTCTGGTAAAACATTGGCCCCTCCTTAGCCCCCCTAGTGAAATTTGTCTAGAACCGCCACTGAATGACATCCTTACCCAAACCCAACTCTAACCCTAACGCCAGGCGACAATGGTTTGAAAATAGGAAAATGCAGTTGAGTAATCAATACATGACAATGACACGTAAACAGAAATTTGTGATACGGTCACAAAAAACGCTAGCCTGATTAAAAACCAGATCATTCTCAGTAGTAACTGAGTTATGGTCTGGCAAAGCTTCATAGACAAATCATTTCCAAAGGGGTGTCACCAACGGACGTCTCTCAAATGCCTCTGTGTCCAATTGGATAGACCTAAAACCAATCACAGCGATAGACCTAAAACTAAGACAGCGATAACATCTTTTTTTTAGATATGAAGGCTTCGAGTGTTGTTCTTTATACAAAAAGGAAAAGTTTAAATCTCTTAAAACAGATGCGATAGCTGAATCGAACGAGTGATGTTCCACGGCAGCATGAATCTTTGTAATGTAGAAAATCTGCTTCATCATCATCGTGTAAAGCCCGCCCCAGCGTTTCTGATTGGTGCCGCGATTTCTCAGCAATAGAAATGGGCTTGAATGGCCTCTTTGCCAGACGTCTTGCAGAGCAAATCTAAGTTTGCCGGAAGTTGTCTGGGTTTTCCCAGGCTAGAAAAAACGCGGAAATTCGTGACTGTATCACCAAAAAAGAATAAAAAATTTACGTGACTAAAGGTACGTAATTTGGTGAGACTGGGTTCATTATTTCATAGTTTTGATGTGTTTGCTTTTATTCTAAAATGTAGGATTAAAAATATAAAAAACGAGTAAGTGACCCTACATTTTTCAAGATTAGTGAAGTATTTACATGTAGTATTTAATAAAAGAAAGATAGCTGATATTTAGTCATGGTGAGATCAGCTGTGCCACTTCGCTATTTGTGACCACAGACCATCATAAGGGTCAATTTGTTTTTGAAATTGAGATTTATACATCACCTGAAAAAATAAGCTTTCCTTTGATGTATGGTTTGTTAGAATAGGACATTATTTGGCCAACATACAATTATTTGAAAATCTGGAATCTCAGGATGCAAAAAAATCTAAATATTGAGAAAAGTTTTCCAACTTTGGACATAAAGTTGTCCAAATTAAGTCATTAGCAACATGTATGCTAATGATAAATAGATTTTTGATATATTTACGGTAGTAAATTCATGTGACTTTTTTGTAAGATTAAACCAGCGGTCCATTCTGAACACGTTCCTTTATATATCTTTCCATATTGTCTGTTGCATTCTCTATAGGCTGTGTGAGCTATAAAAAGCCCGGTCCGGCTCTGAGCTGAAGCACAGAGCTCTTTCTCTCTCTCCTGCGCTTTGAAGATGCCAAAGACATCCAGGTGCCGCCACTTAAAAAGAAATGTCAGAAGCCTCTCATCAGATAAAGCAAGTCCTGGCCTTCCAGACACAGAATGCATTACAAAGCATAAGTCTGAAAGATAAGACAGGTGTCTTTCTAAAATATGATCATCTGTTTGATATTATAATATATTCTGATATACAGTAGTATATTCATTTCACTCAGCCTTTTGATTTGAAAACACAGCAAACTGCACCCTCGACACCTCTGCTATCAGGCCGATGTGTTTAAGCATGTGAGGACAATAGCACATCTGCCCATTGGGAGATACAGCGTGTACCGTCTTTCTTGTTGCTAGGCCTGTGTGAGTAAACAGCATGTCTAGGCAGTCATGTCATACAAACCTTACAAAAAACAATACTGGTGTGCATCTTGAAACAACATAATGACACTGATATGTTAAGATGTGTCAGTGCAAGACGTTTTTAAATGAAGGCAGCTCAAACATGCATTTTAGTCTGGGACTAGGATAAGCCCTATCCGGGAAACCACCCCAATATGTTTTATGGCTATAAAATTACATAAACACTGTGAATTTCAGTACAGTTTTTATAAATGATTATATTTGACACATATAATATATTTGTTTATGTCTTTGTATTTAAATTCAGAGTCAAAATAGTCAGAGTGAAGATTTCTTTGTACGTAAATAGTTTGCACGCTTATTTACATTTTTATTTGTGCATATATTACATATATTGATAGAAAATGAACTTTTCTAAAAGTCGATCACTTTAAATCTAAACTTAAGACTTTTTCTTTAACAAAGGATTCACATAATTTGTCTAGTAAATGTACTTATCTCGCAATGGTTAGCCTGTACAGAACAAAGCATTCACAAAACTCGTCCGGGTAATATACCAATGCTGCAATAGCTAGCCTGTCTGGAACCGATATTAAAACACAACACTGTGTGACACTTGCATTACATGCGAACGGCCCCTACGCTAATAGGATTTTGTTTCTCTCTCCCTGTCTCATCCTCGAACCCGAGGACATTGAGACAAACAAACCCAGTTCCGGGTGCCGTGGATGCCAACACACTACTGATCTACTGGCCGCCCTTTAACGTGATGCCCAGCCAATGCCTGACCAACATCCACCGACGGAACCTGTTTAATCTCCTTATCCTTTTACATACCGTTTACATCCCATATATATATCAGTCGATATATATTTCTCCCAAGGGTTTATTTCCCTCCTTGGACTTTTTGTTCCTCCCAGGCTAAAAAAAGCCGGAAGGTTTTTCTCCTAGGGGGTTTTTCAACATTGCGCCCTCTTGTATACGATACATTATTAATACGCTCGCTGATATAGTTTATTTACAGCCGCTGTATTTTGCTACTTATATTGTCTGTCAATTTTACTGTGTTTTTTCCTGCTTCTATTAATGTAAAGCTGCTTTGAAACAATTACCAATTGTGAAAAGTGCTATATAAATAAAATTGAATTGTATTGAATTAAAACAAGCCCATGAGCTCTTACCTAAAATGGCCACCACGGTGTCATCCTTAAGGATCTCGATGGATCCTCGGGACAGAAAGTAAAGTGCAGTGAGGATGTCCCCGCAGTGCACCATTGTATCTCCGGGTGGTGCGTGGGTAGTTTTGAAGCGTATAGCGAGAGCACGCAGACAGCCTTTACTGGCACCTCTGAATGCTTTGCATCCTTGAAGCAGGCTTTGATTCAGATGGAGACAAATGTCTGCTTGCAAACACTCGGGAAATCCTTTTAAGACCTGCAGATAAACACGAGCGAGGGATGAGAAGTATAATTGTGACATTAAGAGGAGAGTAATTCGACTCTATCCATTATCACTGAAGATTAAAGGAAACACATCAGTGCATAATTACCTACAATTACAGTCCTGTTATCGTGAAGGTGATATGGTTTCAATATCTGGTGTATGACTTTCTAACACAGCCTCTAAGGACACACTCATATTATAGTTAACTAGACTAAACCGTACCCGAGTGCACTCACAGTACACTTGGTTTTTGATCCATACCCGAGTACGCTTACGT
Source organism: Paramisgurnus dabryanus (assembly GCF_030506205.2). NCBI lineage: Eukaryota > Metazoa > Chordata > Actinopteri > Cypriniformes > Cobitidae > Paramisgurnus > Paramisgurnus dabryanus. Next base: position 2,483,261 of record NC_133351.1, read on the forward strand.
CATTAAAAGATATTGTTTGGAAGAAAACTTAAATATTATGAGCAATGGAGTTCATTGTAATTCTGCACCCTGATACAGTACGGAGCAATCACATTTGCCAGACGAACGGTACTTTCTGTAATCATTTAACCATTTTGCAATATTTAGTTTGTTTGCCATGACACACAAAAGACGTTTTCTTCTATGCAACAATAATTACACCAAAACACAACATAAATTCACAAAAGATGTTCATTTTATTCATTCGCTGTAATCCACATTTTTTTATTCATACAATTGTGAGGAACAGATCCAAATTCAGCTCTTTATCCAGCGACCTTGATCCCAGTTCTTATCAACGACCAAAATCGACGTCAAATCTTGCGTTCATTATGAATTTGAATTCAAATATTGAGCCTCAAGAAGTTTTACGACACATTGCTTTGTGGCAGAGATATCAAATGCTCATTGGCTCTTGCGTGATATGTCATAGATTTATGACATTGCCGTCTTTCAGCAGATGGACGTTTGCAATTTAAAATATGCGCCTTGACAGAGAAAAGCTGGATTAATGTTCTCGTGGATTTATAACTTTAATATTTCTGTACTTCATAAACTCCAGAGAGGACGGCGCCTGCAGCACATCCTCATTTTAACTTTGGTACTGCTTTTGAAATTTTGAAATAAATAAATTATTGTGATTTCTGCCTGTTATGCTTTTTATTTCTAACAGTACATGATTTTAATAAACTGTTTAGGGGTAGAACTGTATTAGCGATGTAAAATATATTTTAAATGGTACATTGTTACTAACATATTTGTACATATTTCTGTCCATTACATTGCATAAATATTATTTTTTAAATTTTTGAATATAAAGGATTTAAGTTTAGGGTAAGGTTTGGGGTAGGGAGGTAACATTATCAATAAAATGGTTAAAGGGCAATTATACAGCAATCTTTATGGTATAAAAGATTGGTAAATGTTTATGCTGCAATTAAATGCTGCAAATACATCTACTTTGTACCCTTCAGCATCTATTTAAATGTACAAAAAGCATTATTTTTTTAAAGTATTATTACTATGTATTAACAGTGATACCAGGCTGGAAATTATGATGCGTAACCTGGACTGATTCTGAGCAAGTGGTCTGAACTAAGCTGTGACAATTGATCTGCTTATATTTGCAGTCCAATCGTTCATTAAAACAGAATAATGAGACTTTGAGATTGGCAAACAGAAAGGGAATCAGTTTCTTAGCAACATGCAGACCCGTCGCAACATTCAGTATGCAACTTCTATCAGAAATGCCAACAGCCCAAATCTAGCACTGGGGTTGGGCGATATAGCTTAAGAGTTGAGATACGTTTTTGATAAAATCACAACAAAATTAAACAGGATTGTGAACATTGTGATGATTTAACACTTTCATTTACCATTACGTTTAAGGAGTGCATTGTTTCTTGATTCAGTTAATGAAAAATATGTCGAAAACATGCCTTTATGTTTTTTCCATTTCACTTTGTGTACGTTTTATTATACTCATCTTAGCAAAATACCCCCTAAATCCAATTCTCAAAGGGGTTTTAAACGGTTAAGGGTGCAACTGTATGCTCATGTGCTGTGTATGGAATTGTTAAAATATGATCAATAACGATGATCATAGACATGAATAGACATAAATCCAGAAATAATGTACATACCTCCTGCTCTTGCAGCGTGATGAGGTCAATCCATTTAATAGAAGGAGAGAGAAAGAGAGAGAGAGAGAGAGAGAGAGAGAGACAAAGAGACGTGTTGCTCAGTACATTAATCCACAAATTTGTTATGTCATTGTTAGCATTTCAGAAAGGCTCGTTTAAAGAAACAGTTCTCAAAAAAAAGATTGACTAATCACAGACGAATCATAAATGAAGAAGATATTAATTGTCACATTGGTCTTAGCATGTCAGCCCCATTCCTCATTTATTTATAAGGATGCTGCCACTGGTTTAACAAAATATAGGTAAGTAGTTTTTCATTTTTGTGTGAACTTTCCCTTTAAGCATAGTTTAGTTTCATGAATGAATTGTCAGGTTGGCATATCATAACTCTTGTTTTATAACTACTGAACAGACGTGGACTAAGTATCCAGAAGTGAAATAATTATACACGCACCATGTTCATGTCGATGCCGTTGGTGTAGGTCCACGAATGTTGGAAATACTCCTCCAGTCTCTGCCGGAGTGGATTTGGGATCTGGTGGAAACGAATGAACTCTTTTACACGCAGCATCTGCATGTGATAGCGTGCTGTTCCCGAGTATAGCCGCTGGATGATGGCCGACACATTTCCAAAGATGCTGGCATACATTAAAGCTGGAGAAAAGTAACAGATCAAAAAGGTCAGAATCGTTTCTTGTGTTAGGATTTTGATGTAAATTCTGACAAGATACATGATACAGGATACTGATAGATTTTTAGTCTCATTTAAATGTGCCGGCAGTGGCTGGTCATTTCATGCACAACATAATTCAACGTGTGCACGTATAAACATAATCTTCATTTTTGATATTATAGTCTTTTAAAAAATGAAAAAGAGAATAAACATTGCTTTAAAAATATCTGCATTTTTCCAAGTATGAAAATCCACCATTAGATTTGGGCTCAGATGAAATATTCAGGATGAATAGTTTACAGATGTATGGGGCATTTCAGATTCATTGCAGTCCTCTCAGGACAATGCACCACAATTGATTTTGAATTTTCACATTTAAATTCACATTTCTGTCCTATACTTGCCAAAGTTTTTCTCACAAAAAAAACTGTAATGCATTTTTATAAGCTATGAGCACAGCATTTACTTATGCATCGCTTATGCAGTGAAAAAACATAAAATTCACCCAAATATAAAAATCCTGTAATATTTGTTTAAAGTTGTCTTAAATTCATCTCATCCCAAACCCTAATGAGCAATAAATACTGTACCATAAACATAAAAAGATTCTTTACCAAATTAAGGTAACTTTAAAGTCTCTAAATAACTTAAGAAAACTTGGAATATAGCACAGTACTTATTAGGACTATTTCATAGTATTTTCATGTTATTTTGTTCTTTTCAGCTGTGGTCAAATGACAGTGTGTGTAGAAATGACATGATGACAAATTGTTCAATTAATGACTAAAGTTATTTAAATAAATATTTTTTTCAGACTTACATCCAATAAGCATGACACAAATGGAAAAGATCTTCTCCGAGTTGGTGTTTGGAGATACGTTTCCGAACCCCACGCTGGTCAGAGAGCTGAATGTGAAGTAAAACGCTGTGACGTATTTATCTTTTATAGACGGGCCAGAATTGGGGTCACTGTAGTTATATCTCTTCCCAATGGACACCCCTAGATTGTCAAGCCAGCCGATCTTATGTTCCAGGTATGGCTTTTCAACATTTCCAATGGCGTACCAGATGCAGGCAAGCCAATGGGCAATGAGAGCAAATATACACATCAGGAGCATTAAAACCGCAGCACCGTATTCTGAGTAACGGTCCAGCTTTCTGGCAACACGGACCAATCGCAGAAGTCGTGCGGTCTTCAGTAGGCCAATCAGAGTTGTTGTCTTGAAAAAAAGAGAAGGTGTACATTAGTTACAGGTGATCAATGGCTTTTATAACAGATCCATTTGATTATAAAGAATACAATATAAAAAATGCTGAGCTATTTTCCACCCCACATTGGGTCAGAAAGGGACAAAGCCCAGCTGTTGGGTTAAATTAACCCAGAAATTGTTTGTGAGGTATTTGACCCAACAAAAGGTTTAACAACACAGCTGGGTTTGGCTAAAGACCCATATTAATTTATCGGTAATTTTGGGATAAATGCCGATATATGACAAATATCAGTATTTAGTGAAAAAATGGTTCGCAAGTGTGTGTTTCGTAACGCGCGACCTTATCACGAAATTCCGTAATATGTAAGGGGGGCGTCACACGGCTAGTACAAGACGAGAAGTTGTGGTTTAAAATAATTTTTTTTTTGCGAAGATGATTGTTTTGCTAGATAAGACCCTTATGCCTCGTTTGGAGACCCCATTTTTTTGGCCATTTTTGTTTTTTTAATGTCTTAATTTGACCACAACTTTCTCTGTGTTTCAGCAAATGGAATGATTTTGGGTGACAAATCTTATATTGACACATATTTTGAGAAAATACTTTGATTTTTTTCAAAAACTCAACGATATACTGTGAGCAAATATACTACCCTTTCAGGTTGTTCTTGTACAAACAGCATCTTAATTAAATGGCTGTAAAAATGTATCAGATTAATATTTTTTCCAATTTTTTTCATAAATCTGTTAATCACCCTCAGTACTGATCAAAACTACCAAATGCTTACAAAAGTTTCATGATTTTAACTCTTTAATGGCCAAGTTCATAAGTGGTGTCACTGATTTGATGAAAAAACACACAAAATTACTGATTTTCAATATAAAAAGTGATTGTGGACTGGATTTTTTACATTTTTCACAGTCTAGGGCATCCCAAAGATTGGTAAAAACATTGACTGCTGCACAAAAAACTAAAAATGCATCAAAGCCAATGTTTTACCAATCTTTGGCATGCCCTAGACTCTGAAAATGGTAAAAAAATCCAGTCCACAATCACTTTTTATATTAAAAATCTGTCCATTTGTGTGTTTTTCAGTGACACCGCTTATGAACTTAGCATTTAAAGATTTAAAATCATGGAAATTTTGTAAATATTTGGTAGTTTTGATCAGTTCTGAGGTTGATTAACAGATTTATGATATGAAATATGATTCATTTTTACAGCCGTTTACCGGGTAGTGAATGGGAACAACCCACAAGGGTTAAAGTCCATTATATGTAGAAAAATCCTGAAATGTTTTCCTCAAAAAACCTAATTTCTTTTCGACTGTACAAAGAAAGACATCAACAACTTGGATGACATGGGGGTGAGTAAATTATAGGGATTTTTTTATGAAAGTGGAGTAATCCTTAGACACATTAGAAGAGCACATTTTAGGCTCATACACAGCGAGCTCCTTGCCTCTACAACTGTGACATTAATTAATATTTTGATAATCGTGTTTAATTTTAGCCCATTACACACTGCTGTGCCTGCCGACACTACACATCCAACTCATCAAAATTTCACACTGCAAGGATAAAATAAACACCAGACTTGAGAGTCAAGGGTAATGAGCTTGAGGGTCTGGTTGGATCAACAGTATATTTTGTTAAGTTCCTGGTACATGACTGAACTGAGATCAGTCCTCATTTACTGAAATCTGAATAAAAACGCAGTACTCAGTACAGTAGCCTACAGTCCAGTTCTCCCTCATATTGGCAGCCCGTTTGTATAGTTTTCAATTAAACTCCAGCCTCACAAAATGAGGTTAGAACCCAGAGCGAGTATTTTTAGAACGGTCTTAACAGATGTGTCTGACAGGAACAAGCGCTGACAGTGAGTTAGTGAGCTAGCATGTGATTTTTTTTTTCTCTTCAGTCACATGTTGAGAAGTGTGGACAGAGCTGCGCATTTGACACGAGTCGGTCATTAAAAACTCATTAGCAGCTTCTCTTCATGTTTCTGAGTTATGGCTGGACATGACGATTGCTTAATTATATAACTGCTCATCAAACTCTCTTCACTGTTGACCTCACAAGAAAACCCAGATTTAACATTCTTGCATTGTCTAACAAACCAGACTGATCTCGTGGAAAGTCGTGTTATAGTCACGAAATTTTTTATTAATTTGATTTGTGTCAATAGCACGAAATTCATATTTTTCCATGCCTTGGGCACAATGTCTTTTTTCATGTCAGTCGCACAAATAGTTTTTCATTTCCGTGGCACGACTTTCATTTTCTCTTCTTTTATTTTATGTATTGTTTTCTTATTGTTTTTTCATATTTTCTTACCATTGTCGCTTGGGGATGGGGTTAGAATCACTTTCTGTTACATTTTCATTGAAAAAAATTACTTTCTTATTTAGTATTTTTGTCTTGTTTTCATTAGAAATATTTAAAAATTCTTAAATCAAGCTGTATTTTCTTGTTGAGCATATGACCTAACAAAATAAGTATAGTTTTTAGACAAAACATATCATAAATTTAAGCGAACAATTTTTGCTGAATTTTTCTTGTACTAAGTAAATTCAAGAAAAAATTCTTGTTCCATTGGCAGATTTTTTTTGCTTGTTTTAAGCACAAATTTACTAAAATTTTATAAGTTTTGTCTAAAAACTAGAGTTATTTTCTTAGGTCATTTTGCTCATCAAGACAATACATCTTGAGTTAAGAATTTTTAGATATTTGTACTGAAAACAAGACAAAAATACTAAGTAAGAAAGTCATTTTTTGCAGTATTTAGACATCCTAACCCAAACCCCGACTCTAACCCCGACTCCAGGCGAGAATAGTTTTAAAAGCGGAAAAAAAACATGTACACTGCAAAAAATGATTTTCAAGAAAAACAATTCTTATTATTTTTGTCTTGTTTTCAGTAAAAATATCACAAAATATTCTTAAATTAAGATTTTTTTTCTTGATGAGCAAAATGTAAATAAAATAAGAAAATAAGTCTAGTTTTTACACCAAAAATATCAAATTTAAGTGATTTTGTGCATAAAACAAGCAAAACAAAAACTGCACATTTTTATTGAATTAACTGTTTATGAAAAATGTTCAAGATTTTTTGCTTACTCCACTGGCAGATTTTTTTATTGTTTTATGCACAAAATCACAAAAATTTGATATTTTTGGTTTAAAAACTAGACTTACTTTTTCTTGGGTCATTTTGCTTATCGAGAAAAAGCATCTTAATTTTAGAATTTTTACATATTTTTACTGAAAACAAGACAAAAATACTAAGAAATGTTTTTCTTGAAAATCATTTTTTGCAGTGTAGAAACCAATACATAAAAGTACATCCTAACCCAAACCTCAAATCTAACCCCAACCCCAAGGGACAATGATAAGAAAATAGGGGGGGAAATGAGAAAACAATACATAAAATGAAACGAATAAGTCCGGACACAAAAAACTTTTTATAGAAATTTGTGCAACTGACACAAAAAATACATTTGTGAATGGTGCTCAAGGCACAAAAAAACTGAATTTCTTGCCATGGACACAAATAAATTAATTTGTGACTTTAACACAACCTACCATGAGATCATGTCGAACAAACCAATAAATATATTGAACGCGTAGCAAAAAAGTACCTCATTTGGATCATAAACCAGTCTGGAAACTCATATTGATTCAAGCTGGTCTTTTAGGTATGGGATGCCAGTTTCAGCATTTACATTTATGCATTTGGCAGACTCTTTTATCCAAAGTGACTTACAGTGCAAGGTAAACTGTACATTTTTTCAGTACTGTATAACCCTGTTCACACAGCACTTTGGTCCCAGAAAATTTCCGTAAAATTGACAGACAGGCTTCTGTTTGAATACAAACACTTCCCGTAAATGTAAATGGAAAGCATTCTGTGTGAACAAGAGGCAGAAACAGTGCTGTAAAGGGTGTGCCGAAATGAGGACGCACGTTTCATCGCAACCAGAAGTTATGGTTCAGCTCTATGACAAAGGGATTTAAATGCAGATCTACATTCACGACGAGAAATGTCAGCAAACTGGACTGAAACAGAGATCAGGGAGCTCGTCACTATCAGCGCTGAAGCTGAGATCATTCGCCAGCATGACAGAACAGCATTATGATCCTGTCATAAACTAAAATGCACACGCATGGTTTCTCGAGAGAAAAATCACGGATAATAAGCAAACTTTAGACGCTGTGGAAAAAACCTACCAAATGCAGGACTTTAAAAACGTCACGTGTCTTTAGGGGATCTTTGCGGTATGTGTGTGAATGCACGCACCGATTCCAGAATTGGCAGTGTGAATAAACCATAACTCAAACGATCCCAGACTGTGTATTTTCCGTAATCTCTGTGTGAAAAAGGCTTATGTGTGATCACTGGGTCCGAACCATAGACTGTAAAAAAAGATGGACGTCACCCATAGGTTTCTGAAGATCATTTTTGAAGCCAATAGTAGACAGTGCCTGCCGTCGCCATCTTGGCCGGGCGTCACTGCGCATCACTCGCAGAAATCCGAAAATGGGTAAAAAGGCGGGATGGCTGGCGGGAAGCTAAGGTGACTGGTTGCTGAAACCACACCCGCCTAGCTCGACTTTAGTGACAGCAGTAGCTGTTAAACTGTCACTCAAGTGGCCACGCCTTTAATTATGTAGAAATGTAAAGCTTAAATTGAATTAATGAATTGCACTCACTTCCATATTGGCTTAATCAGAGAGATCAGAAGGTTGCCCCTCGGAATGAAGCCATGAGTGAGCTTTACTGGTATCCCCATTATCAATATGCAATGTCTGTTATATCAGAGACCATCGATTGGTCTCTAAACACAGTTTTACAGCGTACCCAAAATATCAAAGGCCATGAGACCAAAGACACTTTTCCGGCCTTGGTTGGACAATAAAGTTGTATTCTATTCTAAATCCATGTATGTGGCCCTGATAAGGCAACTATCAAATGTCAGATGATGTCATTACAGGGTTTTTGTAAACTGTAGTCATGCCCTCTGTGCTTTTCAAAGAGACCCACAGCACCTGATCTGAGTACTGTAAATGAGTTCCTGAGACCACCTGCCATCTGTCACAGTGTACACAGACACACTGTCCTCTGTCTACTGACCATACAGCACATCAGACCCATCTGGGTGACCACACCAGCGAATACGATTGAGTTTCAAAATGGCACGTCGTCTTTGCATTTGTCAATCATTCAGAATGAAGAAGGATATTTGGCATCATAATGAAAGGATGAATAAATGCATGGCTAAAAATCTCTTTTATGATAATATTTAAATGCTAAATTACTGGTTCAACCAAATAAATGAAATGCAGTAAAAACCAGTATAATCCATTGACCAACACAGCGAAAAGATGTTTATTTATCAGAAGAGCCATCAGGGCCCAGACCTTTGATATGCTAAATGAATGATGCTGTACTCTTCTGTACTGCCGTCAGATTTTTTAAAAGCTGCTAGACCTGTCAGTATCTCTTCTTATGTGTTTATTTCAGACAGCATTAATAATATACACTAATAGAAGGCCATCATGTGTGAACTAACACGCCTGACCGCGACCAGTCCATTTGCGTTTCCACATGTGTCACGATTATATTTAACTATGCATTCTGCTAATGCTTTTCTCCAAAGTGCCTTACAGTGCTTTTACTGTAAGTTATTTATCTAAGTGTTCACTGGGAATTGAACACACAAACTTTGCGCTGCTAACGCAATGCCCGACCAATTGAACATTGATATCCTTGCATTGGGCAAATACATACCATGCATATACAATTTGAAAAAACATATTACATCAAGGCTAAAGTATGTAACTTTTTGCAACCACAGACGGACGTTAGGCCGCCTGAAGTTGAAGTGAGAGCAGATGCTCTGATGTGAGGTTTATCTTCAGGGCTGTTGAATTACTGAGGCTGCTCGCATCTCTTGGTTTAGGATCATAACACATATAAAGAAAATATTACTTTCAAGCCAAAGCAACAAACTAGAAAACAAGCAGGGCACCTTTGTGTCTAAAAATACATTAGATGTGACAATGTAAAAGCCTGTTTTAATCCTCTTGATTAATTTAAAGGTCAGTGTTTTTCTTGTGTCTTCAGGTTGTATGAGACTGTGAGTGACAGAGCTGACACAAGCCCACAGATGCTGGGATACCATATGCCCTGTTGTGCCAGGGATATTGGCCACATAAACAAGAAAACGGCTTGCCAGTTATTCACTAGCAGCCGTCTGTAAGCTGTTCAAACGCCCCCAGTCTCATCTTCATCATCATCATCATCATTCATCTGGTAAGCCACTAATCCCAATAAATGCATTCAAAAATGAGGGCCATTCAGAAAAGAAAGAGGAAAAACAGCATACAGTACATTTTGATTCTGTAATCCCAGATTCTGTGAAATGTCTGTGGTGTAGTCAATACCCAGCGTTAAAAGCTTTCTGATCTACCTTTAAAGGTGCCAAGGAATGCATTGAAATATTAATATGTTACATTGTTCTTTGATATCTACACAGAAGGTTTGTGGCTTTATTAAGTGCAAAAATGATCCAAAGACAGTTTCACATGTTCATTAGGATTTGCCTTAGAATGAAATGATCTATGATTACCTTATTTTGAAAGGGTCATGAATAATAAGGTTGAGCTCTGCTCTGATTGGCTGTTTCATAGAGCAGTTCATTTCAGTAGCTTTGTGTGTGTGTAAACAGACCTTGGGCTATGATAATTTTCATGTTTTCATGTTTAAATAGCAAATCTATTTGCGCCCAATTTTGCGCCTATGGGCATTCTGGTCTGAAAACGAGGTGTGTCAGGCGCATTGTTGGCGCGTTGCTATTTTTAGGCAACTAAAATAGACTATGCCATTGATCAACTAAAAAAGAGTTTGTAAATATGAAAAATTAAAGTGTTAATATGTAAAAGAATATTATTGAGTCTCTTGGACATTAATGAGGACCGATTATGAGACGTTAGAAGGCATAAAGAGCTGCTTCACCTGTAGCCTGGTAAGTAAATGAATGCTTTGCTTTAAAGGTGCAGTATGTAATTTTTATAAGAATCTCTTAACAGAAATGCAAAATAATATACAAAACTATATTATTAGTGGTTTATAAAGACCTTTGATAATCAAGCTTTTTTACTAAGTTGTCTCCAACGATGACATGTTTGTCCAGTGGCGGCTACCATAGCTTCTCTGTGCATTTCAAAAGCGAGGGGTGAGCAGTGAACTGAGCCATTGGTTGCAATTTGCAACCTTACCACTAGATGCCAGTAAAATTTACACACTGCACCTTTAAACAAATGCATCTATTTTTAAATGTTTTTTAAATGCTATCACGGATTTATTGTATATGATGACTCTGTACCTGTGGATATGGTGAGATGAGAAAATTTTTTAAGTAAATGCTTTTAAAACAACCCATGGTGCTGTCCGAGTGCAGAAATGCTTCGGCTCTCCGCGCGTTTGTTAATTTTTATCTCTTGTTTGTATTTTTAAAGTACAAACTTTTTCTTGCATATTTGCAAATTATTTTATGCGATCACAATGATTATGTAGGATATCAATACATTTACAGCAATTAAAAGCCTGCTATTTGTACTTCTATGACTGAAAGAAAACATCTTTTAAAGGTTTTAATCGAAAAAATTAACATTTTAATAAAAATGAAAACAACAAAAAAATTTAAAATTATGCTTAAACTGGTGGTCTTCTTCCTCCGCTTAGTTTTTCAGTCTTCAAAAAGACTTTCTAAATAGTAGAAAGTCTTTTTTCACTTTCTAAATAGAGATTAGGCATGGCTAGCATATAGCGCTAAATCAGCAGTCACAACTTTGTTTTTAGCATTGTGACAACATTGTACTTAATCTAATGTTGGGGGCATACATCTGGACTGTAACGTCACAATTGGTGTTATGTTTTGATTAGGGCTGCATAACGATTAATTGCGATTAATCGTTTGCAGAATAAAAGTTTTTGTTTACATCATATATGCGTGTGTACTGTGTATAATAATTATGCATAAATAAATACACTTGCATGTAGGTATTTAAGGCGTATTTACATGTGTATATACATTTTTATATTTATATATAATTTATATTATACATTTAATCTATACAAATTTTTTTCTTAAAATTATACATGCATGTGTGTATATTTATTTATACATAATTATTATACACAGTACACACACATATATGATGTAAACAAAAACTTTTATTCTGCAAACGATTAATCGCGATTAATCGTTATGCAGCCCTAGTTGAGATTGGTCTGTTTTTCAGTGGTTTACACAAGTAGGAGGAAACAATTTATTATTATTCATCTATGGCTAGATAAATGCAGTTTTACATTCTATGGCGCCTTTAAAAACATCCATATCTCATCTGATCTACAAAATGGACAAGTATCATAAATAGCATTTAAATACATTTTTGGGTAAGCAAACAAGTCTGTTGTCCCCTGGCTAAGTAAATTGGCATCACTTACTTCATCGGACCCCGAGCCGAATATAAGCAGGTCGAAGGGAATGGCTGCCACCATGTCTATAAGGAACCAGCCTTTGAAGTAATGGATGGCGATCTTCCCCGGATGGCTCACGACCTCCTCGTTCAAGTTCACGTACGTGGTGCGAAAGTTTATAAGGATATCGATGATGAACATGATGTCCACCATTAAGTCCACGACATTAAGGGGATTGCAGGAGTAGCCACATTCTCGTCTCTTTTGCTCCTCAAGGTCATTGAGCAAGAAGGCAGCAGAATAAGGTGTCAAAATGGCCGTATAAATGACCAGGAGTAGGATGAGCCAGTCCCAGACTGCTTTGAAAGGGCTGTAGTGTAGTATGGTGAACTTGTCGATGCGAGTCGTCTGAAGCTTATACTCTGGTAGGACGTCTGCACCAAGTGACAAGACCTAAACCAGAAGAGGCAGAATACATTTAATCACACAGTGAGAATAAACAATATACATATTATTATTAGTATTATTAATTACAATTGGTTTGAAAAACTGAAATATATTATTTTACTATTCATATGCAAATGTCATAGTCGTATATATAGTAGTGCTGGGCATAAATTAATCGTGGTTAATCGCATACAAAATAAAAGTGATTTTTTTGCATAATATATGAGTGTGTGCTGTGTGTAATTATTATGTATGTATAAATACACACACATTTGCGTATGCATTTAAGAAAAATTAACATGTGTGTGTATATATATATATATATATATAATATATATATATATATATATATATATATATATATATATATATATATATATATATATATATATATATATATATATATATATATATATATATATATATATATATTGATTTATATATTTGTATATTCTATATTATATATAAACAAAAAAATGGATATATATATATAAAAATGTTCTGAAATGCATATATGTGTGTGGGTTTAAATATACTTAATAATTACACAAAGTACACACACATATAAAATCCAAAAAAGCACTTTTATTTTGTATGCGATTAATCGCGATTAATCTATGCCCGGCACTAATAAATAGATACAAACAATATTTAATTTGTTGAGAACATTTGATTTTTTTTAAACAATTATGTAAACAGTTTTGTTCTGGGTCCTGAAAAAATAAATAAAGAGCTGTACAGTCTTTTAATCGTTCATGTAATGAGTAAAAAAGAGTCTTTCAAAATGTTGTGCTTCTAAAAATAGCAATTTTCAAATTGACATATTGTAAAAATATTTAAAAAAAAATGAAAGTTTTTGTGCTTTAAATGTAAATGTAGCTGTCAGTTTCAGGTGTCTGTGTCTCACTATTTCCTTGCAGTTGTCATTTATTTGTGATATATTTTATCATTCTAGCTGATGTAATATTTCATGGAGACTGTCAGTTCTTTCACATTTCATAACCGTACTGTCCCAGGGAGCCATGGCATAAATATTTAAATCTTTATTCTACTTTCAGTACTGTCTCTACTGTCGGTCATCATAGATGTGACTTTTTCGATAATAAAGTGTAATTGCATCTCAGGTTATTTAGGATTAATTATCCCACTCAAGGGCAAAGCAGTAAACAAGACATTGTCAAGAAAAGATTAAAAAGTGAAAGTGACAAGCATGCAATGCATACTTAAAATGTGACCTCTGCATTTAACCCATCCTAGTGGGTAGTGAACATACGCACTGCAAGTCGTGAACACACACCCAGAGCAGTGGGCAGCTTTCCCTGTGCCAGGGGAGCAATTACGGTAAGGCGTCTTGCTTGAGGGCCACAGTTTAGCATTTTTAAGTAGACTATTTAATGTCCACTTCCGGTGTACGATATCTCTGAGTTGTCCTAGGCGTGATGCGGTACATCGCTTCTCGTCTGGTGTGCGACCCCCTTTAGGAGGCATGTGCATCACAGCGTTTATGCCCAACGGCCGGTGTATGTTTTCAATTGTTTGTTAAAGGCCACACTTAAAATAAAAAAAACAGCAGGGGGGCTTTGTCTGTGCTGGCTCTCAACGTTATTTTTTAGTGCACAGCCCAAAACTTTTCAAATTCGAGTAAAACGCTCAGCTCATCAATGTCACTTTTCATTTGTCCATCCAATCACGGTGGAGGAGGGGCGGGACAAATACCACAACAACCAACCGGCACATCGTTCAACAACAAAATAAAAGTATCATGGCTACCAAAGCACAAAATGTTGAAAAAACGCTTGCAAGCGCTTACAGTCGGCGTCCGCCTGCCATTTTTTTAAACGCTTTGATGTACACGCCCCCTAATTCTGATTGGATGAGCTGCGTTTAGAGTCGTTGTATAAATGTTGCTGTAAACTTAAATCTGTAACCGCTTGGCAACCATAAACAATCTAAAGTAAAGCTAATTTACATTGTACTTGTCTGAACACTTATGTAGACTTTTCTACGATAATTCGCTATGTAGTTTTTTCTCAATTTTTATAAGTCGCTGTAGATAAAAGTGTCTGTTAAGGGCCTAGATGTAAATGTTTGAAGAATTTAATATTATAACTATGATTTGTTTGTTATGATTATTATGTATGGTATTTCAACGTAAAAATAACCACCAGAGCAATGTCCTACAGTATGCTGCATACACTCAAAATGCGAAGAATTCCTCGCTTTGGATTACTTGCGTGATTAAACTTCATGTCATGCGAATTTTTCGCTTGAGTTGAAATTTTTTCAACCTGCACGAACACGTGTTTGAGGCGAATAGTGCGTGTTTTTGTGGCTACCGCGGTGCCCAATAAGTGTCATTTGCATCGCCCGCGCGATTCATGTCTTTTCGCATCTGTTTGCATCTGTTCGCGTCTGTTCGCGTCTTTTCGCATCTGTTTGCATCTTTGCATTGACTTTGTATGTAATTTACTCATGCAAATTGTTGAAGTGTATACACCTTATTACTAATGTCTGTGGTAACCGTGGCATATGCCACTCCGCTTCGTGTTAAGCTGCATTACCACCTTGAGGGTGTGCATTATTTTTAAATAATTCAATCCAGGGAGCACACATACAGATAAAAATGTATACCTTTGTAATGATATTTATGGAAATAATCACTTTTCATTTGCATTGCTACCGAAACGGCTAAGGTTTTTTGCAAAGGCAATGAATATCAGAAGTCTCATAGCAACAGCATTAGGATGATGATAGTCAGAAATCCAGGATGTTTGTGTCTATGATTTTCATCTCTGAACACACGCACCTTTCTCCAGGACTTAACCAACTTTGACAGTCAGCAAATGAGGCGTCTTTTCTCAATAAATTCTTTATTAGAAATGATGACGCCGGTGAGAACGATCCGTTGCCTAACTCCATTTCTGTCTCTCTCCTAAGAAAGTGATGAATTATGTATCTTGTCCGGCTCTCACGTGACCAGGCAGGTTGAAAAAGGTAAAGTGAGAATCAGTCAGATGTGACAAGCTAAATGACTTCTAAGATGAAGTCAGCATTTGCTGCCTGAGCACTTCTGAGGGAACGTTTGTGTTGTCTAGACCTAGACTGTCATCAACTCCTGTTTCCATCACAGCTGCTCAAGAAGCGGATACATTTAAGACCAGGTTTGACTCCTAATGTGCAGCTCTCTGACTTTCATTAAAGGACATTTGCAGAGGTTATCTAAACTTAAAACCAAACCACACAGTTGACTTTCAAACCCTATTGAGATACTTTGGTGTTTACTGTCTACATACTGTAGTTTGCTAAGACCGTAAAAGATATTAGACGTACGTAATATACGATCATTAAATACTTTCGGCGTGTATTATTCGTTCATCACACTTTATGAAAATGGCAGCTCTGTGTGTCATAACATCATCCAGCATTTTAGATGATTTAATTTAGAGGCTTTGTCACAATTGTAGGATTGCTTTCCCTGCTAAGAATACATGTAATACAGCCGAAGAATTTGATTAAAAGAACTCACGGATATCTGGAGTCTCTGATGGCTTTAAAATGCTGATTTTTGGTGTGTGTTTGTGCAAATAGTCAAATCTAGCTTTTAAAAACCAAAAGGAAAAGTTCACATCCCTATATTTGAAGAAGCACATTCCCAAAGTCTCATGCTTAGATCTTCTGATAAATGTTCAGTGTCACAGTGACAAAAAAGATGCTAAATATTGGTGAGGTAACACAAGAGTTGTGAGTGAGGACGCCTCACATGTGCTTAAAATAATTACTGGTGTTTCTACTCGTCTAAGAAACACTATTAAGTAGGATTCTCATTAGCATTAGAGAAGCTCTGATGCAAGACCTGCTAAGTGCGTCTGACATGTTTTCTTGTAAATTAGCATTTTTTATCAGACTCGGAATCAAAGCGGTATTTCTAAATTACCTGAGGCCGGGATGAAGTGGATGTGAAGCGAAAATATTTGATGAACATAATACATACCGAGAGCATTCGGTCAATATCTCATTTTTGACTGAGGTGCCATGTAGCGGCTTTTGCATCTGAGCTCCTTATTTGTTTAGATGCACACGTCTGTAACAGTGGCGAGTTCAAATACTTTTCGGATCAGCAAAAAAATGAAGGAAAATTAAATAAGAACAAATCAAGAAATTATAAGCAAAAATAGAAAACAAAGTTATAAATAAAGTATAACAGTAGCTTTTAGGAACAGAAATATAATCAAATAAATTATACACTGTCTTCTTCATTCTATAAATTAAATATAATTAATCTTTTTAAATATACAGAAATGATTTTCCTTTTGGTTTCTGTTTTTTTTTATTAACATAATGACACAAATATAAGCAGATTTCTTGAGGGTACTACTTTAAAACCGAATAAGCAGGGATCCATATATTGATATCTGATTTGCGTTCACTTTAAAGAGGCCCTTCCACAAAAAAAAAACATTTTTACTTGTATTTTTTGATATGTGTTAAGTCCATATGTGTTTGTGTTGTGTCGTGAATGTGAAATTAACTTCCACCTCATCTGTCAACTCTAGCCACTGAACAGAAATAAGCGGAGAATCAGGTCAGTTAGAAAAGCTGATCAGTGTGGCGTGGAACTGATCAAGGTCATTACTATTCATGAGCTCTCCAATTTGAGACCGCGCCCACATAATACGTGTAGTTCCATGAGTTTTCATAACAAGTTACAGCAAGGATGGCTAAACGTTAACCGTACCGTATTCGGGCCAATGCTTTCGTCGAGAGACATCATTCCTATAAAACGAGGGAATCATAACAGTTGCTACATGTTTGGATGTTCAGAAGAACGCTGGATTTGGAGAGAGACTGCGATTAAAAAGCAATGCTCCTCCATCAATATTGGATCCGGACAGAATGGCGCAGCTTATGTGAGTAAAACACTTTAGTCATTTGTGTCACAGTGGCAGCCGGTGACTTCTCTTCCGGGGGACGCGAATTCATGCTGCACACTCGTTGAAAGGGTTTATGATAAAAGACACTCGTGTGTGTGTGAGTAAAACACTTTAGTACTATGTGTCACTATCAGTTGCGGCCGGGACTTCTCTTCAGAGGGACGCGATTCACACAAATTCATGATGCACACGTGTGTATTTGTACTTATTCACCACACTACTGACTTTCTAGTAGCTTCCCGTAGCATTACGTTAAAGTTGTAAGTTCAATTCCCAGGGTCTTGAATGCACTGCATGTCGCTTTAGATAAAAGTGCCACATCAATTTACATAAAATACTGTTTACAGCATATTTTATATTAAACATCTTAGTAATATAGAACAGGTCATGTATCAGGAAAGTAAATAAGTGCTGACAGTCTCACCTGTGTAACTTTCTCTGTGACATTGTGAGTTCTGTCTTTGACCTTCGGTGCGATGATGGTTTTCTCTGAGGATGGTGGAGAAGGGACTTTCTTATCATTGGCTTCGGAAAAGTTGAGAGCGATGAGAGGAATCTTGTTAATGGTGCTGTATCTGTTCAGGTTCGAGTCTGAAGTGGATCCCAGAAGACTGGATTTGAAATGGTTGAATGGACCTGACGGCACAAAAAATAGCCGTGAATATAAAATAATGCTGGTGCAATCATGTGAATATTATTACCATTTATTCCAATTACTATTGTTTACTATTACTGTTTTATTGGTGTTTCTGCCATTTTTGTGGTCTCCACTTCACACGATATCCATCTCGTATTATTGCTTGGATACATTTATTTAACTCATGGCCTCTTTTGCTGAATTGCTCAACTCAGGTTAGGTTAGAGAAGAGAAATATCCTCATCCTGAGATAAAAGTGGCTCTCGTGATTAAGAGCTGATGAAAGTCATTCAGCGTGTAGCATTGATTTTCTGTCTTGACGGCGAGTCCACACATCAGTCTCACATCAGTACAATGTGAAAAGTAAGTTCCTGTCTCAGTTCTGAACAGCTGAGCCGAACTAATCCACCCAAATACCGCAAGGTCCTGCTTAAAGTTGAAATCACTGCCAATGTTCTGCATGAACTAATCAGGACATCAGAATCCATTTGACAGGGGAAATCAGGTTGAAAATGGACAATCACGAAACAGCATGAGATCCCAGACACTGTGATGGACGCTTATACTCTGCATTCTCAAAGCATTTTTCAAGATAACGGGTTTGATCTCTAACTACGGTTTCTTTAGTTTAGCTGCTTTTCCAGACTGTTGATGTTGCTATCGGTTCTGAAAGCCGTTATATGTGCTTCTAGACAATTATGTCAATGTATTCTAGCCAGAAAGTCTGAGACCAGTATTAAAAATATTCCTGACTACAAAGAGCACATACTAACTTATTAATCACATGCAATTTAAAAAAAAGATAAGTACTTTGAAATGTCCCCAAAGAATATAATCCCCAATTTTAAATGTGGTCTCAGACTTTTGGTCCCTCCTGTATATTGTAACACTTACCTTCACTTGTATGCCTGTCTAAAAACAGACGTTTGGAGTTCCCACTGAGTCCTTCGATGTCATGGACCGAAGAGGCTCGTCTTCTGCTGCACACACTGTTTCTGGAGATGGATTGGGTCAGGCAGGTGGTAGATTGGGCTTGAGACGGACTGGGTAGATCCCAGGTCTGTTTGGGTGATGAGTGGTCGACGGGTACAGATACACTGAGTGGAGACGAATGAGGACTGGAGCTGATGAGCGCCCGGGTGTCGTTGGTCTCCGCTGGACTGCGAGCATCATTTGTGGGTGAGTGGACGTCTGTGAGAGCCGAAGAGTGTTTGCTGGCCCTTGGTGTATCTACCAGAACGGTGTCTGGATCTTCCTGGGGAAGGGACTGCTTGCTGGTTCCCAACAGCTTCAACGCTGGCAGGCGAAAGTGGAAAAACCTTCCTTTTCCTGGTGGACATATGAAAAATATGGAATTGCTTACATGAGATTCTGATGGCAGATCTGGTATGTTCACGGAAATCCAATTTAACATCCTTTACATAAAAGCATGCTACTGTTGACAAGTTTATCATTGCATGAAGTTAAAACTTGGTTTTGCAAGTCAATTCAACCTGCTATTTTAAGTTTTGACTTAACATGAAGTAACATTAAAAATATATGTTGATTTTTTTTACAGTGCTTTATACAGTAGCTCCTGTGAAGTGTTTTGTTAAGGTGGGTGCATGATATACAACTTTAAAGGGACATTTCACAAGACTTTTTTAAGATGTCAAATAAATCTTTGGTGTCCCCAGAGTATGTATGTGAAGTTTCAACTTAAAATACCCACATATAATTTATTATAACATGTTAAAATTTTCACTTTGTAGGTGTGAGCAAAAATGTGTGTTTTTGATTGTGTCCTTTAACATGCAAATGAGCTGATCTCTAAACTAAATGTCAGTGCTGTGGTTGGATAGTGCAGATTAAGGGGCAGTTTATCCCCTTCTGACATCACAAGGGGAGCCAAATTTCAATGACCTATTTTTCCACATGTTTGCAGAAATAGTTTACCAAAATCTTTAATCTTTTTCACATTTTCTAGGTTAGAAGCACTGGGGACCATAGACAGTAAAAAAAGATGGATCCTGATGGGGACCCAAGTATAGCACTTAAACATGGAAAAGTTCAATTTTTATGATATGTCCCCTTTAAATGATAACTTCACCCCAAAATGAAAAAATACTGATTGTACGTTTAGAGATGTATTGTGGATTTTTAAAGTGTCATTGCACTCACTGATTGAAATGAATTGGCCTGCAGACCTGACCCCCAGGGCAATTCCAGCGTTATGGATGTGACATTTCCAGTCAAAAATTAAAATACAAATTCTTTATTTATTACCAATATATTAAGCCATTTGTTTAGTCCAAATATCAGAAAAATCAGTCTATGTTTTTTTTATTTTAGATAAGGGAAACATGAATGGGTTATGTTTTTAGGAGACAACATATTTTGTGCGAATTCTGTGAATTAAAATGCACAAACCAGAAGCAATAATACCCACCAAATGGAGAAGGGACGGCTCTTCAAATAACAAATAATATTTATTTTATTTTAAGATTTAGGTAAACAGTTTACATTTTATGATAAGGATGACATTTCATGGAATTGCCCCACATTAAAACAAGAATTGGTGTATTAAGCACACATGAGGCTGAATGGTCATTTCCCCTAACAGTTTAAAATATGGCTCATTTTCTCAGCCCTGCCTTTAATTATCTAGCAGGCTTTGGTCTGAAATCCTCCATCAGTATAAATACAGCTTTAATTAGCGGCTTTAACAACAGGATACTTTTATATAACAGGATCTGATCAAACAAATTCACATCTTCCCGAGAGAGTTTCATGTCTCTTATAGTACATCACTGCTTTGAAGAGTAAACTCCAGTGTGGCTTGTGTCCAGTAAATAAGAGAAGGCTTACTGAGTGATACCAGAACTAAACCTCAAGAGCAATTTGGTTAAGTCCAGACTTAAACACAGTATATGCATGTAATGTGAACACTATGGCCCTTATTTATCAAGTGAGCATATGACAGAAAACTGTGCGTATAGTTGACATTTATCAATATGGATGTGAGCGGTGGCTAAACCTAAAGGATTATTAGGAACACCTGTTAAATTTCTCATTAATGTAATTATCTAATCAACCAATCATATGGCAGTTGCTTCAGTGCATTTAGGGGTGTGGTCCTATTCAAGACAATCTTCTCCTGTTCAAGACAAACTCCAAACTGAATGTCAGAATGGGAAAGAAAGGTGATTTAAGCAATTTTGAGCGTGGC
Organism: Paramisgurnus dabryanus; assembly: GCF_030506205.2. NCBI lineage: Eukaryota > Metazoa > Chordata > Actinopteri > Cypriniformes > Cobitidae > Paramisgurnus > Paramisgurnus dabryanus. Next base: position 2,504,532 of record NC_133351.1, read on the forward strand.
ATGGTTGTTGGTGCCAGGCGGGTCGGTCTGAGTATTTCACAATCTGCTCAGTTACTGGGATTTTCACGCACAACCATTTCTAGGGTTTACAAAGAATGGTGTGAAAAGGGAAAAACATCCAGTATGCAGCAGTCCTGTGGGTGAAAATGCCTTGTTGATGCTAGAGGTCAGTGGAGAATAGGCCGACTGATTCAAGCTGATAGAAGAGCAACTTTGACTGAAATAACCACTCGTTACAACCGAGGTATGCAGCAAAGCATTTTCCCCCATCGGGTACCACTCATCTCCACTACAAATAGGAAAAAGAGGCTACAATTTGCACGAGCTCACCAAAATTGGACAGGTGAGCTCGTGCAGAAAATTGTTTCCTGGTCTGATGAGTCTCGATTTCTTTTGAGACATTCAGATGGTAGAGTAAGAATTTGGCGTAAACAGAATGAGAACATGGATCCATCATACCTTGTTACCACTGTGCAGGCTGGTGGTGGTGGTGTAATGGTGTGGGGGATGTTTTCTTGGCACACTTTAGGCCCCTTAGTGCCAATTGAGCATCGTTTAAATGCCACGGCCTATCTGAGCTTAAGTTAAAATGTTCACTGTACTAAAATGGCCCCCACACTCAACCCAATAGAGCATCTTTGGGATGTGGTGGAACGGGAGCTTCGTGCCCTGGATGTGCATCCCACAAATCTCCATCAACTGCAAGATGCTATCATATCAATATGGGCCAACATTTCTAAATAATGCTTTTAGCACCTTGTTGAATCAATGCCACGTAGAATTAAGGCAGTAAAACACAATATTAGTATGGTGTTCCTAATAATCCTTTAGGTGAGTGTATATGTTTTAGTCGTTTGATTTAAATTTCAGTTTGTTCCTCTATATATTGAATTGAATTTAATTGAAATTTATTTGACAGAATTTCATAAAAATGTATAAAATAACAATTATCCCATACACTTAAAAAAACTGCAGAGGATATAGACACAAAAAAGCCTAAGGCTTATTTCCATTGTGGTCCTCGACCATATGATATTTTGCATAAATCATATGGACTTCAATGATGATATTAATGTCGAATTAATGATTACAATTTTTTGTGTCTCCCATATGAGACAGTACATCATACCGTACATGTTCAGATCACCATGAGTGAGTAATGGCAATATTTGCAATCGGGTGAATCGCTGCTTTAAAAGTATAGTGTGAGTGCACCTTAATAGGCAATTTTATGAGCAATTTACTCTACTCGGTCTCCACCTGCTCGCTATTAGCCAAAATACCTGTAAGCAGCTCATTATTAAGACATTACATTAGAAGGCATGCATTACATTAAACAGGTGTGCGGTGTCGGCAGACTCTGAGCGTGCCTGAGCTGCTCAATTACAAAGCTTTTTGCCAAATGTCAGCATGCCTCATTCGGCACAATGGGGTATAAAAGAGGTGCACCTGTAAAACAGAAGCAGGTGCGCTCGCTCAGAACTGAAGCGTTAACATGCTGACTGCTTTCTCAACTGAGGAGGAACCCCACTGCATTCACTCCATGTTGTGTCAGATGCCACGTGCGCAACGTAAACCCTCCTCGGGAGGGCAGGTTCAGGTGATCGATCACAAAGGCAGAGCTGAACGAGAGCCAGCAGCTGGGAATACGAGGACTCCCTCACTCATCGAACCCTTCATGTACTGTCAGTGCTGCTCACAGTCCATCTGTCACTTGTGTTGATGTGTTTGTAACAGTTACACGTGATACAGATGATCGCAGCCTCCTTACAGTACACTCCAGAGGTCCAGACAGATCTGTAGTTATAGCAGCACTAAAGGTCATGGGTTCGAACCCAGAGAACACAAATATTGATCAAAAAAATGCATACTGTGTAATTTTGGATAAAAGCCTCTGCTGAATGCATAAATGTAATGTAAATGTACTTAATAGCTGTCTAGAGCAGTGCTTACCAATTCTGGACCCCCTCCAAAAATGTTTTAGATGTCTTCTCATTTAAAACACCTTATTCACCTTATCAGCCTCCTCCAAAATGGTAAACATGTCTCCCTAACAAGCTGAATTTGGTGGATAAAATAAGGAGACATTTTGGGAGGGGGTCCTCGAGGACAAGGATTGGGAAAGGATAATATGTAGGCTATATTTACAGTATACATGATTTTAGCATTGTTGGTCCTGGAGCAACATTCCTATAAACCAATCAGATTGTAGAATAACAATGTTGATCCAGGAACACATATTAATTGGCAAAATCACAGTGACCATACCGCGGGGTGCATGATCTTTGAGAAACGCATTGGAAAAGGGAGTCAGGCCGGGTACCAAAACACACTTGAAGCCAATCAGCAGTAAGGGGCATGTCTACTAACCAACATCGTTGCCTGTGTTGCGTATGTGTAGGGCGGGTCTATCAAAAGAAGGTCCAGATTCTATTGGGGTAGGGGCATGTCAACATTGGCTTTCAGAGATCATGCACCCCACCTTTAAGTATATTGGAGATTGTACTTCCTTTAATTGTAGCAATAGGTGCTGGAATGGTAATTAAATAATAAATACATATGTAATACATACACTAGTAAAATCTATGTGACATTTTTTATGAGACCAAAATTGTAAAAAAGCCTCTCTGACAGATAGGGTTGGGAACCTTTTAAAAGGAACCAGAACCGCACGGAATTCTTAAGTTTCGGTTTTATAAGCGATTCCAATGCAATGCACGGGCAAAACGATATGAGCGGTCACTTGAAATAGACATCTTACCTCATGAATATTAATTACGTTGCGCTTACGAGGACTACTTCAACAGGAATAACTGACTGAAAATGCACATTACATTTCAAATATTTTGACGGTGATTAATAAACACAAATGGAATTATTTAAGTATTGCACAATTTTTAGCAATCGCTAGGCAGAACTGTAACCGGATTCGGAACCAGAAAATATCTTACGATACCCAACTGTACTGACAGAGAAATGATCTTATGACATAAATAAGAGGTACAGCTAAGTAAATGCTACAAACTTTACCATTCACCCATCACAGATGAGTAAGACATCAGGCTTTGTGATTTTGAGTGATGTTGACGGTGAGAAAGTCAGTCTGAGTCGAGAGGTTAATTAAACATTAAGAGATATTAAACCATTACATACTCTTCCCTTTCTTCATGACACTGTCAGCACATTATACTCAATCATGTGCTCTCTCTCTCTCTTTCTCTCTCTTTCTCTCTCTCTCTCTCTCTCTCTCTCTCTCTCTCTCTCTCTCTCTCTCTCTCTCTCTCTCTCTCTCTCTCTCTCTCTCTCTCTCTCTCTCTCTCTCTCTCTCTCTCTCTCTCTCGCATGTCTCCATCATCTGTAATTTCCTGTAGCTTTGATCTGAAAGAGCTATAAACTCTGATTTACTTTCACATCTGTATCTTTCTTTCCTCAGTGAAATGCAAAATGTGAAATTCACCCTTTTCCATATCAGCTGAATTGAGAGAAATGCTGTAAACATAATGATACAAAATGACAGAATTGTATTTTGGGGTGAACTTATTCTGCGTTAAGATTTTCAGTCCCTCCAGAAAAACGTGATTATGTGATCGCATGATTCAACACACAATCAGCCAAAGTTCACATATTCAGGGGCAGCATTTTTTCAAATACGCCACACTTTCTCAGCATAAATTACAGATTTCCATGTGCAAAATATGCGGGGCTTGTATTATTTCATTATCTCCGCATATTCGTAGCAAAAATCACATATATTTTAGCAGAAAGTTGAAAAATGTTGCATTTCACACAAGCGCAGCCATGTCCCCTGTTGCCGTTATGAAATGATGTGATTATGTGACGTGAACATCATTGAAAAGCAGCAAAACGTTTCTGCAAGTTCCCGCAGTTTTTGCAGGTTTCCGCAATTTTAGCAAGTTCCCACAATTTCATCATATAAAATTGCATAAATATCCGCAAATATCCGTTTTTTTAAGAAAATGTGCCGCAAGATCAAGGATTTTTGCCCGCAACAATCACAAAAAAACTTCTGAAAGGACTGGATTTTGTATAGGACTGATTTTCTACCTTTTCCGTAGTCATTTTCTCTAAACATTCTTGATTTACTGTTTGGGAGATAACCATTTGGTTTAAGCACTTCTATAACAAAGCAGACATCTAAAGATTTTTGCAGTTAGGAATGAAATAATGCACAATGGGATGATATTCTTCTCTTTTCCAAAGACTTAATGTAGAGATATAAATAGTTTTGAATGGAAAATGAAATTGCCATATAGCAGAGAGATTGAAAACATACAGTTGCTCAATAACAAATTATTCATGACATGAAGTAAACAGTCAGACCGCACTAGTCACATTTAATATGTTTACTTGTTTTTGAAGGTCATATGATATTTGGCTAGTATGATTTTAATGTACATTAGCATTTAAATTACTTTACGTTTGATTGGTTTCGTCTTATTGTAATGTAAAGGTAATAGGGGTTGTGTCTCATTCAAACTGATAGAGTTTCTATTTCAGTATACACTCCGATCTGGGGATTACATCCCATGATTCGTGCACCTTCATTTGTTGCTATGATACCAGGATGTACACTTGCAGAATAATTTCCATTGCTTCCTAGAAGTCAATTCTGAACAGGATCACAGGATCACAAGTCTTTTAAATATTCTGCATTTTTTAATCTGAATTGTATATTGTGTTGCAGGTTTGGGTCACCGTAAGTTCTGTATATGTATTACTGAGCTTTTTCGAATTAATTTAAATCTCCAATCCAATCATCTCCATCAGATCATTTCTGCCCTCTTATTCCTCCTTATCCCTGCTTAAAGGAACAGTTCACCAAAAAAAAAAGTCATCACTCTCTCAACCTCATGTTCTTACAAACCTATAGCTTAAAACACAACGGGATGAAGTCATGTTTTCTTATCATATTTCTAAAACAAAATACAGTTTTTTTAAACCACTTAGTGGTAAATAAATAAACTATGACATTGCTACGCAGGACTGTACTGTATATTTTATTTGTTTACATTTATGTCTATACAATAATAAAGAAAGGACTTCTTTAGGGGCCGTTCATATGTCGCGCCTAAAAATGCGTGGAAAAGGCGTGTAGGTTTGTCACATGACCTGCGGTGCACTAGCGGCATTTTGAAAAGTTGAAATGGTTTAAACTCGATGCGGTGCGGGCGCGCCTGGAAAAACCGCGCACGTCGCGACCGCATCGCTTCCATTATGAGCATGCATACCACGTGCCTACATTTGGAACAACAAACTTAATTGTGCAAAAGTGTGCGTCTTTCTTTTTTCTTCAAAACTCGAACACAGATTTTGAAAGTGTTGTTTTGGGATATTTGGTTACCATGGGAGTGGATGGCGACGGTCTCTGTCACCATCCACTCCCATCCTAGAAAACTCTTGAAGCTTTAAAAAGCAACTATTTCATTGCTAAAAAAAACATTGTTATTTGTGTATTTGGTATAATACAATGTTTATGGGTCAAAAACACATTATTTTCCACATACCGTATATTTTTTGTAGTTCCAGATTTCACTCTCTTCCTGAAACGCATGGATTTGAAAAGGGTGTCCCTAAATGGCCAGCTAATCGGTTCGTTGTGATTGGCCTGAATACCTCTGACGTCAGCCGGAAACGTGACGCTCCTTACCATGTTTCAAAGATTCACTCATAATGCAATGTTAACAAGAGTCGATGTCGGTCTTGTCTACATCACCAATCCCAGGAAGTAAACTGTTGCCTACAATCCGTGTGTTTGTTGTAGTCCAAGAAAAGATATTTAAATTGGAGACGATAACTCGCGTACTCGTTTACTTTGGAGTTTGCACCTTTTTAATATCGTTAACATGTACTAATACACACCAAAAAAATTTTAAAAACGTGAATCGGACTATAGGTGCTTTTATAAATACAAAAATATTGGGTGGTCAAACCACATGCAAACCACAATAATCACAATGTTTTTGTGTGAACAATCCCTTTGAATCAGATTTGCATCTTATATTAAACCTCCAGGATTGTTATTTGCACGCTCATGCTCACGCACACACACTAGACTCATAAACAAACTTGTTAGTGTGCTGGTTAAGATAGCAGGTTCAGGCTATATTGTAACACCTAAAGTCAGAGTTTAGTAGAGACTGCTTGTATACCGTCTGTGATGCCCAGGGGCACCAAACATTCCCCACTAAAAATAAACCTTCACCTAGAGCGGTGCTTTGTGCTGAGTGAGGATTTCAGAAATACTGAAGTCCACCTGAGGCCTGAGCAGCTGTGCAGTGCTGTAAACATCCACGGGACCCCAGCGGTCATTTAAACATGCGTCATCATCTCTACGATTGTCAGCCCTATGGCGCATTTTACAGTCAGAGGTTGCAGAGGACACTGGCCTGCAGATCGACGATGGCATGATGATAAAGACATGGCTTGCTCAACAGCAATCCAACTTCAAAGCCAAGATCATGATTAAATGCTCAAGTATAGTTTGTTTTTTTTTGTTTAGGCAAGCGTACCTACGCAGTCGAAAGCACACAGACTTGCAAATTATACTTCATTTGATTCGTACGTCTACATAGGCGCATTGCGACAAATGAAAATGAAACAAATTCCTCTGTTGTTGTATCATCTGTTTAAGATAAATCTTCCCCTAATATCACATAAAAAGCAAACCTATTACTTCACGTGTCAGTCATATTGTCTTAAAAGTTTCTTCTTGTCTAAATGTCCGGTTCTTGGCCATATCTTGCTAACTTGTAGTTCCTGTAGCATCACCACGTGTGCCGACACCATGCTGTCATTTGAGAGTACAAAAAGAAGCCCTTATTGGATTAAATCTCATTCACCTGGGCCAATAACTAAATCTGCACATGCTGATGAGCATGTTTAATCCGTTATTGATAAGAGGCCAATTATACACCCAATGAGAGAAGAAGATGCCAACATCCCAACTGTTTCTGAGCAGTCACAGCGCGAACCTCCTGTCTAATTAACATGCTCTGATGATGAACGCCCCACCGTGCTTCGCTGATCCGCATATAGAGGCCAGCTAATGTACTTCCTGAGTCTTGACAGAGCCAGGTAGACTGTTTATATAATGACTACAGTGGCTTAGCGCAGCTGAGATGTGATGGTGGAGAGAGTCATAATGACAGTAACATATCAGATCAGAAAAGTATAAGTAAAAGACTTTTGCATGGCATGTGACTTTTCGAGCAGGTGAAGAGCCTGATGAAATGTCACATGCCATGCAAAAGTCATGTGCAGTGAAATGGTGTTGGTTGGTGTTGCCTGGTCGTCTCTTTCAGGTCAAATACTCTCATAAAGAAGCATCATTTTGAAAAGCATTTTGCTGAGAAGTTAAAGTCATCACATTTACAGTTACCTGAATAGTAACACATCCAGTCTGATGGCACAGATGTTTGAAGGTAACTCTGTAAGCCCGTAGAGGACTGAGGTTTGCTATGACAGGTATGACAGTATAGCGTAGTAAAATATGTTGCCAAAGTTTTGTTTCCTCATTTATTTTTAACTTTTTAGCCCCACAGTATTAAAGATGTGGGTAATAGGACACACTGACGACAGCAGAATTCTTAAAGAGCACCTGTTATCCGATTCAGGATTTTACATTTCCTTTGGTGTGTAAGTAAATGGTAAATGCACACATTTATACACCGACGGCGGTGTCAGCCATGGAAGGCGCCATCCAGCTTGTCGGGAGCAGCTGGGGTTAGGTGTCATGCTCAAGGATACATCGACACTTGGTCAGGTGGAACCAGGGATTGAACCGCCAACCACACACTAAGTGTGTATTAGTAATTTTAACGAAAGGTACAAACCCCAAAGTAAACGATGATGCGAGTTATCATTCCCAACGTAAATCTCTTTTCTTGGACTACAACAAACACACAGATTTTAGGCAACAGTTTACTTCCTGGGATTGGTGATGTAGACAAGTCCGACATTATCATAATTCCTCCCGCTTCGGACTCACAGCCTATAAGTTAACTCCTGTTAGCATTGCATTGTGACTGAATCTTTCAAACATGGTAAGGAGCATCACATTTCCGGCTGACAGAGGTATTTAGGCCAATCACAACGTACAGATTAGCTGGCCAATCAGGGACACAGAGCTTTTCAAATCGGTGAGTTTTATATAAAATTAGTGCGTTTTGGGAAGACAGGGAAATCTGGATCTACAAAAAAGTACGGTATGTGGAAAATTATGTGTTTTTTAAACCTAAACCATGCGAACACATTGTATTATACCAAATACACAAATAACATTGTTTTTTGCAATGAAATAGGTGCACTTTAATCTGAGATGACCTTGGTGAAATAGGGTGGACCTCAATGCCTACTCTTAAATTACATAATTTTACAATATAGTAGTGCTTAAATGGATTACATTACTTATTATATTATTAATATTAACATATTAAAGCAACACCAAAGGAGTTTTTTTTTACCTTAAAATAACGTTTCCAAAAAAGTTTCAGTAGTTCATCCACTGGAAACAGGGTGAACAACACATCCTCATCCCATGGCGTCAATATTTGACGCCACTTGACCATGCGTCAATATGTTACGCGGAGGGTATACCCTTCGCGTCATTTTTTGACGAACTGGGGACTTCAATACTATTAGGTACGCAAAATTAAACAGTTGTCGCCTGACATTGGGGTTAGGGATAGGTTTGGGTAGGGATGTCATTATGTAAATCTAACCCTAAACCGACGCGAAAATGGTACGAAAATAGGAAAGAGAATGCAACGGACTCAATAGTATTGAAGTCCCCAGTTCGTCAAAAAATGACGCGAAGGGTATACCCTCCGCGTAACATATTGACGCATGGTCAAGTGGCGTCAAATATTGACGCCATGGGGTGAGGATGGGCTGGGGTGAACGGCACTTTCACATTCGCTTTGCAGCCCTCTATCGGCTAAAACCGCACTAAAGAAGTTTCCAACCGTCGGGGTCACGGTCCTGTAGTTCGAGCGAAAACTACAAAAACTTGCTTTACGGCAGACCTACAATCCAATCAGAGCCAGCTATGCTGCAGTATTTACGACAGTGGTAATGGACAATTACGCTTCTAACCTGTAGGGGGAGCAAAGAGCAAAAACTCTTTAGTGTTGCTTTAAGTTTTTTAATCATGGATCAAATCATTTTTCGATCAGCAAAAAAAAGAGCGCATCTGCTTGCGCTCAAATAGTTTAAAATCACTTGAATGTTAACATTTGCAAGGTTTAGAAACACATGCAAATGATAAACTTTCTATATAAATAGTTATTTATTTCTGAATGATGCGGTTATTGAGCGATTATTTTTAAAACGATTATTATCATTTATGCGTGAATTCTTCTGCTTTTCCACAAAAATATTTTCTGTATTTTTTTGACTGGGTGGAGCAGCCCTCAATCTTATGTGCCTCGCCACACTGGTAGGACAGATCTAGGAACTGAGAACAGCACATCACCCAAGACTTGGTGACATAAAATACACAATGACGATATATTAAAATATTCACTCTTTCCCCGCCATTGATATGTTAGTACGTCAATTTAGAGAAAAAGCTTCCCTGCCAATGACGAGTTTTTCCGGCAATCCGTAAATCTGCTATTCCACCAGGTAGCACTCTTTCCCAACTTATGAAATCCGGAAGCAACCCCTCAGTTCAAACTCCATGTGTGTTTAGATGATTGTTCTGCATCTGATCTCTATCAAAAGTCCTTCTTTAATTTTTCAATTAACACAAGACAAAGAGCAGATGATGGGAAGCAGCAACCAGCAGATGTTTTCCTAAAGACCTTTATAGAAAGGAAAAAAAACACTCACTAATGTCAGATTTGGCAGGCGGGGTGAGGTTCAGCTTTTCTGTAGAGTCATTGCTGTCCTCATCCAGAACATAATCGAAGTTTAGGATGAACATCATCACGACTCCTTCTTGGTTCTTCACGGGGATGATGTGAGTGTTGCACAGAAATTCAGACCCTATGAGAGCAAGACGAAAGAGTTAATAATGAAAACATATTTAGTTTTGGAAAGCATTTTAGTTTGCTTCTGTAAACACCCCCATCTGTTTTCTGGATTTCCTCTGGCTTGTAAATGAAGACATACGGTCAGAAGCTCGGATTAAGAGCTGTGATGGGAAATATAGAGGGGTGGGAGGAAAGTGCAGATTTTTAAAAGCAAAATAAAAACGGCAAAACTTAAATGGTTATAAATCAAAAAATGGTTCTGTTTAAAAGAATACTTTAGTGCCATATGCTGGATTATTAGAGCAGATTGAATTACTGATTTATATTTAGCTCTGTTTATTGCCCAAAGCTGCTGTATGGCATCAGAATACATGGAAGAATACAGAAGAATATAGCACACAAATTGTTTGATATTTTAGGATGCATTTATGGTGCTTTTGCGTCCATTCATTGTAATCGGTTTAAAAACAGCAACCGGTAAATTATTCAATATTTCTTCTTTTGTAGAACACAAAATAAAGAAATGTATGTTTTTACATCAACCCAAGGGCGAGTAATTCACAGAATCGTCATTACTGGATGAATTATTCATTTGATATCTTTTCTTACATAAACACTGAATAGTTAGCAGAATAACATCAGTCAATTGTTTTGCAAAGTTAAACAGCAATTAATTCATCATCGGGGATTGACAAACGCATCATATTTCGTAAACAATAACACACGTCATCATATCAACTCATCAGCACAGCTTAGTCATGAGTCCTCATTCACTTCCAAGCATTATTTATTAAATGATCAGTGAATAATGCACAGACGGTACATTACAGAAATACTCTCTTCTGAAAACGAGAGAGCGAGAGAGAGAGAGAGAGAGAGAGAGAGAGAGAGAGAGAGAGAGAGAGAGAGAGAGAGAGAGAGAGAGAGAGAGAGAGAGAGAGAGAGAGAGAGCGTGTGACCTGAGCTGCTGCTGCTGTAAATATGGTGAATCAGACTCAGAAGGTCAAAAGATCAAAGGTCAGAGTTTGTGTTTCTCTCTGCAGGCTCAGCCGCGTATGCTTACTCTTATCCTGCAGCGGCCGACACGTGCCTGCGTATGACGGGCAGCAGGACTATACAGCACAATGAATTTGTCCACTCGGACATCAATGTCCTTTTACTCAAATCCATCCTTATCTCTTTCTCATTGAGCCCAAAGCCCCTTTAGAGATGAAAGGATGTAAAAATGCCTCTCAGATTTCAGATATCTGCTGCTCTAGAGGATTATTAAAATGCCTTACCAGGGCAAAAATATTTGCTTGTTCTGTTTTGATAGTTTCGTAAATGGCTGTGAAATTACAATACAGCATGGCCTCTTGTACCTTATTGCATTAGTGTATGAGATCACCTGCACCTAAGATTAAATAGTAAGCTGTCCATTACTTCTACAATCTACTCCATTAAGGTGGTGTTTCACTTTATATGGTGCCACCCAACATGAACCAAATAAATCACTTTAAATACCTGACATCATTAAAGCATGAATATGAAGCATTTCTTACATCTTAAACAGTAAATCAACGTCTCCTGCACAGACAGGCATCATTAATATTTTCAAGAGAAGAAAAATGGATTAAATGAGGTGTGATGTATTCTTGTCTAATGCTGTTTAATCTATCAGTTCAATATGATCAAAAGGGCATCCGGAGTGAAAGTGCTTTGAAAATCCTCTGAGGATAAATAATGTCCTGGCCTTACCATGAGAAGATATGATCATGAACTTTGCATTCAACCTTTTACTAACCTTTTATAATATTAATAATACCAAAATATCAAATTAAAAGTAGTCTAAGGTTTAACTATAATTTAACTTTCAATTAAATGTTAGTCTAATTTATCAAATTTAGACAGCTATTTTAGGACCCCTGAGTTAGAAACCTTCTTGTTAGGAACACCACAGCAGTGTATTTGTTTAAAGCAGTAATTCTTAAAGTGTGGTCCGCGGACCACTAGTGGTCTGCCAAACCACCCCAGTGGTCCGCCAAAAGATGACCTAAACTAGTGTTTATACAATCGTCACATATTTAAGTAGATTTTTAATGCACTTGCAAAACTGTGATATCAGGTCTTGCCATTAACGTAAAAATGGATCAGTGGCTAAACCAAAGAATAGTCAAAAGAAGGATCAAGCGTCAACTGAAAGCAGCTAAAATTCACAGATCTATTAGTTTTGTAATGTACTAGTTTTCGTTTCATGTGTAAAATCCCTGTAATTTCAGTGATTTTGAACATTAAGGGGAACATTTTTTTCAGCATTTTATACCCACTACCTCAGTTTAAAACTAAGGGCTCTTTGGAATGACATTAAGAGGGACCTAGGCTGTTATAGTATGTTTAATTTCAGGTTTTTTCATATGTGCAGTTTATTGTTCATATTAAGCTGTAACTCATTTCACATTTACTTGTTCAAATGAAATAAAATTCATATAATAATTTCTGAACATGGCATTGCATTTGTGTTTAAAAATTAGTTTTTGACTTGAAACAGTTGCATATTAAACTTAAATTTAGCTTATCCATCCTATTTTGTTGTTTTTTGGGGGGTGTGTTAGAGTGGGACTCTGTTAGGTGGTCCTCAGAAAAAAATTGGAAGATAAAGTGGTCCTTGGGCTGAAAAAGTTTTTGAGAAACACTTGTTTAAAGTAAAGTGTGTAATTTCAATTACCTGATCAGACTTGGTTTAACATTGTATTCACATATGAATGTGAATGAATTAATAAAGATTCAACAGGCCTTCATTGAGCAACAGATTAATTGTCTTTAAATTCTGTTTCATTTAAATGTTTTAAATTTACATTTATGCATTTGGCAGACGCTTTTATCCAAAGCAACTTGCACATTTTTTATACATTTTTTTATTATCACATCAGTTAGTCATTTATCAAAATCAGTTTGAATAAAATGTTTATTTTCATTTTGTAGGCAGTTTAGCTGTTTGGATCATAGCAGTTAGAAACAATCAAATACATTTTGTGTTATTTATCTTTCCACGGAGACAGGCCAAATAAATGGACCACTTGACAAATGGAAATGTGAGTATGGATGTTGTATAGAGAGCTCAAAGGTTTGTGAGCAGTCAAGTTAAGTCTACCACTGCTAGTTACAGTTTATTTAGTCAGACAGTCAGCTAATAAACACCAGTGATGACTGCTCCTACAGAGACAAAGAGAGAATCTGAATGTGTGTAAGCCTTTCAAACACAGATTGAGCTGAACATATTCTTGCAATTTGCATCTTCTGTGAGAATCATTTAAACCGTCTGCTTACCGCACGTCAGGCATCTTTCAGGAGGACAGAAACAGGAGGGCTTTGTTTACAGCATCTGTCATTGTGGACTCGTATCGTTAACTTACAAATCCTAAAAGATACCATTGAGAACGAGGAGTGATGGATGAAGAACACCTACTGAAATTGTTGTTTATTTATATACGTTGTCTGCATTGTTTTAGCTTAACTTGTTTAAAGGAATTTTACAAGTCAGGTGTACAAATGCATTGAAGGGTGTAATATCTTCTCATCACTAAACGCAATTACAAAATAACGACAGCTTTTTATCTGTTTCTTGACCAATTGGTCAGAAAAACAATAGTCCCAGCCCAAACTCATGCAGCTGGGAATGGATTGGAGTATTTAGCCATTAATATTGCTTATAAAACAGAATGTAATCGCTATAGTATAATACTTATTGTATTGATATGCTTGGTGCTGATGCTGTATGTCGAGTGACATAACGTTCTCTGCCCAATTACACAGACCAGGTGTGTCGCGACAAAGTCAAGCAACAACCAGTTTGTCCATTCACACAAAAAATAAAAATGTTGCATGACAATTACAGCCGTGTTTAAGGTTTAATATGCAGCTTTGTTGAGTCGTTTTTCGCAATTATATTTTTCTTGATGATATAAAATTTCATCCTGATTATGACTAATTGAGATGAAAAAAGTATGCAAAAGCAATCATATTTTATGTCTTGTTATGCTTTGCATTGCATAATACACGGTGATTTAACACTAATGTCTCTGTATTGGTCAGTTCTTGGGTCTGCTGCGATGAGCTACAGTATATGAAATCATTAATGCATTCATTTCCTGATATAAAGAGTCGTACATTCTTTATGTAAAGACTAAATAGGAATCTATTATTGTTTTAAATCATGTCATTAAGTTTCACAATACTTTTAAGCCACTAATGACAGCTTTCTGTAATTAATAATGAAGGACAGACATGGATCCTGTCTGGTTGTTTGGTGTTTTGTTGTCTCTCTTTCACCTGCGCCTCTCATATTGCTGCTCTACACCATGTACTGTTACATCTCTACCGCTTTACATCTGAACTAACCGAACAACACGGCTTAGTCCCGACCTGCTGTATAAAGACACCGCTGAGGACATTAGACTGATAAAAGATCTGCAGTCATAGTGATAGAGATGTGACGGGTAAACCTCTTGTGTCCTAATGAAGGTAAAGTTGAGGGAAATGGGTCAAGAGGAACACTAACACCCTGGAGAGATGATATAGTCAGGTCTTGACATATTTTTTCAGGATAACACTCTGTAAAAGCTTTTCTGCACAATGTTTTTTTTTTTTTTTTTTTTGCAACGTGTTAGGTTTAAATAACAGTGCTGTTTTATATTAGTCTAAAATAAATCTGTTGCTGTGCATTTATAGAAAACCTTATATACAGGTATATAGAGTTGTTACTGCCTGATCTCAGACCTGTACAGTATCTTACTAGTGGTGCTTGGCAAATATCAATAGCTATTGCTTAGCTTTAAGTTTTAAGCATGTACTGACTTTTCTAAGTGAATGGATTTACCATTTTTAATTTCTCTGAGTTGGGTGTGTCCCAAACCCAACCACAGTGGGGTTAGTTGTCACACAGTGTTACAATGAAGCCTCGGGTATACAATGATAATAAAAATGAAAACAATGTAAATACTATTCATCAAAATGATAATTGTTAATACAATATCAGTGGAAATAACGAATGATTATGATTTTTTTTGTCTTAATTGTGCAGCCCTTTCAAAAAAGAACAATTGATATGCATTGATGCTTAATAAAAGGGTGGTTAGGATGTGTGGATATCTATCTATTAGGCAGATATATAAACAATATCCACCTTTAGTATATAGACAGAATTTGATTGAATTATTTGTGTTTTAACAAAATATTATTTATTTATATTAATTTTGATATTTCTGTAATGGTTAATCCATCATGATGTGTAAACTCTTTAGTACAGGGTTCCCACGGGTTTTTGAAATCCTTGAAAGTTTGTGAATCTGGGGGAAAAATTCAAGGCCCTGAGTTTTTGAAAATATACATACATAGATACAGGTCATTGAAAGTGCTTTAGTGAAGGATAATATCATAAAAAATTCTAGACCTTTAAATGCTTATATCTTCTGTACATGAATGTTGATTCATACCAAAATGTTTTTTTGCATAGTTGTGTTTGACACATGAAAACGTCTCGGGTTACGTATGTAACTGTTGTTCCTCGAGAAGGGAACGAGACGCTGCGTCTCTCTTGCCATACTTCCTGCGTCCCTGTAACGCCGACTTTGGCAATATTTCAGATAGTGATATACTTCCTGACTTTGTCGTTAAGCCTCACCATTGGTTGAATTTGATATACATATTCAGACGTACTTACCACTGACGCGCGTCCCCAACGTGTCACTGCAGTGATCCAGCGTGAGTTCCCTCGATAGGGAACTGTAACAATGTATCTTTAAAAGTAACACAATGTAACCTTGCTCTCACTTGAAATGTGTCCCCCTAGGGGTGTCACGATTCTCCAAATCCTCGATTCGATTGCATTTTCGATTCTAAGGCCACGATTCAATTCGATTCTCGGTTTTTACTTTTTTTTTTAAAGACATAAATTGCTATGCCATTATTATTTATTACTATTAAAGTTTCACATTAACATGCACATTGCGTGCTTTTCCTCGCATGGGGGTTTGTGGGCTTCACTTAACGCGAAAGAGCTTGTAGAAAGAGGATTCCTTCTTGGACGCACCTGCACTTTAAGCGCACGTCTTGTACTCCTAGCATCTAAAAATAAATCCAGCGTGCCCTAAGCAGCTGCGCTTCTCTCTGTCTCACTTGCACGCGCTCTTGCATCTGTCCGAACCCTAAACAAACTAAAGTAGTAATCCTTACGTATTTGTTCAGTTTTATGCGTTTCCTGTGAGCTGAGGCAAAATATTACCCGCTGCATCTTGGTGCCTCTCTCACTCTCACGCATGTTTAGAGAGCTGCGCTCTGTTCAAAGTCAGATCAGTAGTTAGTAATTCTGTTTATGATATGCATTTCAAAGAGTTGTAGCAATACATCCCTTGTGTTGAAAATATAAATCTCTGAGAGGTTTTTTCCCCCACTTGGCAAGCCGACCATACGTGACATGGGGGCGTGGCAGCATCGACGATCCCATTTTTTTATTCGAAGTCCGAGGTTGTGACTTAATTTCCATCGATTTCGATTTAAAATCGAAATCATGACACCCTTACGGGGCATTCACACGGGGCGCATGCGTTGACGCTTCCCATTCACTTTTAATTGGTGACCTCAAGCGTTGGCGAACTGAATTGTGGATCCGTCGGCGCCGCGTCACTGCCGTTGCTCGCGGCATAAATTGAAAATTTCTCAACTTTTCAAGCGGCAACGCGAGCGTCAGCCAATCAGATTGCCTTATGCAAATAACCTAGGCAGAGCCAGCCAATTACGTTTATGGAAGATTGGAGCATGTGCTGCGGCCACTGTGATTGGCTGTTGGCCACGCTTCAGACAAGCCTTCCGTCAAGAGTTAACGCTTTCGCACCGTGTGAATGCGCCGTTAGTCCCCACATTTAGTCCTTGAATTTGAGGGTATTGGACCTGGAAAGTCCTTGAAAGGTGCTTGAATTTGAAGTTAACTAAGGTGTGGGAACCCTGTTACTATTTCATATATATCACAGTAGTATTTCTAATGCTAAAATATAATTATTGTTATCCATGAATGATGAAATTGATTGTTTTACAAAAAAAGGCAAAAAAAATAGCAAACCACTTTATTGTTATTTTATTTGGATGCCGTTATTTACTTGCAGTCCTTAAAAGAAACCCGATTTGACAGATAGGGCTGTTAAACAGCCAAAAAGTAATCCTAGACTAACTGTGGATTCATACCAGACGCAAGTTCAACAATATGCGTGAGTAGTTTACATACAAAAACAATGCAAAGACATGATCAGACGTGTCCTCGCGTGGGACGATGCGATTGATGCGATATGGGCGGCACGTTTGCCACAAAAACATGCGCTACTCACCTCAAACGCGTCTTCACCCAAGTTGAAAATGCTTAAGCACATGTTTAAGCTGTCTCAACTGAAAATAACTTGAACTAATGCCATTGATTTATCTCAAAATACACACCAGTAACCTATTTTTTAAGACATGTTTATAAAAGATGCTGAAACATTTTAATTGAACTAAGCCTAGTCCTGGCTTTAGCTAAGCCTTGTCTGTGAAACCAGGCCTTAATGGTTAAATATTGATCTTTATTTATTAATGACTTCTGAGAAAAGTTGAATGTGTTCACTTAAATTTGCGGATAAAAATTATTAGATAATCATCTCACTGCTCAAAATGATGAAACAAATTATGTCAATTTCTGTCTGGCACAAAATTCACACACTTGTGTTGTTGATGCCTAGTTTGGGAGTCTTTGGTATTGTGATTATTTTTGTCTCCTGTTGTGATGTGGGCAACAGTAGTTCGGGTTTCTGGCTTGATTCACTGTGTGTTTGGGTTTTAAGACCTAAGGCAGATGGATAAACAGTACAGTAGTTCAATGAAGAGGTCTCTTTATATCCTGTATCACGATTAAAGTCACCTGTAATTTATAAAGCCTATCGTGCCACCGCTGTCATACAAAATCTTAAAAATAAAGGTGCTTCACGATGCCATTTTTGGCTAAATGAGAGTACCTTAGAAGTAACATTAGTAATATCTGTTTCACAAAAAAAATTGTTATCAAAAAGTTTTTTTTAGATTATATAAAGATATGAATGAAATGGCACATTATTGTTTGTATATGCACTGAGTTGCAGCAGATCCACTGTGATTCACATTGAAACACAAATCATTAGAGATTCAGTGTGTTTGGTTGGATTACAGTGGTTAACCTGTGACACTCACATGTAGGCTACTGTCACCTATAGTGTCATTGTATCAAGTAACCCATCTTCATATTACAAAAGCTTTTACATGACCTCATCATGAAGGTATGTCCCGGCTGAGGCTCTATACCTGACCGCACAGCAGACGTCTCTCACTTCATCTCTGTTTTTCCAGCTCACTACACACTTGCTGTTCCCTCAGGGCTTTTAGCATCAAACACAACCGTCAGTCAGCGTGAGCTCACCTTTCATTCACAAACGAACAACTGCCTGATCTCAGACCTGTACAGTAACTTAGTGGTGCTTCCCAAGGCAAATATCAATGTAGCCATTACTCAGCTTTAGGTTTTAAGCATGTGCTACTGATTTGGGAAATTAACTTTAACTTTTCTAAGTGAACGGATTTTTAATGAATTCTTAGTATTTATTAAAACACTAAAATTTGAAAAAAAGTTGTCTGTAGATTTGGAATTAAAACGGGGAAATGCACACTACTGTTAATCATCCAAGCCAGATTGTATAAACTCAAATTGGCATATATCGCTGTTCTGGGACCTGTCAGTTTTTTTTCATTTAAAAAAATCACTGCTGTGAGACCTGTGTGTTACTGAGAAATGGAGCTGAGAAACTGAGATCTGAGTGGAGATCAGTATATTTTTGACTTTGCATCTGCTACTGTTCATGACTCGTGATATGAACATACTGTACAGTATAGTTCCCTATTCAAGATGATGGAAATTTCATTAGATTCTTATTTCCACCATCAATAATTAAAACATTGTGGCACATTGAGACATCAATACACAAGTATGCATTTCACTAAGACGATCTAAATGACGACTTTTTGTCCTACACCCCTAAGGTTCAAACTGAACTTTTTGTCACACCTACTGCATCTATGAATCATACAGAATCATATAGAATAATTTTATAATATTTAATTTGACTGTATTGCATTATTTATGTATGCACAATACATGTTTGATGACAAAATAGTTTTTTTTTTTTTTGCATATTTGTGACAAACAGCACTGGTCAATGAGCTTCCATCTTTGTCAAGTCACAAAAAATATTAAAACACATTGTGATTTAATTTTACATATTCTCATGGTGGCTTCAGAAGCTTGTATGATTTATAATGGCACAGCGCTGATGTAAAATCATCTTTCAGACTTTATTCAGTGGTGCATGTGACAGGCAAGTTTAAACATGATGATCTTTAATAGAAACCTACACTTCATTATCAGTCTGAGTGTCATAACAGGAGCGTGCATTGCTTTAAAACTTCCCATTACATTAAGCACTATTTTATTGGTCTGTTTAATGAATGCATTACAAGGTGACAAAGCAATTTTCTTAGAAGTGCAACATAATCTTTATTCCTCAAAGGAAAAACT
Organism: Paramisgurnus dabryanus; assembly: GCF_030506205.2. Lineage (NCBI taxonomy): Eukaryota > Metazoa > Chordata > Actinopteri > Cypriniformes > Cobitidae > Paramisgurnus > Paramisgurnus dabryanus. Next base: position 2,524,131 of record NC_133351.1, read on the forward strand.
CAGAAGATGCTAAATAAAAAAATTTCCCATGCGGGCACCCTATAATTTCTTAAAAAAGCCACTTTATTCTCCTCAAGACACGGGCGATTGAAGCGCTGCATCCCCGGGGAGAGATTTTGTTTTATTCACCGGGTGAGTTTAGGCTTTTGAAGGCATTGGGCTAAAAATAGATCCATAATGGTCATACCTTCAGGAAAGACTGTGTTAAGTCATTAGCGAGCGGAGGGATAGATTTCACTCTGAAACTCCCTCTGCTGAGAGGCTTTTTATTCGCTAGACAACCCATCAGAGTCTAATGACCGCAGGTGAAGGGTTGCAGCTTTCACATTCACTGCATTCAGTGTTTTAGGAGTAATGCAATTTAAAGGTGACGGCTCAATACAGCAGCTGAGATCCATTATGGTGGAGAAAGCGAACGAGAGTCTGAGCAATCAAATTCTGAATGAATACACGAGCGAATCTGATTACAACATGTGCTTGGGTAATCTCCAGCAGATAACTACTTTAACCCAGTGATGTTGAACATTACTCAGGAGAAAACGCTTGAGTATTTCAAAGCATTGTTTCTTAAACTTCTTATAGTTACTTAACCCTCCAAACAGAAAACTCTAACCTATCTCTGGACTCGCGTACAAAAAACTACAGTCCCACAACGTATATACTGTGTTAAAGAAATCTGACTTTTTTCATGTTTAAGTGCTATTTCTACTATCAACTTAGAAAATGTGAAAAAGATCAACCCAGTAAACTTAGTTTTGGTAAACCATTCTCTGAAAGCATGTGAAAAAATAGCTAATTAAAATTTGGATCCTCTTGTGATGTCAGAAAGGGATCTTATTATAATTATACCACCCCTTAATCCGCACTATCCAACCACGGTGCTGCCATTTAGGTCAGTTTATTTGCATTTTAAAAGACACACACTCAGACAAAGGGCCCTATCTTGCACCCAGCGCAATTGACTTTGTCAGTGACGCATGTATCATTCGTATTTTGCACCGGCGCACAGCGGGTTTTTTCCTCCACAGACGCACGTCGGCAAACTAGGGAATGAACTTGCGCTCCCTGGGCGGTTCAGCGCAAAAAAGGAGACGTGTTGCAGCGCAAACCATCTCTTATGCTATTTTGCAGTTTCAAAAAACAGTTGCGCCACTGACCAAAAAAAACTAGTCTAAAGTCAGTGGCGCGTTGCGCGTGGTTCATTATGCTATTTTAAGGGCGCATGCTTGACCATAATGTATAGCGTGGACAACGCGCACACACTTTGCTTATCTAATCTACACAGATGCAACAGTTATTTTTGCAAATCATAAATTGTTACAATAAAAAATATTAATACACGAGATAAGGGGAATCATAGTGGTGAGCATTGTGGTGATAGTTTTTATTTATTGTGTGGCTGCGTTAAAAAATTCTCATACAAATAACGATTAAAATATTTTCATAAGTTTGTTTTGTGGCTGTATTACGTTTATTTTATGTAAATAATAATTAAAATGTTTTCATAAGAAACCTTAATGTATGTGAACTTGATTTGTAAGTGTTCTTTGGGGTTGGACCTTGCTTGCGTTTCTTGGGTCCGATTTCAAAGCCCCCAAACCCTTTCAGCGGTGAGGGTGGACGCAGCGATGTCCTCTGCTGGCGTCTGTGTAGAGCCAGATCCACCTCCCGTTACACAGCGTGCTCGATCTATGCTGGCAAGCTTGGGATTCCCCCGTCTCCTGACATCATTGTAGCGCTTGGCGCAACGATGGGGATGCCAGCTGATGAGACAATTGTGGCTATTTCCTCTCACGCCTGTTTAACCTACGCTGATTTGGGCGGGTTTCTCCCATCCCCATACAAAACAACTTCTCTGTCTTTGACTGCTCTTACAAGAACGTCGGTCTCCTCGGCTGTGAACCGCTCCTGGCGTGCGCCTGGTAAATCCGTCATAATAATAGCAATCCGCCATGAAACTTGCGCACTTGCGTTTAAAGGGATTGTTGGATGACGTTCTGATTGGTTTATTTGAGGTTACGCCCAAACCACACCTATGAATAATGAACCTACTTCAGACCAACCCCTTATTGATTTGCGCCTGGAACAAGAGTTATTTCTCCCGCCGGGAAAATAGCAACAGCGCCCAAGATCCGCCCACAAACTCACTTGCGCTTTGCGCTTCGCACTTGAGTTTCAGATCGTTAAAATAGGGCCCAAAGTGTCAAGTTTATATGATATTTTGAGCTAAAACGTCAATGTACTATGGGGACATAATATTTATTTGACATTTTAAAAAAGTCTTGTGAAATGTCCCCTTTTATATATTAAAACATGCATACTTTTGAACCAATAACTATGCAGGGTTTTCCAAACTGGTTTCATGGGGAATTGCTTGGGGTTCGTGAGTTGATGAAAAATAACAATAATTCATTTGAATAATTCAATAACAAAAACAGTACATACTTTTAGGGCATAGTATAAGGCGACTTTTATTCTTCATGCTAAGCACCGAGTATCCACTTTTGGAACGGTACAGTATGTGGTGTGATACTCTGCATGCAAGCCAAATTTAAAGAGCATTTTGCATTTCATTTTTTAAAGAAGTCAAGCATCATGCTTTGGAGGTGAATTGTGGGTTTTATGTCGGTGCCGAGATAGCATGAACGTGACTGAGGGCTTTAATAAAGTTCAAATTCCTGGTCTTTAATATGAACTAATACATCTACTGCAATTATTCATCTTAATGTGAATTTCCACATTTATCAAAGTCATTTGAGTTATACATGATCATATAAGAGAAACAATGCTTGAATGATTCTTCACTTATGTATGGTTGTAAGAGAGATAAATAAAACTCAATGGCCAAGAAAAGACAGTAGCAATTTCTTTTTGCTCAGCGTATCTCTCTAATACATTGTGACAGTGTTGGGGTTGTTAAGTTAATGGAGGAGGGGACAGAGAGCCAGTAACCCTTTGTTTGCCGTCTGGTGGCCATGTGCTTTGTTCTGCTCTTACTGGGGCTGCTGTGATCCCAAAACCATTGGCCTATTTTCATTTCTAATCAGCATTGCATCAAGTTCCCATACAGACTGATCTCCGTCTCATGGCCACTATATGAGCAAACTGATTGGATGTTATATTCATGATACTAGTGATGATTTCCCCGCTGGGATCTTTGATTTGTCACGTTCTGAAATGGTTAAAAGGCGTTTGTCATATTCTAATATTCGGCTTCTCATCTGTGTCTTAGAGCATTGTTTCTACACTATTGAAGTTGGGTGTGTTATATAATGAGAAATTACTCTATCCCCGAGGCGACAAACATTTTTTAATTTATGTTTACATTTTAATTTATGTGTCCTACGGTATAACCTCAACCAAAAGAACCAGAACAAAAAATCACCATCTGCATTTGTGTACTAATTTCAATCTTTTATAACTCCAACACTCCAAAAAAATTCTTATTATTTTTGTCTTGTTTTTAGTAGAAATATGTACAAATTCTAAAATTAAGATACTTTTTCTAGATGAGCAAAACGACTAAGAAAATAAGTCTAGTTTTTAGACCAAAAATATTGATTTTAAGTGATTTTGTGTATAAAACAAGCAAAAAATCTGCCAATTGGGTAAGCAAAAAATCTTGAACATTTTTCTTTAACACTACATTCAAGAAAAATTTGCTTACCCCATTGGCAAATTTTTTTGCTTGTTTTATGCACAAAATCACTTAAATTTGATATTTTTGGTCTAAAAACTATTTTCTTGGGTCATTTTGCTCATTAAGAAAAATTATTCTTAATTTAAGAATTTTTAGATATTTTTACTGAAAACAAGACAAAATTACTAAGAACAATTTTTCTTGAAAATCACTTTTTTGGCAGTGAACACTGCAAAAAATGACTTTCTTACTTAGTATTTTTGTATTGTTTTCAGTACAAATATAAAAAAAAATCCTAAATCAAGATGCATTTCTCAGTGGTGACTTCTTTTTCGAGGATGCATGTGATGCGAATCTTGTCCAAATTTATGTAGGCCCTCATGTGTTTGGCTCGTTATGTCAAAATATGTGTTCGTTGCATCATGTGAACCTATGTGCATCATGTGTCATGTCAAAATACGTGCGTGCTGCAGACGCTTCGAATGGGTTTATGATAAAAGAGTCACCAGATACTCGCCTAATCTCATGTGTAATCAGAGTTTAGTGTTAAGTAAGGGTCTTGCGAGTATTTTGTGTACATTACATAAACCTTTTGCATGTGGAGCAAGCACGTATTTTGACATGATGCATGATGCACATAGGTTCACATGACACCCCGAACACATATTTTGACATGACAAACCACACAGATGATACTCTGAACACATATTTTGAATTTGCGTCCATCAAAAGTGAAGTCACCGGCCGCCACTGATTTTCTTGATGAGCAAAACGACCGAAAACAAACAAGCAAAATTATCTGCCTATGGGGTAAGAAAAAAAATCTTGAGATAAGTTTACTTTTTTTCTTAACCACTTTATTCAAGAAAATGTCATGAAAAAAATGTCTTCCCACATTGGCAGATTTTTTCTTTGTTAAAGGCAAAAATTCACTTAAATTTCATATTTTTTGTCTAACAACTAGATTTATTTTCTTAGGTGATTTCACTCATCAAGAAATTGCATCTTGATTTATGAATTTTGGGATATTTGTACTAAAAAACAAGACAAAAATACTAGGTAATATATATATATAGCATATATAGCATATAAAGCATATAGAACTCATCATGAGCTTTCATTCAATAATTATCTCCTTGTCACCCAAAATTTTGCATTTCGTTGCGTTGTTTACATGTGCTATGATAATAAAGATTAAAGGTGCAGTGTGTAATTTTTAAAAGAATCTCTTGACAGAAATGCAAAATAATATACAAAACTATATTTTCAGGGGTGTATAAAGACCTTTCATAATGAAGCGTTATGTGTTTATTACCTTACAACGAGACCTTTTTATCTACATACACTGAGGGTCCCCTTACATGGAAGTCGCCATTTTGTGCAGAAAGAAGCTCTTAACGACAAAGTTTTTTATTAAGTTGTCTCTGACTATGATATGTTTGTCTGGTGGCAGCTACCGATGCTTCTCTATGTGTTTCAAAAGTGAGGGGTGAGCAGTGGACTAAGCCGTTGGCTGCAATTCACAACCTCACCACTAGATGCCGGAAAAGCTGCTGAATTGGCCAAATTGAATGATGTAATTCATATACAAAAACAATTCTTGTCAATTCTGTTGGTAAGTACATTTTTATTAAAATTCTATGGAGAGATAACCCTCTTAGTTGATCGATCCAGTATTTCTTTGTTTATCCTTTTCTTAACTTATTTGAGTGGTGCCTTTGAAAGACAGTAGACATACAAGACATACAGAGATGTCCTCTGTTAAATCATTGACTAGCTGGTCAGCAAGGGAGCTTGTTCACCTAGCTCATGTTCTGATGATCCACATGACCCGGTCTTCACTTCAGTGAAAGTACAGATCTAGAGCAATGATCGAAAATTCCCAAGAAACATTTTCTGCTCTAAAAGCTTTTGTTTCTAAAAAAGGATTTTTCTAATCGAATCACTCTGCTCTCTGTTTCACCCTTCACTTCATGTGTGAGTCAGATTAGATCTCAATGCTGAAAGCTCGAGAGGAGGAGTGGTAGACGATGCTGGCAGGAGGAGAGGAACAGATGGTTTAGGTTGCCTCTGGATGGCTTTCAAAAAGGGTTCCCTTAGCTGAGCAGATCTATTTCATTAGCAGTCATATCCTGATGTACTGGACAGACATATGCCCGAATTCATCTGCTCTTCATCTGCTGTTCTTCAAGTGTCGCTCTGGGTTCTTTTCAGATGTGCCAATAACACTAAATTGAATGTGTTTGATGAACCCTAAACCACTTTCACTGAAAAGTAAACCTTAGCACCCAAAGAGTTCGTAATAGTACCTCAGAGATACACATTGGTACTGAAGAGTGCATATTAGTACCACAATACAGTATGGTACATATTAGGACCTTTTTAATATTGTGGTAATTAGCAAATGACTTATCTGTGAGCTTCATTATTTTTTAAAAATTTGTGTGTGCTCATAATCTTTAATCAAAAATGCAAATCTCCTCCCCTCCTCAAAACAATCTCTCTTCACTTCCGGTCAAAAGTATGGCAGGTGGGCAGGGTCCAGGAGAAGATGGCAGCGATTAGCAATTAGCAACACGACCCAACTTCAAACGATCCAATCAGATCTCGGTGGACAAATTCTTATCCAGCCCTGCCTTATTTCATCTCAAAAGCCGTTTCATTCGGTTTTACGTCACCACGGGGAAAATAAGGCAATCGCTACTTCCGTTTCATGGCGGCTTTAAAGTTTACTGACCCAGTGACAGCAAGGGACCATTTTTTATGACGGCAAATTTTTTTTTTATATATATATTTTTATTTTGTTATATTTGCTGAAATATATTTTGGAATATGTTTCCAAAAATATATTTTTTGGCCTTTTTTGTATATTTTAAAGCTTTAAAAAATATATGGTAACACTTTACTTGAATGGGGTGTTCATAAGACTGACATGAAACCTTCATAATCATGACATAACACGTGTTATAAACATGAACATATTTTATGCACATTTATGGCAATTGTCATTAAGTGTCATTTGTTCAATTATGTCATTTTTAATGCAAAGATGACATTGTTTGAATTGTCTTTGTTATGACAACTTGACATAAGCCAGTACATTATAACTTGTCATAAATCTGTCATAAACATGACAAAGCAGAATAATGATCAAACTTAAGAAACTACTTAGCTTTATGGGTTAACATTACATTAAACTGTCATTTAAATGTCATTAAGTGTTAATATGTCAAATCATTTTAAATACCTCAAAAAATGCAACAGACTATATAAGATTATACTTTATGTATGTGTACAATAAACTGACAAATAAAATAAAATACAATTAAATACAATTAAATAAAATTAAATTATTTAATGTAATTAACTATTTTTCCAGCGATATTGACCCAACGCTGCATGACTTAACCCATTATTGTCCTGTTTTTATTGAATTTTAGGTAAATCGGTCTCCAAATGCAATAAAATATAATTTATAATTATAATAATTATTATTATTATTGGATAATTGATTTTATTTCTTAAACACATGGAGGAAACTTAAAAAAAACATTATGAACTGAAGAATATTTATGACGCTGTTATAAAACTATTTAACAGAGTATTAAAACTTAATGACATTTTAATGACAAATTCAGTTTGTATCACTGGTAAAAAGTGGTCAGTTATGTTGTCTTTGTAATGTCAATTTGTCATGACAAGTTATGATGTATTGTTTAATGTCAAAATGTCCTAACAAAGACATCTTAAACAATGTCATCTTTGCATTAAAAATGACATAATTGAACGAAATGACAGTTGTCATAAATGTGCATAAAAGCTCCTTAATGTTCATATCACGTGTCATGTCAGTCTTTTGAACACCCCTTCAAGTAAAGTGTTACCAAATATATTTAGCCTTCCATATATTCCAATTCAAGGAAATATATTCACGTCGCAATGGAAGAAAAACTTTATTTATGTTACGAACATGTAAACAGTTTAAAAAGGTTCAATAAATATTTAACTTCAAAAATATATTTAATAAAATTAACTTATTTAGCATATATTTAAAATATATTTTGGCAAACAATACATTTTGCCAAATGGGATGTACAGTAAAATAAGAAATGTATTTGCTTGCCCTTGAAATACATATTGAAATATATGTTGATATATGAAGTTTAAAACTAAATTTAGAAATATATTCAATTGAGCATTACTTTCTACAAAATGTATTTAGCATATATATTTAAAATAAGTTTTCGTCCAGAGAAATGTCTATTTTGCCGTATGGGTAGTGTTTCACAGAGAAATGCCCAGATGGGTACTAAGTAATTTCCTTTTTGGTTCTCATTTAGATTTTTGTAACAACATAAATATATTACGACACTTCTGTGTTGTATTTATCCATAACAAGAACACGAATGAATCCAGGGACAGCTCGTCACGACACCTGATCTCAAATTAAACTTGATATGTTTTGAATTATAACATCATTAGCTGTATTCTGATTGGCCGCCGGCTCTCACTCTCTCTGCCAGACGCTCTTGCCTCTGACCCAGCCAAACACACGCTACTATTTCATAACAGATGCAAGAGTAACCAAAGAGGTGATGGCCCTTTAATAATGCATGCTGCCCTTTTGAGAAGCAACCATCCTGCACCTGCTGTTACACTGTACCTGCAGAGCCCTTAACCATCTGCCTTCAGCTCTGGTGGAGAGAAAGACGAGGTTTAAGCCCTCGGGCCCGGCCCGTCACCGCAAATAAAACCCGGCACTCTCGATCACCACATGCCTTAGATCTTTCATCGTTTCTGTACGGTGACCGAGCTGTCTCATGTTTGATCGGTCTTAACTTCTGTCCCTTTAAGGCCACTTCACAGGCAGGTACTTTTACAGATCTGACAAACAATAATACTCGAGCAAACCCATGATACCAAACCTATTTGACATACAGTGTGTTTGTTACCTTCAAAAGTATAGCGAGAAGATAAAAAGTGGATTGCATACAGTTGCTCAGATTGTTCAGCAAGTCAAAGACATGGCAAGTGTGCATCCATGTTAAAGGGTGCCTTTTATGCAAAATCCACTTTTGCAAGGTGTTTGAACATAATGGGCTCTATCATACACCCTGCGCAATGCACCACAAGTGTCTTTTGCTAGTTTCAACCCCGCTCAATGATAATTTTCACGTTTAGCGCCACATTGTTTAAATAGCAAATGCATTTGCGCCCAATTTTGCGCCCATGGTTCTGGTCTGAAAACGAGGTGTGTTCAGGCACATTTTTGGTGCGTTGCTATTTTGAGGCAACTAAAATAGACTATGCCATTGACCAACAAAAACCTGCTCTAAAGTCTAAAGTCAATGACGCAATATGTTTTTGGTTATTTAAAGAGCGTTTTAGTAATATGCGTCTATAAACGGGACGACAAAGCGAGTTTGCTTATCACATACATGAATGGGCAGCAGCACAAAAACGCTTTTAAATATGAAAGATTAAAGGATTGAATGTAAAAATTATTATTGAGTCTCTTGGACATAAATGAGGACCGATTATGAGACGTTAGACGGCGTAAAGAGCTGCTTCACCTGTAGCCTGGTAAGTAAATAAATGCTTTAAACAAATGCATCTATTTTTAAACTGTTTTTTTAATGCTACCCTACTGATTTATTGTATATGATGACTCTGTACCTGTGGATATGGTGAGATGAGAAAAATTTTAAGTAATGCTTTTTAAAAATCCCATGGCGCTGTCCGAGTGCTGAAACGCTTCGGCTCTCCGCACGTTTGTAAATTCTTTATCTCTTGTTTGTATTTTTAGAGTACAAACCTTTTCTTGCATATTTGCAAATTATTTTATGAGATTACAATGATTATGTAGGATATTAATACATTTACAGCTATTAAAAGTCTGCTATTTGTACTTCTATGACTGAAAGAAAAAGGCTTTTAAAGGTTTTAATCCAAAAAATTAAAATTTCAGTAAAAAAGAAAACAACAATTTTTTTTACATTATTCTTAAACTGGGGGACTTCTTCTGCTGCTTAGTTTTTCAGTTTACAAAGAGATAAGACTCTCATTGGTTTATTGTACGTTACGCCCAAAACACACCTATAACTCATTTGGAGAATATGAACAACCCTTTTTGACAGTGCGCTCAGCACACAAACCATTTTTACCGTCGTTAAATTAGCATTTAGACCGTGCGCTTTAGACAATGCGCTTAGATTGTTAAAATAGGGCCCAATGTGTGTTGGCAGTGTGTAAACACAACCATCCTACGATGAAAAAAATCCACCCGCTCCTTGTTTTTTTTAAATCCCCATTAAACCAAAGCAGTCTCATCAAACATGCCGTTTTGATTCTCTTATCAATGTGAGGTCACATTGATAAAGCCCCGCCCACTTACAGTCCTGCATTACCATCGTTTCAACCCTCAGCGAGTTGTACTCTGTCCGCTAGATACTATTGTCTCAGACAATCAGATCTATTTGAAGTGAAAGCGCTCACTATGTATGTATGTAAGGAAGGAAGTGAGGAGCTGTAGCTGATTTGCATGTAAATCTATATTAGGGGTTCAAGCACCGGTTTTCCCGTTGTATATTCTGCTAACTGAAATCATTCTCTAAAGATTAAAACATTGCCTCAAACAAGTACTTAAAAAACAGATCTGGAACGCATTTAGGAACAACGGCATCAAGCAAATGTAATGAATTAAACAAATAAACGCACAGCTCATCAGCTTTGTGTGTGTGCTGTAATCCATCATGAGCTGACAGTGAAGTGTTCGGGCACACTGGTGTAACACGGCACACGTGCTGACATCTCCATATGCTTTACAACGGCGTTCTGACATCAGAGCTCATTAACCATAAACCCCTTCATCCATAGCATCCTCGAAAACAAACTCTCTTCACCAGGGAGCTTGACAGTTTTGCAGGACGATCGTGATGACTGCCGCTGAATGAGTCTGGGCTCACGGATGCACATTGATTTGCCTTCACGGTGGCTTAGGGATTGCATATTGATTCGGCGTGAAGCTGTTTGTAACCTTGTTAAAATGGTGTTCGGGGGCTGCAGGTGTCTCATAGAAGTCTTTACGCGAGTCATCTCATGGTACTTTAAAAACGAGGGATTTTCATCAAAAGTTTTGATAGTTTGACAACCGCGTTGTAAGAGGTAGGCAGGATTGCTCTGCATAATTTACAAGTGAATGCAATGAAGACAGTGTGAAAATATGGATTAGGATGTGTGTGTGCGCCCTTATCTTATTTGAATGTTGCAAAAAGCCAATTCAGATCAGCTCATTATTTTAAAGGTGCAGGATCAGTCCTCTTCATTAAGGTGCTTTATCAAATTTAATTACACCTTCTTTATAATTCATATCTTTAGAAGAATAGCCAGAAGTAGGTTGATAAAGGACGGCTGATGTCTCTCTGATACTCGTCTGATGTGATGTATTGTCGTCTGTGTGTACAGGGTGTTGAGTTTCACTCTCGGCTGCTGATAGCTCTCTTTAACCCAAGCTCTAATGATTCCTTAATGAGACCAAGTCTGCTCTCAGATCCAATTTTAATGCCAGTTTAAACGCTGGTTAATAATATCTATATACAGGGGAAATAGCTGTTTAAATGCCCTTCTTATTCACACCCAGTGCTATTCAGTAGCTTTATTCATCTATAACGGCAAAGACAATAATGATTGCACATCTGCTATTAAACAATAGCTTTATATACCGCACGTATTCTCTATCTGAACTTATTCGAATTGTTATAGACCTTCTTTATGAGCAGGTTAAGCCGACTTTGTCTCTTTGTAGTGTCGTTAACCCTTGCGGTACTATACACACTGAAAGCCCTAATGCTGTTTTTTGCTACTCAAAAAGTCAAGCAATCATTACTTTCATTTTGGATCCAAAACTTAACTATTGTTGTTCATTTAGCATATTAACTTACAAAAACATAAACTTAAAAATTCAAGTGCATTTAACTACAAAATGCTGTGAGCATACCCATCAGCCCTTGCACCTGAAAATGTTGAATTATTTAATTTTGGTTAAAGAATAACAACTGATAGGACATATAAACCATTGTTAATACAATTACTTAGAGTTTTAGCCTCTAAGTCATTTAGCAACTTAGGGCGCACTCACACTATCCAAACCAAACCGTGCTCGGGCGCGTTTGACCCCCAAAGCCTGGTTTGTTTGACTAGTGTGATCGCTCTGTACCGCGCCCGGGCGCGGATTGGTTAATCGCGCCGCGGCCGGGTTGCAGAGGTGGACCGGAGCGCAGTTCACTTGGGCTCAGGCGCGGAAAGCTGTGGTGTGAGCGCAATCGCGCCTGAGCGCGATTCAAAAGGTGAAGGCGTCAGTTGGGCGACCGCTCACCTTCATCTGCCTCCGTAAAAACCTTTTGATGCGCGCAGCGGGGTTACGTGAATGTCCGAGCTGCACACGTGACAGATCAATTAAGCAATATGATGACATGTGAGAGGGCTGTCTGTAATCGCGCACCAAACGACTCCGAATAAAAAACACAGACTTATCATTACGGAGGGTTCCAGTGTTAAGAGAGAAATTACTTCCTGCTTTTTTCAAAACAATCGCATCTTAATGACGAAAGCGCGCCTGGACTCGGATCGATAAAAAGTACAGTGTGAGTGCGTGCACCTGGGGGAGTAGGGAGGGGTGACAATCGTGCTGGGGCTTGGTTTGGTTTGGTTTGGATAATGTGAGTGCGCCCTTAAACATCTTGGATGACATGGGGGTGAATAAATGATCAGGATTCTTTATGAAAGTGGAGTAATCCATTAACAATTAAAGTTCAGTCTATGTGGCCCCCTAGTTAAGTGAACTTAAATATAAAAGTTTTTGGTAGACCCATTACTTAATTGAATTGAGGAAATGAGTTTAGCCAACTTGTTGAAGTTTGCAGTGCAGATAAGATATTATATGACTTAAATCACATCAGAAAGATGGTTTATCAATTGTGATACATTATATATCATTTTCATTTACTTTCATGCAATTTAAAAGAAATGTGACTGTTGAAATAAAAGAGCAAAAGTCTGTTAAGTAACCGATAATATGCTGTTTTTAAGTGACTTGACACTTGATTTTCTCCCCTACGTTGTTTTTCTTACAAAAAGGCAGAGTTTCTGGTGCATCTGGATGTTTGCTGGATCTATGAGTAAATTGATGATGATTTTGACAGATCGACCTTTGTTTAACATAGTTTTACAGTAAATTGAGAATGTATGATCATTGCCATATGGCATCTCAGTGCCATAATAGACTAATTGCTGTGTTGCCATATGGCGACTCTGTCGTGCAATGAAATCACACTAATGCATTTCCTCATTAATGGTTTTCATTGATAGTGGCAACCGTTATATTATTGTGATTATTTAATTGTTTAACAATTTTAACACTATAAAGACATGAAGAGGAAACATAATGATGATTTGTGATTCAAGTGTGCAAAAGCAATGTTGGTAACACTTGGTCTATGTGCTTATATACAAGACCAAGTCAAAACAGATGACAATCAAATATTTAAAGTGTTCTAACCGTTATGTCTATGGGATTTTTGATGATCTCCTCAATGCACTTATTGAAGCTATTTTATGTCCAAAAGTCTAATGGGAAAAATCTTCTATCATTAGAACATAATTTGTACTTTAGAGAGTCACAGAGACCTCATGGCTCATCAAACATATTCAGACTTCCGGCTCATTGTCACTAACCCATCTCTCTGTTCAAACACTGCTAACATCGAGAGAGAAAGCAGACGACGATCTCAGCTCTGAACACAGACGCTACCGTGTGTGTTTTCTTTAATCTTGTGTGTTTGAAGAGATTGGAGAGGCTGAGGGCTGAATTTGACTGAGTAGCTCTAGGCGGGTGTAAGGATGCCCACATTAAAGAGTGTGCTTGACTGCACACTTCAGCCGAGATCAGCTTTCCTCCATACTAAATGAGACGCTTACAAGAGAAGAGAAAGAGATCATCTAGTGACACTCTACTCTCATTTCTTTCTCTTTCAAACTTAGCCTACCTAGACAGCATTTTTGACATAATCCTGCAAAGGCTGTTCCTAAAGACAAACGGGGTGTCTATTTTCGTTTTGACAAAATTTAAGTCAGCATTACCTGTATCCTTCACGAAAAAGGCAATCCAAGCTCAGTGAAAAAGTATGAATATGTAAGTACGGTTGACCCAAAAGAAAACCCAAGCAGGTTTGACTCACCATCCTTGCGGTGGTACGTGATGGTCACCTTACGTTCCTCAGACCCCAAGAGTGCCTGGGCCACCTGGGCAATCGAATGTCTCGTTGTTTGTTCTCCATGTAGGAAGTCACATGTACAGGGCTTCTGCATGACGTCCGGCCGTGAGAATCCTGTCATCTCACAGAATGCGTCATTACAGTAAATAATAGCACAGTTCTGGACCCGGGCATTGGCTATGATAAACTTCTTATCTGTAAAGAAACAAACAAGAAGTGCAACACATATTAGTATTAAATGGATGTGGTGTTTGGTATAAACATTTTCTATTTTTTAATACTTTTCATACTTGCCATTGTTTTTCAATATCTTTGTCATTTTATGATTTATAAAATGGTTACATACTATATAAACCTAGATTTATATATGTCGATTTGATATAAAAATGATTAAAATCCTCTTAATGCGTACTGTAGGCTAATCGTTGGACACTCAGCGCGTCTGCGTTATGTGAACACGAGCGCGCTGTCATTCATATATTTCTATAACACTGTGTACGTAAACAATGTGATTTACACGTGTGCCTGGTCTGTAAAGAGCAGATGAATGTTGTCGTGTGCCAGTCTTCTTTATGTTTCCACAGTGAATGAAATCCATTAAGTGAAAGCCTTTGTGTGCTCTTTTCTTTGTTCCTGTCATTTGTCCTAACGCATCTTTAATATCAGATGTAATTTCGCATTTTAAGATTTTTAGATACACTGCGGTGCAATTGTTACTTTATCATTAGTTAGTTTAATAACAGCCTTGTATGAAACAGTAGTCGAGGAACAAAACGAAAACTGAAGATGGATATACAGTAAGGACAAAAAGAGGAGGGGGACTATATTATTTACTTTGCTTAAATGTTTAGACGCGCAACGTATGCATTACTTTTTATATTGAAGACAAATATATTGCTTACTCTGTATATAATATATATGTTTCTTGTACTTACTCTGTCCTTCGAATTTGCGTATTATCATTCCAAGAAAGGTGTTTTGAGGAGCGACATGTCCTCTCCTTACAGGCATGATGACAACAATCTTTAGATGCGCGCAGAAAAAAACCCGCGTCTCTGCGTAAAGTTACCGGCTCTCTGTCTGATCTCTTCACTTTCTGTCGCCTTTTGTTGCTGTTACTCAGACGTTACGGTGTGTTTGCAGTCACATGCGTGTCGGACCCTTGGATGAACTCTTCGCGCCCGACACCGGGATGAATGGGTCGTGAGGGCGACTCGGGTGAGATTCGGGTGATGAAGCATCGCTGTCCGCAGACGGATGGAGTCCTGTGGTGCTGAACGGAAAACTGTGAGGCTTTATTCGGCTTCAGCCGAAACCAAACTCACCCGGGCGCGGATTCAGGCACACTGGCGCTCATTTCGTCGATGATACGTAAAGTGGGCAGAGTTACTGCCCTCGTGACACGGCACACAATTCAGTTTTCCCTGATTAAACAACCAAACATGCAAAGATCAAATCTATTCAAATGTATTTATATAGTGCGTTTAACATTGTGCATCGATGCAAAGCAGCTTTACGGAAATGTTTTAACAATGAAAACTTGAAAAATGAGGCATCACAAAAATTAAGAAACGGCATGAGAATATGCAAGCATGTAAAAGCAAAAAAATCGGTTTGTACAAGAAAACATAACTGAAATAGAAAAAAGCAGTTACCTTTTCATAATAAAAGTTTGAAGTGGTGTTTTTCACAACTTATGGCATTTCTTATCATGTGTCTAGTGCACATGCAGAGATCTGTCCATGGTACTGAACACAGCCCTGATCCGCCCATCACCACTGCAGCCCTAAATGACTACCAGGCCTATATTTTGCAATCTCTTAATACCCCAGCCTTGTAAACATGATGCAAGTTTACTGAATGGGCTTTTCCGCTGCTTTGCGGCGTTTGCTTTAATCCATATATGCCCTACTGGAGATTTCAAAGCTAATCTCCAAGCCCGGGCTGCTTGCAAAGAAAGAGAGAGAGAGAGAGAGAGAGAATGGAGAGATTGTCTTACTGAAACATCTGTCCCAGTATTTCTGTGAGGACTGAAAACCCATCTGCTCCATTGAGAAAAAACGTGGGGACGGGCAGCAATGAAATGCAAATAAAGTCTCTAACTTGCTGCTCATTATGCAAAAAATTGTCATTTGCTTTATTAAAGGTTTGCATATCATAAATGTTATGGCAAATTGTCGGATTTATCTTAATAACCCTCAAAATAAAGTTAACAATAAGCTGAGTGCTTTAAAACACATTGCAGAGTTATAGGCTTGTGTTTGGGAGTTTACCAGTGATGTGAGAGAGGTGATGTGGTGCTGATGCTGACTGAAAGCACAGGATAAGCCTATTGTTGCTATAGCAACCGTTTCAGGTGATTTAGTTTGTCTAAATTATTTAAGTTTGTGGGTAAATGCTTTCCAGAAAAGCCAGTGAAAATGGAATAAAAACTCAAAAGTAAATCATCCAGACGTGTTGCAAGAATTGGAATAATCAAAGTTATACAGAGCATTCAATCCATATCTTTATCAGTATTTGTTTTCTGGAGATCAAACCCATCACCTTTGTGTTGTTTATGCCATGCCCAACCATGAGCTACAGAGATTATGCTTCATTTTTTAGATTTAAGGAGAACAAAATTGTGCTTGTGGACTTTCAGGGATGTTGACACCAGATCTACACCACCAACATCCTCAAAAGCCCCATGTGTGCAGTGCGGCTGTTGTAGTAGTGTACATTTTTGATGGTATAGCAATTGCATGAATGTTTCAGAGCGCGCTCAGTTTTTCCTTGAGTGAGTATGAGAGCTCTCTGTGTGTGCGCTCTTAGTTGTCTGTCATCAGAAGAGACAGAAGCACTCAAGATCTGAGAGGCTGTAATTTAGACTTAATGCGAAAATATCACACTGAGATTGATATTCTCTGAGCACAAATGTGTGTGTGGAAGAACAGCACGAATACACAGATGTGTACTTGATGATGTGTGGAATAGAGAGGGATGGATGTAGTGTTTATAGTGTGCATGCTCATACACATTTATGCATGAAGGTGCATTTAGTTTTTAATGAAAGTTGTAACCCATTTTTTGCTTCTGTGATATTAAGATCATAATATTTCACATAGGTTAGGAGTTACAGCAATTTGCTGTGTACACTAGTAGTTTTTAACTGATTGAAAATGGGATCACAAAACCAGCTGCAGTGGCATGTGCTGATCAAACTAAAATCTATTATTTATTAATATAAATGTACATAAAAACGTATTGTTTCTTCTTTTAAACCCACTCTCTATACCTGATGGGTCTTGTATGTTTCACCATCATCTCATACTTTATAAAACAGTGAAGGTCACACTGTGATGTACATGAAGTGACCGGGTTTATTCATATTAACTAAATTGCACAATGTTCTCTCATCAGTCCAGCCCTGTTGACTTTGCTGGGGTGTGAGTTGACGGCGGGTAACAGGGATGTTACTAATCCTGCGTGTGAGATTTAAATGAATCCTAGCGTGAGAGATAACCTGTTATGATCTTCTTCCCATCTGGACACGCAAGAGAAATTGACCATTTCAAGCAATGCAGGGCGTTTTGATGTGATCATATTTTTGTGAGAACCATGTATACTTTGGGCTTCTGCTCATTCGTACACTGTAAAAAGATTCCGTAGAAATTACAGTATTACTGGCAGCTGGATGCCAGTAACTTACTGTAAATTTAAATTGATGTTATTTACTGACAACAGTTTGTTCAAAGTTAAATGAACATTAAACATTAACAAGTCTTTGTCTTACAGAATAAAAATATAAAATAGCAGCCTCATGCAAAGCATTCTGGGAACCAAAAATCCTCATCAACCTTTTTCTGTGTTTTTCCTTCAGATTTTGTTTCCCAGAATGCTTTGCTTGAGGCTGTTATTTTAGTTTTATTCTGTAAAGATACAGACTTGCTAATGTTTAATTTTCATTTAACTTTGAACAAACTGTTGCAGGTAATTAAAATAAATTTAAATCTACAGTAAGTTACTGGCATCCAGCTGCAGTAATACTGTAAATTCTACGGAATCTTTTTACAGTGTAGACTTTTAAAATGGTGTGTGGCTGAAATTTGATCAAACTTAAAACCAAGGAAATTATGCTGTTTACTAAAACTGTGTCCGATGATTCGAAATGAACGTCAGAAAGTTGTTTATGAACGTGGTCTATAGATTTACCAGGAAAAGCCAAGACAAACAAACTTTTCTACATTTGTTTGTGAATCCACGAGATTCAACTGTTCATTTTCCTATATAGTCTATAATGTACTGTATGTTGTTGGGCTTTATTGTAGTACCGGTATCTATACATTTTTAATGGTTACATTTAATGGTGCAGTGTGTACATTTTAGCGGCATCTAGTGGTGAGGTTGCGAATTGCAACCAACGGTTCAGTCCACTGCTCACCCCTCGCTTTTGAAACGCAAAGAGAAACTATGGTAGCCGCCACAGGAAAAACATGTCATTTACGGAGACAACTTCGTAAAAAGTTTGTCCATTAAGGGCTTCTGTAGAAACATGGTGGCACAAAATGGCGACTTCCACGTCAGGGGACCCTCGGTGTATGTAGATAAAAACATCTCATTCTACGGTGATAATGGTTCATTATAAAAAGGTCTTTATACACCCCTGATAATATAGTTTTGTATATTATTTTGCATTCCTGTCAAGAGATCCTTTTAATAATTACACACTGCACCTTTGAAGGCACTTTTGCACACTCGCCACTTGATGTCCATTGTAAAATCTGTGTCCTGAACAAAAACTCAGAGGCAGTGTCTTTGAGGCTATAGATAGCCTGATTGATCTGTATGCTGCTAAATACAGGTACACCATAGCAGAATGAGGACACAGGGACTTCGCTGTCACATTTCACCTTCAGTATATACATTTTAAACCTTGTAATTGATTCCATACAGTGGGGATTAATAAAACTGGGTGGGTGATGTTTAAGGTATGCTGCTCACACATGAATGCTAAAGCATACTTCTCATTGATTGATTCTTTTTTATCATTGTTCCTAAAAGTCTGTTACTTGTCTTTATAAAATAAAGAAATGTGTTTTGCTAGCTGACAAACATGTAACTCATTTTCAGCTCGGTATTTGCATTACAGACTTAAATGATGCGCCAAGTCATCCAACTTATTACGCAAAGCTGTGCACAACCAGTGTTGGGCAAAGTTACTTTTAAAAGTAATGCATTACAATATTAAGTTACTCCCAAAAAAGTAACTTATTTCGTTACTTAGTTACTTTTCATGGAAAGTAATGCATTGCATACGTTACTTTTAAGTTACTTTTTCTTGGCTGAGGCTTGATCTTTTTCAGGCCTTGCAGGTGTTTTTATGACTGTAAAGTTCTGCATTTAGAAATTGCATATTTCATCACAAAAATGTCGAGCTCTGGCCTGCCATCTCAGTTTCTGACTCAAACTGTTCCCACACAGGCGTGTACGCATAGAGTGCATAATGTGCATAATGTTACTACGTTTAGTTTAATTCAGTACCTAATTTTTTTAACCAAATTATAAAACTAAAAAAAGTAACTTGCATTATTTTTTTTTAAAAAGGAACTCAAATATGAATGTGTACATTTATAAAGTAATGCGTTACTTTACTCGTTACTTCAGAAAAGTAATATTATTACGTAATGCACGTTACTTGTAATGCGTTACCCCCAACCCTGCTCACAACCCTCTCATGATGCCCTAGCAACCAACCAAGATGTCAAAGCAACTGCATGGTAATGCCCTAGCAACACCCTATAAACTGCATAGCATCATTCTAGTGACCATACCCAGACAACCTGGTCACCTTGCAACCAGCCGGAACACCATAGCAACCGCATAGTAACACCCATAGCAACAGGCATCCACTACACAGTGGCATCATGGCAGTTTCTTATGTGCAACCACCACACGTATGATCTTCCAAAAAAGATTATTTTGTTGGCTTTGTTCTTCTATTTCTCTACTGTGATACCCTGAGAGAAAGAGAAAGAGAGAGATATGCCTGGCTGAGTCGCTCTTTTGATTGATTCAAAAAGCCGATGCTCTTCTTCGTGACAGGCCGCGATGGCTCGTTCATTTTCTCCTAATCTTTAGAAATGAGGAGCAATTGAAGAGCAGCAGGAGAGAGGAGCAGCTAATCCACATCTCTCAACAGGGAGCTCACATCTCTCCTGCTGCCACAGTGATGCTGAAACCACTTCTACTTCTCATCTGAACCTCTGGTGTCTCTCACGTTATTCTCTTATTGTCTTTCTACTCTCTCTCTCTCTCTCTCCTCTCCTTCCATCCATCATGATACCAGCAGCCTTTTCTATGGCAATACAACACATCAACCCTGTATCATGAAATTATGTACCTATAGTCATGTAAATTTGTGAGTCTTTTCCGTGACACTGACACGTTTTTCCGCCTTTTTGCGTGAACATGTCACATATTTCTGTTTACGTGTCACTGTCACGTATTTGTTACTCAACTGGTTTTCAAATCATTGATGCTTCAGTTTAGGGTTAGATTTGGTATTTGCGTTAGGATGTCACTTTAAGTACTGGTTTATACCTTTTTTCATGATTTATTTTTTTATGTTTTATGATGTTTAAACCATTGTCGCCTGGCGTTAGGGTTAGAGTTGGGTTTGGGTAAGGATGTCATTTTATGTAAATCTGCACTGCAAAAAATTATTTTCAAGAAAATATTTTCTTAGTATTTTGGTCTTGTTTTCAGTAGATATATCTTAAAATTCTTAAATTAAGATGCTTTTTCTTGATGGGGAAAACGACCCAAGAAAATAAGTCTATTTGTGAGACCAAAAATGCATAAAACAAGCAAAAAAATCTGCCAATGGGGAAGCAAAAAATCTTGAAAATTTTTCTTAAACACTAAATTCAAGAAAAATTTGCTAACCCCATTGGCAATTTTTTTTTGCTTGTTTTATGCACAAAATCACTTAAATTTGATATGTTTGGTCTCCAAAGACTTATTTTCTTGGGTCGTTTTCCCCATCAAGAAAAAGCATCTTAATTTAAGAATTTTTAGATATTTTTACTGAAAACAAGACAAAAATACTAAGAAAATTGTTTCTTTAAAATCATTGTTTGCCGTGTAACCCTAAACCGAAGCGACAATAGTAAGAAAATAGGACAAAACAGTTGAGTTACAAATATGTGACACATAAACAGAAACACGTGACATGTTAACGTAAAAAGGCGAAAAAACATGTCAGTGTCACGGAAAATAAAAATTTACTTGACTATAGGTATGTCATTTTGTGATACTGGGTTGAACACATAGATGTTTTTGGCCTATTGTATATCTCTTTTCTTTCTTCATTTGTCTCTCTGTTTCTCTCTGGAAAAACGCTGGATGGATTAAATGGAAATATAGATAAATAAAATGCAAAAAGCAGGCTGTACTTTCATTTAATAAAGTTCTTCTACCCGCTGTCCTAGCCGCTAAATATGAGCTAAACTTTTAAGACTGTTACACAACCAACAGTTTAGAGCCGATGTACACTGTATGAGCCACATTGCAAAATGCTAATAAACGCTTGGCTATAAAAACTACAGAGATAACATTTTGACATTTGCTGAATAATTATAATTATTTTTAAATGTAAATATACCACACTTTTTTTTAATGGCTTGGTAATATATATGCATTTTACATCTGACATTGTATTTGTAGTATTTTTCTGTGAGATTTCCTTAGCTAGTTAGATTTAGGCTCTCTTCTAGGCATAAGTACACAAAGTAACAAAGGGCTGTGCATTGTCATGGTTGCAGGCCTTGTTTTGAGTACAATGCAACCCAAAGCTTCTCTCTCCGCTTTTTTCCATTCATTTAGAGAGGTGATAAGCGTCTCACCATGCGAGAGCTTCTATCTTTAGAGAGGAGAGACCATGTCCCGTGAGAAGAGGCCACAATGTACATTCGCTAAAGAACAGACACATCCCACCTGTCACGCACTGATAGCACAGCCACCCCGTCATAAAATTCTTCCCTTCCCTTCCCTCGTTCTCTGTCTCTCTCTCTCTTCTCTCATTTGCCATCGTGTTGGGTGTCAGCTACAGATGGTGTTACAGCCTGTCGTAAACTTTTTCTTGCTATTTTATCTCTCTCTGTCGGCGCCTTTCCTTTTTATATCCAACACCATTTTCTTTTGTGTGTCATGTCACCCGGTGGTTTAACATTGGGTGATTCAGAGAAAAAAGAGAGAGGGAGACAGCTCCAAGTGGGGAGGTTATCTGCATTGATGAATGTGCATGGTAACCCCTCGAGCTCAACTTTGGCATCTCTCCAGCGCCGCCCTACTGGAGTAATTGTCACCTAGAGTAAAAACATATGTAAGCACTTCATAACCCCAACTGATAACATACTGGAGTGTCTAGATTGTAATGGTAATGCAAATGATCTTGACAAGTATGTGATAAAATGTGCCATTCAACCTATATCTATCTGTGTGTCCATATAATCACCAACTAAACTTTCTTGTAAGGATTTGTCTGTACAACATCAAAGTTGGCCATGATAACTTTATTATTATTAAAGGTGCAGTGTGTAATTTTTAGAAAGGATCTCTTGAAAGAAATGCAAAATAATATACAAAACTATATTATTAGTGCTGTATAAAGACCTTTTATAATAACTGTTATGTTTTTATAACCTTAGAATGAGACGTTTTTATCTACATACACAGAGGTTCCCCTTACATGGAGGTCGTCATTTTGTGCACCATGTTTCTACAGAAGCCCTTAACGGACAAACTTGTTGTCTCCAACGAGGAAATGTTGTCCGGTGGTGGCTATCGTAGTTTCTTTATGCGTTTTAAAAGCGAGGGTTGGGCAGTGAGCTGAGCCGCTGGTTGCAATTTGCAACTTCACCACTAGATGCCGCTAAAATTTAGACACTGCACCTTTAAATATTTAGTACTCAAGTATATCTATTAAATGCCAGTGTTTGATCCAAGTGAATCCCCCCCCCCAAAAAAAAAATTGTGTATATGTGACTCTTAATTAGGGTTGCAAAGGGGGCGGAAAAGTTTCTAGAACTGGTACATTTCTGGAAACTTTCCATGGGAACCTAAACTGTGTATGAATAAGTGAGTGAATGGGTGAATGTAAGGCAACTTGTAAAGCACTTTGGATGGCCATGGGTCTTTGAAAACGCTATATAAATGGAGTCCATTTACTATTTAACCTGGGGAATTTGGCAAATATTCAAAATTGGAAACTTTATGGGAATTTATGGGAATTTACCGGAATTATTTAAAATAAACTATATCATACAATCATAAATATCTATAGAGCCCCCAACTATCGCGTGCGCACGTGACACTATCGCGTTTAGTTTCACGTGAGCACGCGAAAGTTTCACGTGAGCACGAGAAACTGAACTTTAAAAAAAAATTTGCACATGAAAGTTTCACGTGAGCACAATTAAACTTTAGATTTTTTTACTTCAATGTCACATTAAGTAACACAAAAGCATAATAAACATTATTATAGTTATTATAATAGTGCTACCTTACATTTAGATATCTGATTTACTGGCCAGCTACCTACTGTATAAACACATGGTTTTTGCTAGTTAAACAAAATTATGCGGCAAGATTTTTTTTAAACTACATTTAAGTTCCCTGTTATAGACAACTCTGCAATTTTTTCAAATTCCTAGTTTATTCACATGAATTCCTGTTAATTCCCATATATTTCCGTTAATTCCCATGGAAAGTTTCCAGCCTTGAAATTCCCAGAATTTTGCAACCCTACTTTTAATAATTAACATCATTCCGTTGAAAGGATTGTTGTAAATGAATGAAATGTATGCATGAATGACAGGAATCACCTTTCACATGAATGAAATCATGGCTGTGGATTTACAGGACTCAGGATTAGCTGTGATGATTGTGTACAGTACAATTAGGTCAGACACACACAGGTCTCTCTGCTCCCGTATGAATACAAAACTGATGTATTTTTAGTCCTGAATCTTTTCTGGGTAACCCTGGGTAAAGAAAGTATATTAACTTTGTATTTGTGGGTCATTAATAGACAAGCTACAGTATGATGTTATTTTCATTTACTGTTTTTTTTTTGTGTTTATTTATTTCTGTCCAGGACCCCATAAAAAACATATATGTCATGCTTTGAAGGATGGAGAATCAGTCAGTTGGCAAAATTTGTTACAAACATCTTTGCAAGTACTGTATGTGATTTAAATCTTGATTTATTTTTTTGTGTGGCTTGTTTTAATATCTCACACAAAAACCCTAAAAACATAAACCTGTGATTTGCATTTTGCTTTGATGTGATTTATAGTTTTGCATTGTGGTATGGCTCTAATAGGCGTTAATCTTTTTTGTTGATTTTGTTTTTGCTAATTTTCTATTTATATCATGTTAAGTTTGTGTTAAACTGCATTTTCTCTTTTAAAGCATTAAAAAAGTATTAATTCGTTTCATGCTTGAGAAAGTTATTTTTGACGGTCTTACACTGGTGCATAGGTGTCTTTGATTTCTGCCTTAAGTGTTTAAACTCTCAGGCGATTTAAAGAACAAACATACAACTGTGTTATCAAACCACAAAAGCGAGCTTGTGCTGAGCTCAATGGCCTTGCTACCTCACCCTCATCTGTTCCTGACCCGACCCCCACCATTGCACACGTTACTATAGTGACCATCGTCCCACCATCACAACCTGCTTTTTCTCAATGCAAATTGACTTTGTGCTTCAAAAGACTCCCAGATCCTCAACCCTTCACAGCATGACCAGAAAACTGCCCTTCCCAATTAAACACAGTGTCACATTTTAACAATGAAATGATTCAGACACTGAGTGTTTGTGTGTGTGTGTGTGTGTGTGTGTGTGTGTACAGTTTACATCGGCTGATGGGTCTTGGACAGAAAGGGACAAATGCACAATGCAAATAATAAAATGCAACTATTTCATTGTACAACTGTTGCCGCTTTCCATATCCTTTAGTGTTAATGTATTTTAAAGGTATACAATCAGTTATTTTGGTGCAAAGTCATCTGAAGCCTTTTAAATTAGACAGATCTGAACATGCACAGTTAAAGACCCACAATTCATTCCCAAAACCATTAATAAAAATATAAATACTACAGTCTAGGTTAAATACAGGTTCACTTGATGGTTTGTGCCATTTAATGTCCAATGAAAATTCAGATTTCTAAAGCAAAAACAGTCAAGAATCAGATTTAGACTGAACTAATCCTTGAATGACTTATTTGGGTTTTAGGTGTTTTAATTGAAATTATCCAGGCACACAGACTCTCTCTCTCTCTCTCTTTCTGTGGCCCTCAGAGGACTGTGGGATTGTGGGTAGTCTGTCTGTCTCCACAACACCGCGTCTGGCTGGCAGCCACACAGACATCTGTAAAGGGTGTATCTACACCTGAGTCTTCTTTAAAATAAGCAAACCAGACTGTTTTAAAGACCATGCCCTTACGAAAATGAACCATGGTTTTACTATAGTTAAAAAAACATGGTTACTGTAGTAAAACCATGGTAACCATAAAATAACCATGGTTTTGACAACCATGGTTTTCAAAAACCATAGTTAAACCCTGGTTAGTGTAGTAAAACCATGGTTTTGCACATAGTAATCAATACACCAAAAAACCATGGTTACTACACTTTTACCACAATTAAACCATGGTTAATTTTCGTAAGGGTGGTTGTACTTAGATGGTCTCTCAGTGTGGATCTCTTCAAAGCAAGAGATCTCTTCAAAGTTTCATTTTTGCACCTTCCAGATAGTTAAGATCTTCATATAAAAAAATCTTGTTCTGTTTAGTCAAGTTAGATATATGAACAAACACCTGATATAGGAAAATGTATGTAAAATTACAATAATCCATTTGTAACAGAACGTAGTAGTTTTATTTAAGAGTTTCTTTATACAAGCAGATCAGTGCAATAAACTCAAGTGCTGCTATTCTAGGAATATGTCAAATTGTTTGTTAAACCATTGACTTATTGTTACTTAAGATGCATTTGTTGTATGGAGAAACGTCTTTGCTGCCATCTAGTGGATTTTGTGGTGTGGTACATTTCTCAGACTGAAGCTTTATTGTACTGTACTTCTCGAACTTTAACTATGCAACTAGTACTTTTATACAGTTTTGATTTTACATAAATTATACAAAGAAGGGATACAATGTCAACGTTATACATACAGACATTCAAATAATAATAATAAAGAATGATTAAAATAACATATATTATATTAAACTGTAGTTTATTCAATTTTTTAAAAATAAAATTACTGAATTTGAAACCAAAATCCTATTAATATACAGTATAGACTCATCAGCAATATGAGATCAAGGGTAACTGTCTAAAAATAAGCTCATCCTTTTTTTAAATAAATGTATCAATGTATATAAACAGGGATCTCATAAAAAGCATCGTGGCTTGTGAATGTTATGCCTAAATGTATTAACAAAATCCTTGAAGTGAATTTATTTTACCTTATTGGGTAAAAAGTTATTTATCTCAGACTGCAGCAACCATAGGACGACTTAGTTGGCTGTGCTCAATCAACTCAAAGACATTTCCTAATGTAAAATAAATGCAGTTCTTATTTTGAATATAAACACCACCAATATTAGAACATTGTACATCATGTGATTCTACAAAATGAAATAATCTGGGAAACATTTTAATAAGGAAAAAGACAGAAATTAATTGCTCATTAACACTTTAATATATAGTTTTAACTCACCAGACATGAGATAAAATAATATTTTTCTCAAGACAAAACCTCTTAAACATAGCCTACTTTTGTTCTTTGATAAGAAAAAAGGTTTTTCCAAACATTCGTCGTCAACCGAAAGCCTTATGGGAGAGTCGAGGTATTGCGCATGCGCAGTATTGTCCTGGTGTCGTGCGTTCACATTCTGTTTATAAACACTTCAGGATTCTTTGGGCAAAATCTACTAAACTGACAGTTGAAATGTTTTATATAATTTTTTTTTACACAAACTATAATGGCTCTCGTTGTCGGCCAAACGTTGTGTTGATGATTAAGGAAGACTATTTGAAGGCAACGTTTTAGCGATGAGATTGAGACTTGACGAAAACAAAGAAGGTAAATACTTTTTAAATTATAAAGTATTATTTTAAATTATAAAGTATTATTTTCTCACTCAATATTTACCTTGTATATTCTGGACTTCAATGCAAGCACTGGTAGCTGGTTTTAGCTGGTTTAAAGGGATAGTTCACCAAAAAAATGAAAAATCTGTCATCATTTACTCGTGTTGTTACAAACCTTTATAAATTCATTTGTTCTGATAAACACGAAGGAAGATATTTTGAAGAATGTTCGTAACCACACAGTTTGTGGGCCACATTTATTATTTCCATAGTATTCCTTTTTCCTACTATGGAGGTCAATGGGGTCCACGAACGGTTTGGTTACAAACATTCCTCAAAAAATCTTCCTTCGTGTTCATCAGAACAAAATAATTTATACGAGTTTTTATTTGATTTATTTTCTTGTCATTTGACCACTTAGAAAATTTGCTGAAGCAGTTAAAGAGTAACTAAACTTTTTTTAGTTAATGATCTGTAAGAATGATGCTTTATTAGTGCTGTTCATTGATTTTAGTAAGTTTTTTGACATTTGGATATAAAGTGTTTCAATACTACAATATATAGTGTAAAAACGTCTGAGTGCTGCCCTCTTCAGGTTGAACGGTGGCTACTGCATTTGAATTTTCCTATTGGATGTTGGGTCCAAAAAATGACTCGTGACGTAAGCAGGTTCAAGCTCACCACGCCCTTGTTACGATCTCACCCACACACTTAGTTCGTCCCCTCTATCTCCGTTGGGGTCTGCCCACTTTCTTGCATTTTTTAAATATTGCCAGTGGGCAGAGTCAGGCTCTGACCAGGGGTTTAGTTACGCTTTAAGGTCGTTTTAATGCAGTTTGGTTGTCTGCCAGCAGGGGCAGCATCGAGACTTTTCCCATGCATTCATAGAGCATTTATGTGGGCAACTACTGTTTTCTGATTTGTGGTGATGCTAAGGCAAGCATGGTTGTTGTGTCATATGTAAGTTTGTGCCCTATCCATTTCATCCAGCACAGAATGATACATAAATCAGCTGGCTTGCTGAATAGAGCAGTGCTATTACTTTTCTATTACAATTAGGGATGCACCGATAGGATTTTTTTGGGCCGATACCGATACAGATTTAAACAGACAACTTCTGGCCGATGCCGATATTAAACACTTGTATACAATACTATACAGTTGGTCTATTAGCTAGTTTATTTCTGCATCAAATTATTTTTACTGAACATGGATTGGATCTAATTAACATTCAACTGACCAACATAATAAGAGAGGCAAAAATTAAGCTAAAACAAATATAATAAGACAGCATGACAACCTTCAAAGGTGGTTTTTGCTATTCAGCATTTATTTTATTAACAACATTAACTCATTTTTTTACATATAATTGATTTCTTTATGCAGTTAATAAATAAACAATCGGTATCGGCCTTTCTCGTGCTATTGCCGATATGCCGATGGTTTCAAATTAATCAAAAATCGGCCGATAAATATCGGCGGCCGATACATCGGTGCATCACTAATTACAATGATGATGAATGATGAAATAGGACATTGTTGGTGGTGTCTTTCGACTTCTATCATGATGATTTTTTTGCACACCTTTAGCAACTGTAGGGCAAAGCTTTGGCAACTCACATCACACATTTTTAGGGATGCACCGAATCCAGATTTTTTGGGTTCGGCTGAATACCGAATCCACTGTTTAAGATTCGGCCGAATCCTATTCGCATCCTTATTCCATTAACACAGTAAAACACATTAATGAAGTAAACAACATCCACAGCAGTGTATTTTTCATTTTATTTAATTTTAAGTGTAAAAAAAAAGGATGGGCAACATTATGCCAGGATGACAAGTAGGAAAAACTATTTTGACAATTACCTTAAGCCTATGCATGAAAGCGATGCGGTGCGACAAGCTCGCGTCCGCGAAATGTGAACCACCCTAATGCTGAGTTTACACCAAACGCGTTTTGGGCGTCAAAATCGCGTCTACCGCGCGTGGTTTGCCGCTTGAACAATTTGGATGCATTCGGATTTTGCTTCGGACGCGCATCAATGCTTGCTTTTTCCGCGCGTGTACTCCGCTCTACACGCGCGGAAAAAGCAAGCATTGACACGCGTCCGAAGCAAAATCCGCTTCTTGTGGGAGGGGCAACTGCTGTGCGAGTGTCTGTTTGCAAGATGACTGATGTTACTTGTGCATTTATCAAGAGAGTTACCAGTTTGTATTTGGTAACCTTACTATAGGGGGAAAATAAACGGCGCGGGTCGATAAACGTCACGTGACTCAAAAGTGAAGTGTGTATTACAACTTACCAGGTTGGCCAAAGTCCTTACTGACACTCTTCCAAGCGAGGTCCTTTTTATTCCTGTCTCCTCTATAGAAATAACAACTTGTGTCATATAGCTTCGAGTGACTGCTTGAGTGAGTGACTCCGGGCGGGGCTGCCACCACAGCAGCAGGCAGGCTCCTGATTGGTTAACGCGGCGCGAAATTCCGCCAAAGTTCAAATTTTTCAACTCGGGCGTCAGCCGCAAATTCGCGTGATCCGCAAAATGCACAAAAGCACCATTCGCGCGTACCGCGCACAACGCTCAATTCGTGCCTTGAGGCGGGAACGCGTCTTCCGCTCCGCGCCGAACGCCTCTTCCGCGCTGCGGGACCTCCTGACGCGCGTCAACGCGTCTTCACATTGACTTAACATTGAAATCACTCGCGCTTCACGCCCTTACCGCGGTTGGTGTAAATGCAGCAAGACCCCCCAGTCACATTAGCTACAAGCGACAGAGACAGAGCGACAGGCTACCATTCATTTTCAATGGAAGTGGCCGTTTGCAAGCGACAAGCGACGAGCTCGCCGCTGCGCGAGCAAGGCGGGGCCAAAATAGACAAGCAGGCTATTTTATGCAAATGCTGAGCGATGCGACAAAGCGACTGCCAATCAGAGTGAAGGAGCAGCGTGACGTAGGTCTGTGGTCGAGTCTGAGAAAATAATTCAAGATGGCGGAAAATGCGTATTTATGTATATATCTGATAAGTTTGGCATTTTATCTCAAATATTTTGTTACTTTTATCGAGAAATAAATACTTTTAAATCCAAAAACACCGTTCTTGTAACTTAACAATACCTCTAAAGTGACTTTTGATACCGCTTTGAGAAACCAGCCAAGGAACGCCCATCAAGCGAGTGCGTGTCGCTCGGTGTCGTTCACTTTTGTAGCTAATGTGACTGTAGGGTAAGGCTCACCGAAAGGAAAAGCTTATCTCCACGTCAGCACCTGATGTGTGTAATCAACGGCCGCGTGATGTCGACCAGTATAGTGCAAGCCTAGGGTTCGGTTCGGTGGAAAAAAATCTAGGATTCGGCCGAACCCGAACCCCGTCAAAAAGCCCAGTATTCGGCCGAATCAGAATCCTGGATTCGGTGCATCCCTACACATTTTGGCAGAAGATTTTGTGTAGGCAAGCACAATTAAAGCAGTCTCAGTGCAATTTATAATTGTCACACATTTACGTAGCACTTTAAACCGATTCTTTGCACCAGTAGTGGATTATAACATCATGCTCATTTTCAGTTCAAAATAATAGGTCTGTACAGAAATCTCAAGGCACAGTTTAACTAGGCTCTGTTTAGGGGCTTTCGCGATAATATCATTATTATCCAGACATATTACAAGTAAAAATTAGCTCATATCTGCCATAGAAGCTCATCAGCACCTCTAGTATGATTGCACCCATTAGAGTCATGAAACAGGCCTCTGATGAATGAAAAAAAGCCCAATATCAACACGATCCTGTACAGAAACACACTGTTTTACAGCGAGCCTCTGACTGTATTATCTTTAATAAAAAAGAAAAATACCAGTCATAAAGAAAATAGCCTCCCCCACAGAATAGTTCATTTTCCTGCTCGCAGAAGCTATCAGTTTCTCCCACTGCAAAGCAATTTACATCTTCATAAACAATTACAGGCCTGCTCGGGCAATTTACGCCATTGTTTTAAGCACATTGTGCGACCGAAATTAATATTCCAGGCCGACGGAGCAGAAGTGGAGGGGTCATTAGCCGAGCTCTCGGCTTCACGCCGTCTGCCTGAGAGAAACGGCCAAATGTTGGGCTATTAACTACAGTAAACCTTCTTCTTTCAGTGATTCAAACTTCTTTATCAACAAACGAATCTTCTGATAAACAATTTATCATTATTAGTGTATTAGTAAGTTAGGCTTTTTCTTTGGAGTAAATAAGAAAGAAATTTAGCACGTGAATGAGTTTCCTAAATTAGCTAGCACAGATATTAAATATTTATGGTGGCACCGTATGAGATGCTTCATAGTGTTTTTAAAAGCACCGGAACAATGCTAATGTAAATCCTTCATGGTGTGCTGTGAAAACCACAGGAAAAATTAGGAAAGAAAGAAATGCGAGCAGAGAATTTCATAATAGAAAATATAAGACAAAGAGAATTTAAACAAAGCAACTACAACAACAAAAATCCGAAAGAAAGATGTCAAATAAAAGCAATGTAAGAAGTTGTAAGTCAGTCGTTCCAAATGGTATTTTGCAGAAAGGGGCCATGACGTTTCATCCTTTTTCTTTAAACTGATGCTGATATGCTGATTTCCACACTGATGCTTTATTCACTGCTTGATTCGAATTATTGAACGGTGCTATATAGCACCAAAAGTGGTTCTTTACTCGTAGAAGAACCGTTTTTAGTGCCATATAGCACCGGTGAAGCACCTGTGTAGAACCATATAGTGCTATGTAGAACCAAATGTGGTGCTATATGGCCCCTATATGGTTCTACACAGGTGCTTCACCGGTTCTTCACCGGTGCTATATGGCACTAAAAACGGTTCTTCTATGGTTACGTTTCAAATCAAAAGTTTTGGTGCTATATAGTACCGTTTGTTTTTTTTAGAGTGTAGTACCTCAAACAGTTACACAAAAATGCATACAGATAAATCCAACCCAAATGTCAGAATAATTTCCATATATTTGCATTAGTTTATATCCAGCTGGTTTATCCTAGATTTAGTCATATTTTAAGTTAATAACGAAAGAAAGCGACCTATATACAACTGTCGGCTACATTAATATATCCAACAAATTAAAATCTGATTTTAGTTCTTTTTTTATCATCCCTGCTATACATATTTTGTTATTTTGATTAAACAATCATTAATTATTAAAACAGAAGTAAATAAAGTACAAGACTACACATATAATATGCATTTATGTAATTTAAAAGGTAACCAGTAAGCATTTACTTCAATACTTATAACATAATTAATACATTTTTATTTATATATATATTTTGTAATTTAGCACATTTTCATGATTCATTACTGTTGTTTTATTACTTTTGTAATTTTTTAGCACTGTTTCACTTTGAGTGTAATGTTTGTTTTTTTATCCAGTATCCATTTTAAAAAACTATCGTCGATTAATCTGTTGTCCGGATCAACCTTATCGTTATTGGTTAAAATCCACCATCGGTCGACCACAATTTTTTTTATCCTCAATGTAAGTGAACTTTTTAAGTTTTTAATGTGGTATGGATTATATTTATTTATTTTAACTTTAGTTTGGCATGTTAATTCTGTATTCTGTTTTAAAGGTGCAGTGTGTAAATGTTAGCGGCATCTAGTGGTGAGGTTGAAAATTGCATCCAACGGCTCAGCCCTCGCTTTTGAAACGCATTGAGAAGCTACTGTGGTCGCCACCGGAAAAACATGTCATCGTCGGAGACAACTTCGTAAAAAAGGTTTGTTTGTCAAGGGCACAAAATGGTGACTTCCACGTAAGGGGACCCTCGGTGTATGTATAAAAACGACTATTTCTAAGGTAATAAAAACATAATGGCTCATTATAAAAAGTTCTTTATACACCCCTGATAATATAGTTTTGTATATTATTTTGCATTCCTGTCAAGAGATTCTTTCTAAAGATTACACACTGCACCTTTAAAGATCATTTATGCAGATATAGCTTCAATTATTTCTTCCAAGAAAACAGGCCAAAGATATTGATGACTTAAATACTGGTGTTTTTGTGAAATAGATATTTTTGTCTCTTCTATAGAATATAAATCTCCCTCTTTGAATATAATCTGCAATGACTAACAAGTAGCATATCACAGCTTTTACATAGCAAACACCTATAGGCTTATTGCCGAATGTCAAATGAACAAACCGGAAAACAGGGGCACGTTTAAGCTCAAACCGGTGCGCAACGTTTTGCTACGGTTTCCAGGTTAAACGACATGTTTCTTACCGTGTGTCTCAATTCGTTCCCTAGCTCCCGAGGTCGTGAATCAGTATATCGTGTACACAGGTTCGGGCACTGGTAAGGACCCTAGCTCACTTCACATTGGGACAATGTTCACTTATTTTTCTGTCACGTGGCTGCTTAAGCGCGTTGTGATTATTCACAGCTGTTACTCATCAACAACCGGCAAAACCAACATCTCTCTGACTTAATTTTAAAAAACAGTACATTGTGGAAAATGCTGTCATTATTCTCTTACATATCTGTGCATAAAATTGGAGGCATATAATTACATTTTAAATGTAATAAATATATTTAAAATTTTAAATAAATATTATTATTTTAAATATTGAGTAGATTGTGGTCCCTTACTGTGTAGCAATTTGTGTTTATATTTACAACTAAAACAAACGTTTGTCTTTATAAAAGTTCTGTTACATTTCATAAAGTTTATTGAGTTGGATCACGTGATGTTCGGGTGGCGAGCGTCAGAAAAGGTCACGTGATTTCCGGTTAGGGAACATAGGGAACATCGATGCTCACTGGTTTTTGCGTTGCATTGTGGGAATTTTTAGGGAACGAACGTTCCAGTGCACTGAACGGATTTTGCGATTGAGACAGCCCTTAAAATGGCCGACTCCCTGATCAGTGCCCTGACTACTGAACAAGGGAGCTGATTGAGACACACGGTTAGAGATACATTTTCTCTTGTTTGGTGGGTGTGTCAAAAATGCCAACCCAATCAACAGCAACATGATATAAACCAGAAGGTATTAAAGAGACAGCTCGCACAGTGGGTCCAAGTAAAGTCGTTTACAAATGTGTTATCTTTTATTATGGACAGCAAGGGCTGCCACTACCGGACCCCTAAGGTGACATTGGAGTAAAAAAATCTAAAGTTTAGTTTCATGTGCTCACGTGAAACTTTCGCGTGCTCGCGTGAGACTTTTGCGTGCTCATGTGAAGTTTCGCTTTCACGTGCGCACGCGATAGTTTCACGTGCGCGCGAAACTAAACACGATAGTTTTACGTGCGCACGCGAAACTAAACTTAATTTAATTTTTGCTCCATGTCCCCTTAGGGGCTCCGTATGTGACTGTAACATTGAGCGTATTTTACAGCATTAATAACGTATTTATAACAATTTCATCAGGCTTCGAAAAGTTTTCAAAAACATGGACTTCTCAGCTGCCATAGTTGCAACTCTAGCGCCATCAGAACAGGGTGTTCAACCAACCACCGTTTCTGTTTAAAAAACATTTTGTTGGAGCTGAACGCAGCCCAGGTCGTCTCGCTTCTGCTTGTTGAGAAACTGTTAACAGTAGCAGTATGAACTGATGGCAACAGATATAAACTTTGGGGTATTGAGCTAACCTAGTTGTTTTCATATGTTGCATTTATTATGTTTTACTAAATGTCAGTTAAAAAAAGAAAACTAATAAAACTGTGGGCATCACTTATGCTTATTTTTGGTAGCTTTTTTGAAGGCGTCTTCAGTTAAACATCTCTACATTAAATGCTCACACAAGATTTTAAACATGAAGTTTCACTGTGTGGCACAAGGGGGCAGTGCTTGTTAAACAAAAATGAATTGTTATGGACCTGTCATCATATCTCTATTTGGTGTTCTCTGCTTAATGGACCAATATTCTTAAAAGACCAATGTATGATTTCTTTCCTCAACAACTGAGCGATGCCGTGTGGAAATCTGCAGGGTTATGATAATATTTAATGAATACTTTAATCCAGATTTTTCTTAGACAAAGATGAAAAAAGAGGAGAGGGGGAGGGAAATGCCAAGGTATGTAACATTCATATCATTTAAATAATAAATCAGTGTAAGGTAAAGACTATGGCACAAGTTTATGAATATTTAAAACTCAGAGTTTACAGATCAGAATGTTGACACTGGACGAATGCTAATTTTCTTGCTCTTGGTATCTGATGAGGGGTTAAACTAGACGCTGAATACATTATTCATTTTTCTTTCTTCCTGTTATTTTCACACCTTTGATAGGATTCCTTTGGTCAGGCCGCTTCTGTATATTTTACTGTTTTATCTGAAAAACAGCAGGGGAAAAAATGAATTTCCACTGAAATATTAATATATCAGAATCTTGGCGTGTCAATGAGAGAACAGACAGGTAGAGTGTGTTTTACATAACAATTCAGGTGAAGATAAAGTTCACCTCCCTGCGAACACAGCCGGCAGCACCAAATGTCTCCAGCCCATGTGTGTCCACTGTTAATTTAACCGTGGGCGCGTGGTCATTTGGGTTATAAATGGATAAACACTGCACCCGGATAGATGTATAGAGCATGGTCATTAAAATATTTAGGTCCAGTTCTGGAAAACTCACTTTTAAAAACTTAAAAATTAATGGAATTTCTGTTTCTGCTTTAAAGGTGTAGTGTGTAATTTTTTGAAGGATCTCTTGACAGAAATGCAAAATAATATACAAAACTAAATTATCAGGGGTGCATAAAGACCTTACATAATGAACCGTAATCTGTTTACTGTCTTAGAATGAGACATTTGTATCTACATACACAGAGGGTCCCCTTACATGGAAGGTGCCATTTTGTGCAGCCATGTTACAGAAGCCCATAATGGAAAAACTTTTTACTAAGTTGTCTCCAACAATGACATGTTTGTCAGGTGGCGGCTACAGTAGCTTCTCTTATGTGTTTCAAAAGCAAGGGGTGAGCAATGGACTGAGCCGTTTGTTGCAATTCGCAACCTCACCACTACATGCCGGTAAAATTTACACACTGCACCTTTAAGTAAGGGATAATGTAGAGGCAGCCGGTAGTTATTGGGAAATAAGCCCCGACAGTGTGATCAGGACCCGACGCGAAGCGGAGGGTCTTGTATCACACTGAAGGGGCTTATTTCCCAATAACTACCGGCTGCCTCTACATTATCCCGCTTATTACACGGCTACTTGCCACATAAGAAAAAAAAACTGGACATGAATATGAATTTGAAACATTTTATTGGCATATTTGTTTTAAATTAACATTTTTATCCTTCCGCGAAACTTTGCACAGATGCATAAAATGATCGTAATACCTTATTAAGATCCTCTGCTTCATACTTGTCTGTCTCCATTTTTTCTCTTTTAGCCAGTCTTTGAGAAGTTTTAATGCCCATTCTGTATTTTTTTGTGTGTTGGCTTCGTAGCTGTCATGCTCTATTTTGTCAAGTTCAGTCTCAGTAAGCTGTCTGTGTCTTGTCGTGGTTGTCGAGTGTTTGTCACAAGATGGCGCCAAACAGACAGTAATCTTTATTGATCTTTATTGGCGCGGAGCGATTTTACTCGTGCAAGTAGTCCGGCTATGCGTTATTATTTTGGAGCGGTTATTATTTGAAAAGAACGAACCTGCAAATGTCTCAACTGACCAATCAGAATCAAGCATTCCAGAGAGCCGTGTAATAAACCACAATAAAAGCATGTGAACTTTACTGAATAGATAAAATATTAATACAAATATTAATAAATTGGAACTCATTAGACTGATTAATGGTTTTTGCCAATTAATCGGCACCGATAGTAATTGATGTAACAATTGGTTATATGTGAAAAATCCATGCCGATAGATTTTCTGAGTGCGTCCGTTGCTTCATATCACTATGAAGTTATTAATTTCCTGAATAGATGCTGCATTAGAAAAAAAAAAAAAAATATATATATATAAAAATATAAAAAAACAACAGCATAAACCTAAGTTTGTCATCAAGGCTGACAGGATACTAATATTAGTAGTACCTCAAACAGTTACACAAAAATACACGCAGATATATTTCAACCCAAATGTTTAATGTCATAATTATTACTATACATTTGCATTAGTTTATATCCAACTGGTTATTTCTATACAAGATTTATCCATATTTTAAGTTAATAACTAGAGAGAGCGAACTATATGCAGCCGTCCGCTACATTAAAGGAATAGTCTACTCATTTTCAATATTAAAATATGTTATTACCTTAACTAAGAAGAGTTGATACATCCCTCTATCATCTGTGTGCGTGCACGTAAGCGGTGGAGCGCCCTGCTACACTTCGGTAGAATTTAGCTTAGCCCCATTCATTCAATGGTACCACTCAGAGATAAAGTTAGAAGTGACCAAACACATCAACGTTTTTCCTATTTAAGACGAGTAGTTATACGAGCAAGTTTGGTGGTACAAAATAAAACGTAGCGCTTTTCTAAGCGGATTTAAAAGAGGAACTATATTGTATAGCCAGTGATGGGAATAACGGCGTTATAAGTAATTGGCGTTAGTAACTGCGTTATTTTTTTCAGTAACGAGTAATCAAATAAATTACTGTTTCCCCCGTTATAACGCCGTTATCGTTACTGACATTAAAATGCTGCGCATTACTAAAATTGATCTTACTGTAGTGATTTTCAGCCACGTATGCTCACTCTCTCAGCCAAACACTGTTTTTCTCTTGTGTGTGTTGTGAGAAACATAACGGATGATGATTGGCTTAATTTCCATCGGTAGCCAACCAGAGGCAGAGTTCACAAAAAGGCCCGCCCACATGCGCAGTCCAAGTCCGAGAAGCGAGCAGCAGTGTTAAAAAGTCTGAGCAACTTGGTCACTTTGTCGCTAGATTTAGCAACTTTCTATCACTTTAGCGACTTTATAGGACAAATCTAGCTATCTTTTCTGGTGTGGTTGGAGACTTTTGTAGACTGACATGAAAATACGTATCGTTTTCTCTTCTCAACGAGCAGCGGTGCTGCTGCTGACTGTGCCCCATCTCAAAGCACTGACATGCAGCCCGGTCATCGCGCATCAATCACTCCGAAAACACCGGCGACAGGGCGATGGCAAGTACAACAAGCTCAAAGGTAGCGGTCGCAAACACGAAGTATAAAGCACTACTTTTCCATTGTTGAGGTGAAAGGCAGGAATTTTTGTGTAATGTGCAACTTATGCCCATGAGGAAAAAGTCTCTCCACGTCTGTGGCAAGTAATTCTGATCTAATAAAGCACCTCACGTCACATGCTGCCACAAAATTAGTGATTTCTCTTTAGTATCCATTTTAGTCATTTAACATATTTAATTTTGTAAGGGGCATTCAAGTTATTTAAGTTATTTTTTTTTTTTAAAAACGCAGTAATTACTTTTATAATAATGTAACGCAGTTACTAACTCAGTTACTATTTGTGAGAAGTAATTAGTAACTATAACTAATTACTTTTTTAAAGTAACGTTCCCAACACTGTGTATGGCGGAACAGCACTTTTGGGAGTACTTCGACTCGCCTGAAAAGTCCGCTCCCCTTCTCCCTCTCATAATGGGAGAGGGAGAGTGTTACTGCGCCGAGTCGAAGTACTCCCAAAAGTGCTATTACGCCATACAATATAGTTCCTCTTTTAAATCCGCTTAGAAAAGCCCTACATTTTATTTTGTATCAACTCTTCTTAGTTAAGGTAATAGCATATTTTAATATTGAAAATGAGTAGACTATTCCTTTAACATATCCAATAAATCAAAATCTGATCTTTTTTATCTTTTGTTGTTTTGATAAGACAATCATTAAATGTTTAAACAGAAGCTTAAAGTACAAGACTACACATATAATATACATTTATGTACAGTAATTTGAATTTTACCAGTGGGAGTATTTCATAGAAGTATTTACTTCAATGCTTATTAATATAATGAATATATTTTTATTTATACATTTGTTTTATTTAGGGCATTTTCATGCTTTAGTGTTGTTGTTTTATTACTTTTGTAATACATTTCTGCACTGTTTCGTTTTAGTGTTATGTTTGTTTTTTATCCAGTATCCATTTTTAAATCTATCTGTCGATTAATCGGTTATCGGCAACTTAGTTATCGGTATCTGTAAAATCTGCCATATGATCTCAAGGTTCTTATTTTTTGGTAAATATAAAGTGTTATAATACTTACCTTATTTATTTTGAAAAATATTAGTGCTTTATTGATAACAATAGGCACAAGAAATATCTAAAAAACGATTTTTAAGGCCATATCCGTTAACCACACACGGCCAGAAAGATGATCGAAAATTCATTGGAAACCCTGATGGAGTCCAGCAGACGCAGAGCGCTTACAGTAACAGAACATCAGCTGTTAGGGGTTTACAAGTGAGAGGAAACATGCTGTCTCTTTTGTAGGATCATAATCTCTAGTTTTTCTTGGGAATGCGTGTTATTCACTTTAAAATAAAAGAGAAACTATAGCAGAGAGAATAGGGTGGGATGTGGGGTTGAAGAAGTGCTGGATAAAATCGATTCAATGTAAATTATTAAGAGTGGAGGAATGCAGCTCGGCCCCCCTCACAGGCATACAGAGGCCAAAGTCGAGCTCAGCAGACAGACAGGCTGGCAGGTGCACCGAAGTCTTTCCTCCTGTCTCTCTCTCTCTCTCTCTCTCTCTCTCTCTCTCTCTCTCTCTCTCTCTCTCTCTCTCTCTCTCTCTCATTAGTGAATGGGAGTTGGGTTTCCCTGCGAGTGGGGAGGCAGAGATCTCTGTGAGGGAGAGATGGCCGAACACCTCACATCCCGGGCAGCCTGGTCCACATACTCTCTCTCTCTCTCTTTTTCTCTCTCTCTCTCTCTGGAAGCTCATTAGAATGAGCAGTGATGCATAAGAGTTAGTCATTAGCTGAGCTCTCTCTTTTACCTCTATAACACCCCTCCATGTCTCTGTCTGTATCTCTCGCTCCCCCCTCTAATACATTAGGCTGTGCAATAAACAGACCCTGATCTGTTCTTAGTTTAATTTCTTTCTAAAATAATGTGTTGTTTTTAAAAAAAATTCTTGCATAAATTACAAAAAAATAATCGGAATTGAATGTTAAGGTGATGTGTGTTTGTTTTAAATTGTATAAAAAGGTGTGAACTTTTAAAATTTGAATTTCATTCTTAATCTCTCCTTTCCACCTCATCCTCATCTGTTCCCCTCTCATTCTCTCCTCTTTTTTGCTCTCCCATCTCATAAGAAGAAATGACAGAGAGTGCAGCTTTGAGCCAATTCAGACGTGGATCTTTTTTGATGGAGTCCATCTTCCAAAGCAGTGAGTAAACATTAACACTTAACTGGGATCTCATCGCTCTCTCTCTCTCTCTCTCTCTCCCTCTCTCTCTCTCTCTCTCTCTCTCTCTCTCTCTCTCTCTCTCTCTCTCTCTCTCTCTCTCTCTCTCTCTGAATTGAAGTTGGGGTATTTGCTGTAGCTGCAGGCTGAAGCCCCTCAGTGGTGACCGACCAAAGAAAGCCTCTCAGTAAATAAAATCTCTCTCTCTCTTTCTCTCTCTTTCTCTCTCTTTCTCTCTCTCTCTCTCTCATTCTGTGTCTGCCGTGAGGGCCGGTGGTAAATAATGTCTGGTGAGAACAACGTGCCCGTGAGCGGGGTTAGAGCTGGACCACAGAACACTCCTGGGCTTCTGGCGGTCTTTAGTCATTCCCTCTATTTAGTTTCTTTCCTGTCTTTCTTTGGCCGGACACATACACGATGCCTGTGACACCTGCTTTCCATCTGCTTTCAAAAGCAGGGTTTTTCCTACACATTCACACACACAGGGGTGGAGAAATTTTATAAATTTCTTCTTTTCTTTTATGCAATGGAATTTGGCCGTATGTTGAATTCAAATTTCACATCCAAGGAGTCAAAACTTTAACAACATAATAAAACTGATAACGTAACTTTTAATAATTGTCTGATGGGTGGGAATCATGGGGGGCCGAAGGACAGATCTGAGGGTTGCCCCTCCTAAAAGTATAATGTTGACGTCCAGTGAGAGAGAATGAACCACATTGTTTTTTATTCGATTTTGATAACAAAAAACAAGAAGCTTTACATCTTATTAACTGTTTGTCTAGTTATCTTGAATGCAATTATCATCTAATGTTAATGAATTACCCATGGCATTCTACTACTCTATACTATGTAGTAGGCTAAAAATCAGTAAGCAAGGCGAGTAGGTTTTCTGAATTCTAAGTATTAAAAAAGCTGTTAACCCAGATATTGTCTTTACTTAAACAATAAAGTAAACATCACTTAATATTTTCAGTTTTGAACATATACTTAAAAAATCTTAGTTTATTTAACTTTTAAGTTTATAAAATTCATTTAATTATAAAATTTAAGTGAATTTAACTTAAAGGTCACATTCTTCTTGATCCCATTTTTTTAACTTTAGTTAGTGTGTAATGTTGCTATAATAGCATAAATAATACCTGCAAAATGATAAAGCTCAAAGTTCACTGCCAGGCGATATATTTTCTTTAACAGAATTTGCCTTTCAAAGCCTACAGCGAACGGCCGTTTTGGACTACAGCCCTCTACTTCCTGCTTTAATGACATCACTAGAACAGTTTTTTGACTAAACTCCGCCCACAGGAATACGTCAGTCACCAGTTAAGCTAACGGCAAGCTAAGTCCCATCAAGTACACAATCAAAACTTGTTACGTATTTCTGCAGGAGGGACTTCATAGAACAAGAAAGACATCAGCCCGTTTTGAGGACAGTAAAAACAGCGCTATACAGATAAGTAAATTGTGTGAAAAATACCGCGTTTTTTTACACGTGAAACATGAACACGTGTTATATTGCGTACTGTAAACACAATAAAAGCATCAAAGACACAGAAAGAATGGGACCTTTAAAACGATCAGTTACATGTTGTATGGAATACCCATAATTTTTTTTGCATGAATATTTTTTCTGCTTTTTTAAAGAATAAGAACTGATATTTTTGTTAATAAAATGGCATAGAGGTTTAAGCTATTATATTTATAATATGTTGTTGTGATGTAAAGGATAACTTGGTGAAATCAGTGTTTACTTTCATGTTCAGGACATTTTATTGTATTTCTCTCCACAGACATTAATTCAATGACTGACTTATAGTGCAACATGAACTCAAGGAAAGTCGCGTTATAGTCACGAAAAATGTGATTAATTTATTTGCGTTCATGGCACGAAATTCAGCTTTTTTCGTGCCTTGAACACGAATGTCTTTTTCATGTCGCACAAATTTCTTTAAAGAGTTTTTTGTGTCCGTGCACGACTTTCTTTTTCGTGTCATTTTATTGTTTCTCTTTTTTTTCTCTATTTTTAAATCATCGTCGCTTGGGGTTGGGGTTAGATTTGGGGTTTGGGTTACGATATACTTTTATGTATTGGTTTCTACATGTTTTTCTCCTGCTTTTAAAACTATTCCCGTCTGGAGTTAGGGTTAGACTATTTATAGAAATTTGTGTGAGTGACATGACAAAGACTGTCACGCTGAATTTCGTCCCATGGAAACGAATAAATTAATCAAATTTTTTGTGACTATAACACGACTTTTCGTGGGATCAGTCTGTATAGTCAGTCATGAATTTTTATGTTATAATGCAATTTATAAAAGTAATTATTTTTATTTTTAGTAATTATTTCATTATTACACTTATGTAACTATAAATAAATTAAAAATAGAAAATATTTTAACTTAGTTAACTAAGTGGAGCTGGACAGAGCAACTGATATAACTAATAATTTTAATTTTAAATCAACTTAGTTTAATGAACTTGCTGAATTGTATTGGAATTATTAGAAATTTTAAGTTAAATGTCCTCTTGTTTTAGTTTACATTACTTTAAACTTTCCTTCCATTTTTTTTTAACTAAATTCAACTTGTCCAGGTTAAAGTACCTATGACTTACTGCTTCTGGCAAGATTTTGAGGTGTGCATTCGATCAACCCAGTCTCACCCCATGGCGTCAATATTTGACGACACTTGACCATGCGTCAATATGTTGACGCGGAGGGTATACCTTTCGCGTCATTTTTTGACGAACTGGGGAATTCAATACTATTACGTCCGTTGCATTCTCTTTCCTATTTTCTTACCATTTTCGCGTCGGTTTAGGGTTAGATTTACATAATGACATCCCTACCCAAACCTAACTCTAACCCCAACGCCAGGTGACAACTGTTTAATTTTGCGTACCTAACTCTAACCCCAACGCCAGGTGACAACTGTTTAATTTTGCGTACACTGTTTAATTTAGCGTAATCTAACCCTAAACCGACGCGAAAATGGTAAGAAAATAGGAAAGAGAATGCAACGGACGTAATAGTATTGAAGTCCCCAGTTCGTCAAAAAATGACGCGAAAGGTATACCCTCCGCGTCAACATATTGACGCATGGTCAAGTGTCGTCAAATATTGACGCCATGGGGTGAGACTGTGTAGATTCGATAGACACTTTACTATCCCGTGAGCCCTCAGGACAGGGGTCACCCAAAAAAAAGAAGGAGAGG
Source organism: Paramisgurnus dabryanus (assembly GCF_030506205.2). Taxonomy (NCBI): domain Eukaryota; kingdom Metazoa; phylum Chordata; class Actinopteri; order Cypriniformes; family Cobitidae; genus Paramisgurnus; species Paramisgurnus dabryanus. The sequence goes on from NC_133351.1 coordinate 2,567,737, forward strand.
CGTCATCATATTATTTTTTTTGGAATGGTTAATTTTCAATCTAATTCAGTATGAACCGTCACAGTATGCGATTTTGAAAGTGGAGTATGTTTTATGAAATTCAATTCAAAATCAGGATTTGAATTGGAACTTAAAAACCTTACTAAATGATGCACAATCCATGACACCTGTCTTACCTTTTGCTTTTAGAAACACACAAACACATCAGACATAATCTCTCTCTCTCTCTGTCTCTCTCTCTCCCACAGTCTCTGCAGTAGGTTGATTAATGTTAGCTGGCTGCGATCATGAACTTTCAGTGCCTCCAAAGTGCTAATAACAGCGTGTGTGTTTGTGCGCTCATGTGTGTTGTGTGTTTTTATGTGTGTGCGTGCACTGGCAGTCCAAAGCCAGTCACTGAATTGATTTGCTCATTTATTTAAGGCAATATGAGCAAATTTATCCAATAAGGCAGTGGGAACAGACCTGTTCCTGTTTGTGCTAGATCCCATAATTACTGTTTCACCGGGCGCGACGGACTCCAGGAATCCGGGCAGCAGAGGATATTATGCCTATCAAATCACTCTGAAGGTACATTGAAGGTGATTTACAACAGAACAGGTTGGCCATGACTACACACATTCACCCCCGCCCAGATCCCATTACAGAAGCTCATAACGTTCATTTGGTGACATGAAGAAATGCACAGCAGAAACATTATCTGTTGATATTATATGACAGTGTCTGGGCCGCCAGTGTGTTTTGTTGTTGATGACGTTGTTTTCTCACAGCCGAGCATAATTGCGGGACGTGTAACCGTATATGTCTTGCGATAGTGGTCTGTGAGGAGCCTTGCAAAGAATTCTGGGACAGATTTGCATTTAGGACGGATGAAGATGGTCAGGAGGTGACCTGCCGTGTGGTCTTTAGTAACTGTGCACTGAAAGCCACAAATAAATGGATTTCATTTACAGCCAGGCGATGAAAGAACTTAATTTCACCTGTCAGATGTTTGATTTCCACTACGATAATCCGCCGTTGTGCCGGGAGGTTTTTCTTTGATATTTCCTTGGCAGCCTTTTAGAATGGCTTTGGTTCAAATGAAAATTTCATTTATTTATTCACTTTACAGATTTCTAAATGCAACCTTTTAGAGGCAAATTAAATTAAACCTTACAATAATATATTAAAGACTTAAAAAAGAAAGGAACAAAAAAATTTTATGTATAAAATGAAAACTATTTAAAGATGATGTCATTAAAGAGGATATATCATGAAAATCTGACTTCCATATTTAAGTGCTATAATTGGGTCCCCAGTGTTTCTATCAACCTAAAATGTGAAAAAGATCAACCCAGTAAGGTTTGTTCGACTTCATGTGGCGCCACAAGAACCGACAGCCGGATGACGCCAAAGTTACGCAAGAGCGATTTTAAAGCAAACTCCTCCGTATGATTTTGCGGTACTTTGACGTCATCCAGCTGTCGATTCTTGCAGCGCCGAATGAAGTCGAACAAGCCTATTTTCTCCAAGCATGTGAAAAAATAGGTAATTGAAGCTTGGCTCCCCCTGTGATGTCAGAAGGGGATAATACCGCCCCTTAATCTGCACTATCCAACCACGGCACTGCCATTTAGTGCAGAGATCAGCTCATTTGCATTTTAAAGGGCACACCCAAAAACGGCAAATTTCTCAGGGTTCCCACGGGTCCTTAAAATCCTTGAAAGTTTGTGAATCTAAGGAAAAAAATTTGAGGCCCTGTGAAATTTTTACAAATATATTTACATAGATACAGGTCATTGAAAGAGCTTGAATCTATTTTATCCAAGAAGCTTTCTGGAAAAAAACCATATAATTCCCTGTGTAGTGTAGGATAATATCATAAAAATTCTAGACATTTTAAGCACACGTGCTAAACTGTTGGCTTTAAATGCTTATATCTTCTGTATGCGAATGTTGATTCATACCAAAATGCTTTTTGCATAGTTGTGTTTGACACATGAAAACGTCTTGCTTGCAACCAATGACCCAACTAAAGCAAACACTGATCACGATAATGGTGATTTGTTGAAATTTCAATATTTTTTCAATATTAATGGAGGGTGCAAACGTGATATTGATTCAATGGTATTAACATCGACAAATCAACGATTTTTAACATTGTTTCAATGGTTTGCATGCTATATGGGAACTGTTATTCCCTGTAAGGGAATGCGACGCTGCGTCTCCCTTGCCATTCTTCCTGGGTCCCTATAATTCCTGGCTCCCGCGTCACCCTGTCTTTGTCGTTAAGCCTAACCATTGGTTGAATTTGATATACACATTCAGACGCACTTACCCTTGGATGCGTCCCCAAAGTGTCACTGCAGTGACGCAGCGCGAGTTCCCTCGAAAGGGAACTGAAAGTTCCTTAAATTTAAAGTTAACTAAGGTGTGGGAACCATGATTTTTGTTCACACCTACAAAGTGGAAATTTAAACATTTTATAAATTATCTATATGGCATTTTGAGCTTGAACTTTCCATACGTACTACACCAAAGATTTATTTTATATCTTTAAAAAGTCTTGTGAAATGTTAATGTACATATGAATTGTGTGTGTTTGGGCAAGGGGGATGTTTAAGGCACAAATAAAAATGTATTTGCTTGTGTCAAGATACCCCTGTCATCTGCCCTTACTTTCTGGACTCCATTTCCCATAATCCTTTGCACCCCATCATCCACCATCATTGTATCATTCCCATCACTGTTTACTCTATATAAACTTTCCTTTGTCTTTTGTCAGTTATTGTCAATGTCTTTGCAACGTCTTTGTATCACCAATTTATGTTATTAAAACCACTTACTCGTCATCCTCTCTTTGTTCGGAATACCGTGACACTTTGCTGTAATTTGCATGAATAATTTTCATAAATATTAATTACATGACCAGTTTTTCAAGTAAATTGAACTGATTTGCTGACAGGTGTAAAACTTCAGTAATCACTATTGACAATAATAGGAATTACAAAAATATCTGGAACATTTCTTATAGCTTGGTCACAATGGATAACAAAATAATAATGTCTGCAAAATGATTTTGCTAAATGAGAAATAATTGTAAACAGATAATGTGAGGGGTGAAATGTCACCTATAGACATGTTTTTGTGAGATTGACTGTTACCTGTGTTTGTCTATCTGTTCACACAGAGAAGGGAGATAAATTGGCAGAGAGAGAGAGGAAAGAGAGAGAGCAGGGAGAGATAGAGACAGTCGACAGTCCTGCTCTGCATCAGTCTTTACCCGGAGTGAAGGTAAGCTTGATTTTGGATGACAGAACAAGTGTACACACAAATCTAGTAAAATAATGTGTGCAGGTATAAAGCAGCCCGTAAGAGAGACCTTTTGGAGGTTTTATCAAAGTTTACAGATGCAGGTTGAGTGAATCTACTGCCTAAAGCCAGGCAGTGAACAGCCGTGCCAATTAATGCTGTTTCTCATGCAGTTGCTCTGTCCACATTCACCCATTACTGCTGGTTTTGGACACAGAAGTCCAAACTCCTTGTTAGGAGGCTGAACCTCACGAGCCCACAACTCGCCAAACGACCGACAGCAATTAGTAAAGGCGCATTGGAACCGGCGGATGGGACATTGGGCCATTACAATGCGAGGGCCGGCTTGGGCCTGCTCGTGGCCTTATAACACAAACAATGTTTGTTAACCCTGAAGGTCAAACCTGCTTCACTTCAGCCAGAAGACGAGATGCTGTATGTAACTCAAATCAACAATACAGACTGAGATTTTCAGCAGCACGTATAGAAAGCTGTGGTGCATAGATGGGGCAGAAGGAGAAGGTGGTTAGCATTGGGGGAGTGACGCTTTAGCAGTATACTCGCAGAAATGAGAAAGAGCATATCATATGTAAGGGATAATGTACAGCCAACTGGTTGTTATTGCAGAATAAATCCCAACAGGGTGATCAGGAGCCTGACGACATGGATAACAACCGGCTGGATGTACATTATCCCACTTATTACATGGCTATTTGCAACAAGTGTAAAAAGAAATGGACAAAATATTAATTGGATATATTTTATTAGCTCATTTGTAAGAAATGCAAACCTTCCTCAAGGAATAAATGTTTCCTAGTGGCTTTAAGCCGAGAACAAATATGAAGACATACAAGTCAAACATGCAATTTGGTTAAATAATTTGCTAATATATAATTTTATATATATTATTACATAGAGACATATTTATATTGAATTTATTTATGTCAGCATGTGTCTTGTTCTTATTCAAACTAAAACTATTAAAAGCCTGTCTGTTAATTGGAATCAAATAAAAACATTTTAGCTGAAAAACGGAAGTTAGCAAAAAACTAAATCAGTATTTTTAAAGTCGCCATTAAACGGAAGTAGTGATTTGTCTTGTTTTTCCTGTGATGACGTATATCCAAGTGAAACGGTTTCTGAAATAAATTAAGGTAGGACTGGAGTTGAATTCATGCATCAAGAATTGATTGGATCGTTTGGGTCATCTTACTAATTGCTTATCGCTGCGATCTTTTCCTGGATCCTGCCCACCTGCCATACCATATGACCGGAAGTAAAGAGAGATCGTTTTCGAGGAGGGAAGAAGATTTGGGTTTTTGAGTAAAAATTATGAGGCCACATTAATAAAAAAATATTAATAATGAAGCTCATAAGTCATTTGTAATAAAAATACAACAATATTACAAAACAAATTACAAATTTCATTTTAATTTCATTTTGACTTTAAGTTGAGACATTAAATTATTAACTGAAACAAATTAAAACTCAACTAAACCTTAAAGTAAAAATGATATTGAGCTTAAATTAGCAATATTCGTTTAAAAAAATATAAAAAATAATATTATTTAATAGTAATAAATTTTATCATTTGTAAAGATAATGTCATATGTTATTAACTTTTCCCCACCATTGATGATTTAACTCGTCAATTAAGAGAAAACACTTGCCGGCCATTGATGAGTTTTTCTGGCAGTCCGTTTTTCTGCTATAATCCACCAGGTGGCGCTTTTAGCCAACTTAGACAAACCGGAAGCAACCCCTCAGGTCAAACAGTTCAAACCTGGTTTTAATTATCATTCTGAATCGGATTTCTATCAAAAGTTCTTCACAAAAACGCAAATATCTCAAAACGCAAATATGCACAAAAGTTGGCATTTTTGAAGAAACTTACCCATATTTTTTTTTTTTGAAAGCAGAGGGTCTGTTCTTTCATTTGATATATTGTGTGTTTACATATTAAAAGACAAACATTTTCTGGAAGGCATTAAACTTTTGTGAAAATCATAAAAAATGCTGGCTCTGGCTGGCAACTTTTAAAAAAAAAGCTGGCGGGGAAAGAGTTAAGTGTCGGTATTATCCCCTTCTGACATCACAAGGGGAGCCAAATTTCAATAAAAATTTCAATAATTTTTTCACATGCTTGCAGAGAATGGTTTACCAAAACTAAGTGATTGGGTTGATCTTTTTCACCTTTTCTAGCTTGATAGAAGTACTCGGAAAAACATAGAAAAAGTCAGATGTTCATATTTTTTTCCCTTTAAAAGAAACGTGTAACAAGGACTAGTGCAACTTCTAAACTCAAGGACATTAAAGGAAGAAATATGTTGGCTTGATTGAAGATGATTGGTTCTTTTTCTCCATGATAGTGTGCAAAGAGTTAAAATACATATTTATATTCATTTTTGTGCAATATAAATCTGAATCTGTCAAAATGATTTGCAGCATCCTGGTAAGAATGAAGTATTTTAGAGTGCCATGTAATAAATGGGAAAAATCAACCTTGGAATGCCGCCACTGACCAATCAGAATCAAGCTTTCCAGAGTCCTGTGTAATATTATATTTTAATGCATGCGTGTTTTGATCTGTTTACTATGCACTTAAAGGAACAGTATGTAGGATTGTGGCCAAAACTGGTATTGCAATCACAAACCTTGTGGCTAAAACTGGTACTGCAATCACACAACTAGTGGCCAATACACAAAATGACAACATAAACATCAGTTGAGGGCTGTAACTCCACTTTTTAAATGACAATATCCTGGCCAGGCCACTGATGTCATTGATATAAATATTTGAAACGAAAATGATTTCTTAACGTCTAGTGACATATCAGGGCCATTTTATGATTAATTGATAGAAATTTCTTACATACTGTTCCTTTAATTCATGTCTGTTTAACTATTTCAGCACAAGCCATTAACTCTCAGAGCACTGCTGAAGTGAATTCGTATAAGAAGGGTGTAAGGTATGTTACGTTTCTTACCCCTTTTTATGAAATTACTTTGAGATTATAAATTACTTCCATATGACTTCAGAAAGTTTAATATTTTTACATTTTGGAATTGTTCAAATTTCTCTCTCTGAGTTTTTATCTTATGACCTTTTTCAAAAACGTATTTTTAAAGCACAAATGTTTCCAGTATAATTAAAATATAAGGAACTTTTAAATGCAGCCTTCTTTTAAGGCCATCAGGCACTTTGTTTCTTATAGGTAACAGTAATGAGCTGTCAGCATTTGCAACAGAGTGTCCTGTGTGTGTGTGTTACTGTCTTTAACTCCGTCAGTGATAAATCTGTGGACATGGTAGCAAACAATGACATGCAGCTTTAATTTGTCCACGCAGACGTGTTAACACACAGGGGCAGGGTCAGGTGCTGTTGTAGTGTCTGCAATGCTCTATCAGTCCTTCTGTCCCGTCTTCACTTTATCTGCTCCAACACGGAGAAACGAATCGGTCATTTGCATCCTTCAGACTGATATCAGGAGGGGTAATGAATGACTAGAGTCCCGCACACACCTTCTCTCTCTTCTCTCTCTCTCTCGTCTCTGCGTGGAGTAAATTAGTCCCGGCGTCAGTCTACAGAGCGCTGCCAATGTGTCTTGGTGTAAGCGCCTCTCTGGTGGTTTCCTGTTGTTTGCTGGACAGGCGTCTGTGATTTCATTAACACCACTTGTCAGCCAAACACAATGGGGTTCCCACCTGGCAGCGTTTTAGCACGGACGCAAATGCAGGTGCTTATTCAAACGCTCTACTGTAGATGACAAACAAAAAGCACGAGCTGCCCTTCGCTCAGCGGCACACAATAGCGTACAATTTGTTTAACGTCCCTCTCGTTTCACGCGGGGCTGAGACGGCCGACTGACGCGCGTTATTTGTGTTCACTAGAGATGACACAATGGAGGAATGTATCTGTGTGCCAGACTCTAAAGGGCTGCTCTCCAATTGATTAGGCAGCTTGTGAAACAAACCCTCACGTCAGAAGTTGCGAGCGCGGTGCTGGTAAGCATCTGGGACGTCGCCAGAGTCTTTGCCGACACAAGGTTCTGCCCGCTTTGTGATGGTGGCTGTGAATGGAGCAGACTGGAACACATTTTAAAGTCCACTGATTGGTAAAAGGACAGTTTCAGTCCATTTCAGCCTCCTATTGCAGGCAGCGCTGATCTGGTAGTTACGTCTGTAAAATTGCAAGCGTTTGTATATTTTGGAAAGACATGTCGATCAGACGTTCTTGACCAGCATATAAAAGTGGACCAAACTTAATGACACGAGTCTAAAGTCTGGCTGTGCGAGTATTTGGAAGACTAAAGTGTTACAGTGATCTTTGTGCATGTGTAATGCTCAAGGGAGCAATAGAGTGCCACATGGATGACGTATTTTTGTTGGCCAACCCGGAAGTTAGCGTGACACCGGTCCCCTTGCCAAAACCCCCATTTATTTTTCCCATAGGCTTTTGGATTATAGCAAAAAATAAACTCTGCTTATAACAGTTTATGACACTCCCACAAGGAAGTAGTGATGCACCGATGTATCGGACGCCGATATTTATTGGCCGATTTTTGATGAATTTGAAACCATCGGCATATCGGCAATAGCACGAGAAAGGCCGATACCGACAAATAAACTAGCTAATAGACCAACTGTATAGTATTGTATACAAGTGTTAAATATCGGCATCGGTATCGGCCAGAAGTTGTCTGTTTAAATCGGTATCGGCCCAAAAAAATCCTATCGGTGCATCCCTACAAGAAAGTCTTCACAGATGAACACAACTGAATGCGTTTACTAGAAATGAAAAGCTAACTTTAGGCTAAAAACAAACTACACCACGGTCTCTCGAAATCATTGTCATCACCACCAAGTTTCTTTTAAACTTTATTAAACACGTTTCTTAATAAGGAAATACTCTGAGGATAAATCTTTGTTGGGAATTGTGCCCGTGTTGCGCTGTTATTGAGATGACATTTAAAGTCCCAGACAAGTCTGTAGTCCCATGTAGCAACTTGTTAGCAACCACCCTTTTAAAGACACGTTAAAGCTTTATAAGTTACGAGTGGGGTATTATTAGTGTGTTTTATATCATAGAATAAAAAGTGAAAACATCTATTTGTTCAGATAGATAGAGCTTGAAAAAAAACTTTAAAAGACCATGTCTATGGGTTCAAGAATAAGAAAATACTGGCCATTTGAAACTCATCACTTTGTTTTGTCCCATTGTTTTCCATTTTGCGGGTGGTAAAACTACTGTGCGCGTTGTTCAAATTCATTGAAATTTCGTTCACTTGTAGTTTAGCAATTAAACTAAAGGTCTATTACAATTTCAAGAATGTTTTTACTCTGCACATCGCCTAAGGAAATCCGAAGTTGCGTTGAGGGGAACCAAACTGATAGCCATGACAGCGGAGATTGTCATGTAACGTTACCTACAAAAGGGTATTGAAAAAGCTTGCGTCTGACCTGCAGGTATCATTCTGGCTTGGTGGGATGTCAGCCAGCGAATCCTCTGATTCTAACCTTGTTCTTTTACTACTCAGAGTCTAAAACAATAAGGACATATTAAGTGTTCATTGTATTTTCATTTTAACCGAGCAGCTGTGGTTGCGCGTTTCACAGACAAACACACACCTCTCCAGACCACGTTAACACTGACTGACAGCACTGCAGCAAAAGCGACGCATGCGCTTTTAACTTGTAAACTCAAGGGTGTATGGGTAATGTAGTCTCTGCTCTCGGTGGGACGAATTAGGAAGCGTACATTGTGAAGGGCGCTCTGAAAACCGGCAGCGCAGCCAAAGGAAATTAAACTTCTGATTTTTAAACAGATGTGCAAATGAGCATTCCGGTACGCTAAAAGCACGTTCTGGCCGCACGGAAGGGTGGTGGTACGCTCAAGAGCTATTTTTGGAAGTGGCTGTACTGAGTACCAGCGCGTTCCGGCCCACTTAAAGCACTGATTATATACTGTTACGCACTGATTGCCAATAAAAAACAGACATTTGATGCAGTTTTACTTACCGCCAGTGACTCATGACTCGGTTGGGACTGCCCCATTTCAATGAAATCCAGCGTTAAACAAACACACATCCAAAAACACACTTCTTTCATGCCACTGTTGATTTTTGATATAGCTGTTGCATGCAGTAATGCATGTAATTTCTATTTTCTATTGAGTGTCATTTCATTTCATTTCAGGTTTGTTTAACAGGGACAATGCATCAATAATACATTTAAAAATGTACTATGTGCCAGAATTAGCCAAAAGGCTATTTTACATCTGTTGTTTCTGGACAGATCGTACAATGTCACACCTAAAAAGACAAAAAAATTATAATCGTACATACAAGTTTAATCCAATACAAATAAAATTGACTATGGGCAGAGGCGTCATGCCCATTCAAACTGAGGGGGCACGTGCCCCCTTGGTTTTTTGAGCCAAATGGATTTTGCATGCAACCTGAAAATCAAACAAGCGTCCATCAATCAGTAACTTGTCTTTTAATCTGTTTAATATGCACAGTATTATGAATTCTGTGCTGCATCCTTGTCACTTTTCAGAGATTTTTGCCGTTATGATAGTGTTTTGAACATGTTACATTACTTTCTGGCGGCAGGCGCTGCAGTCAGAGCAGCCGCAGACGTCATCAGCGTGAGCGCGCTCACAAGCTTTCATGTTGCTGCTGCATTTGGAATCAAAACGTGCAAGAAACGCTCACAACATTTTCAAACCCCAGTACGGTAATGTGCAGTTTACCTCCTCTGTGTAGAAAATGTATGGTTTAAAATGTGACCGTCTCGACGTTATATTAGCAGAAATTTCTAGATTCATCTTCTTGGCACAACGCCAAAGTTCGCCAGAGTTCACGCGGGCGCGATCACACATGCTCACATATGAGGTAAAATTTAATGCAAAAATCTGTTCCTCCAATCATTTTATCTAAACATATTTTTTTAAATCATTATTGAACATTAAAAGCAATCACGTTGCTATAGCTTATGTCATTTTCGTTGTTTATATACTTTATGGATTTAAAATGACATTAATTTCATAATGCAGTTGTTGTGCAAAATGCATTAATGACACAATTAAACAAGTCACTAAACAAAACTTAAATAAATAAAACATGTCGTTTCTGTTTTAAATATGATACCAATATCATGTCATTATTCCGATTGAATAGTATTTGATATGAAAGTGAGTCAACACTTTTATTTTGGAGTTTTTTGCATGAAGGCAGGGGCGCTCATATTGTTAGAAATGTAAGTGCCACGGAAAAGACTGAAAGCTCTATAATATAATTTGTTTGATGTATTTGTATGCACAAATTTCTGTGAACTGTGCACACTCTGCCCCCTTAAAAAAATTTGGTGCATGGCGCCCCTGACTATGGGTATAAGTAAAACAAAAAACAAAATACATAAATAAGCACTGTTGGTCAATATCAACGTTCTCACTGATTGACATGTGGGCATGCTTTTCCAGGGGAAGTGCCCAGAAAAGGAATATGGGGTCACTGATATTAAATGGGTACCCATGTTTGAAAAAAACTTTCTGAAACTTGTAGAAAAAAAGGCACACAATCTCAACTGCTTTTTTGACACTTTTTTGCATTTATTTAGCATGAGGATTACAACTCTTTAACTGCGTTAATAAGTCAGAATGCATAAAATAGCATTAAACCCCCCCTTTAAGCAGTATTGCAAATGCAGAATAGACATCCTTTTTGTTTCTGCATCCTTATCGTACCATATACTGTACCCTCTTAAAAATCAAGGTGCTACAAAAGGTTCTTGGCAGCGAGGCAGTTTTGTTTTCCCAAAGAACCATAAATATAGTCAAAAGTGGTTCTTGTATGGCATTGTGAACCACCTTTATTTTTAGGAGTGTAGCCTGACAAGGAATGTTTAAGGACCTTTATTTTTAGTATATAACCACTGGAGCATTTCTTTTACTGCAGCAGGCCTAACAGAGTCGATTGTAGTGTGTATTTTTATTTTACCTCGGAATAATGATCTCAATGATGAGTACATCCATGGGTACATGGGCAACGCATGCAACATTTGATTAAAGTGTTTAAATCAGTGAGGTTAGAGAAGTCTAATTAATTTGGTTGTTTTACCTCTTATATCAGAGCAATGATATTCATAACGGTTAAGTATTCTGGAATAGTCTTCCACATTTTGTTTGGGATTAAGAGACTCGGCAATTAACAATCAGTAATCAGTCGGTTTGACAAATTTCACTTTCCAGAATGGTTCTCATACTATTAAATTAATCACACATCAAAATCCGTGCCTCAGGATGTGACAGAAGTGAATCAGGAAGCACTTAAAATATTGATTGCTGGAATTAGCCTGCAGGTCACCGGCGGGCCAGAAACACAACTCAGGTCTCGGTGAGGGCACGGGCGCTCTGTAATGGGGGCCAGACACTTTCAGCCTACACTTGAGTTTGCAATCTGTGATTAGTGGCCACTTCAAAATGTGTGCATGCTTCGGAGCGCAATCTCTCTCGCTCGCTCTCATGAACGCTAGCTAGTAAAATAAAAGTTGGTGATTGGATAAACAGCACCAGATTACTGTGCTGGAAAATGAAAACATATGCACTATTTGCATTTTAATGAGCTGCTCTGAGAAATAAATGACTGTCGAAACAAACCTCCTATAAACAACAACAGCTCAGATCCACACTAAATGATCGTGAAAATATAGATCAGTCATTATGATATTCTCTAGATTTAAACTAGCATTCAAAAGTTTAGGGTCCCTTGCTTATTCATTTTAAATATATTTTTTTCATTTTTTAAACATTTCTTTTATGTTGAAGGTTCTTTATGGACCAATTCGATCAAAATGGTTCTTCTATAATATAGCATCGTGAAGCACATTTATTTTGTATGTGATTTAAAATATGATCCATCTTAACACCTGCAAATAAAGTAGACACCTTTGTCTGGAATTTGGAGAAATTGTTGGATAAAGTATTAATGGACCACACATCTATTCTGGGCCAGTGGCGAGACTACATAAGGATCATGAAAGCACTGGCCAACCCAGATTGACGGCTGGCCCACCCAGTCAGAAGAGACACAAAATAAAACCAAAAGAAATCATGCATAAATTATATGAAGCTCTTTAATAATAATCGCTCAAATACGCATCATTCAGAAATAAATAACTACCTGTATAGAAAGTTTATCATTTGCATGTGTTAATAAACCTGTCATATGTTAACATTCAAGCCATTTTAAACAATTTGAGAAAAAAAAAATGTTAAAGTGAATTGTTTCTGTGCACACAGACACACACACACAATCAAAATTATATTAAAATATCACAGTCTTGGCAAGAATTCTCATGAAAACATTTATGTCTTAAAGTGAACGCAAACAGTTCAGAAAGAAATCAGATGTGTGTCAGTATATGGATCCGTGCTTATTCCGTCTTAAAGTGGCAGTACCCTCAAAGCTTCTTATGTTTGTGCCATTATGTCAATCAAACAACAGAAGACAAAAGGAAAATCACTTCTGTAGCTTTAAAAGATTAATTAATTTATAGCATGAATAGTGTGTTTTTATTTATTTAATTATATTTCTGTTGCTTAATACTACCTTAAAGGACAAGTTCGGTATTTTAGACTTAAAGCCCTGTTTTCAGATTGTTTATGGTCAAATAGAATGGTTTTGACTGAAATTTCGACATTTTCGGCTGCCCTGAGAATTTTCGCTTGTTTGTGTTTCAGCTCAGACCTCTACAATGGCTTTATAGGTGCACTGGAACAATCCTTCCTAAAATGCATTAAACTTTCGTTTACAAAGACGTGAAACTCACCGAGTGGTCAGGGGTGTTCACTGGTATGCTCACACAAAAATCGCTCCAAAAGACGCATTCCAACAGGTTTTATCGTAGTTTTTACCAACTTCATTGACTGTATTAGATGTCCTGTGAAATAGGTCCACAAGTTAACAACGAATGCAAAAACAGCTGTTGGAAAGCATCTTTTGCAGCGATTTTTGTGTGAGCATATCAGTGAACACCCCTGACCCCTCGGTGAGTTTCACGTCTTTGTAAACGAAAGTTTAATGCATTTTAGGAAGGATTGTTCCAGTGCACCATTAAACCCATTGTAGAGGTCTGAGCTGAAACACAAACAAGCGAAAATTCTCAGGGCAGCCGAAAATGTCGAAATTTCAGTCAAAACCATTCTATTTCACCATAAACAATCTGAAAACAGGGCTCTAAGTCTAAAATACCGAACTTGTCCTTTAATACTTTATTTGTAAGTTTGTTCTTTTCTATTTCAATATGCTTTTAATTTCTTGATTTGATTTTTCCATTTTTTTTCCGATTTGAAAATTATCTGATCCATGACTTAAATAATGTAATCTCCTTCGTTTAAGGACTATATTGTAAAATGATGTATTTGAGAGTAGGCATTAAGGTCCACCCTATTTAACCAAGGTCCACTCAGTTTAAATTGTTCAGGGCTCTTAATAGCGATGTTTTTTTCATACTTCAGTCCATTTCAAATCTTAAATACATTTTTATAATGAAATAAATGTAGGCTGCAGCATATTTTTGTCTTCAAAACTAATGTCAAACATGCAAGTAAACACTCGCTCAATGTGGAATTTCTTTTTTAAGTAGATTCTGAGCGCTTATACTTGCATAAAGAATAAATGCAGACATACAGTAGATTGTGTGCAGAAAACCTTGACTTTAAGATTTACTTCACACACTCCTTTTTATTAACAAGTGGATCTTTATAAAAAAATTGCATATTATAGTAACCTCTTTGAAATAGTTTGAATGTTCATAAACTATATTAATGTGTACAGTAGTACAGATTGATGCATGTTTATTGTCTGGAGTTCACTGTGAACATGGACAAGTTGACGTGTAGGAAAGTTATTGCCCTAAAATGTGTACTAAAAAGAGTACAGTTAACTTAACATTTCTAGTTCAGTAAAATTAATTTTAAGTTGATATAACTTGACTGTGGCGTGCAGCATTTTGAATTTCTGCTTGCAAATTTGAATTCAGTTTTTTTGGGATCTGCACTAAAAACGTAGTTTTGGCAACTTTTGAATGTTTAGTAGACACAGCATAAAATGTTATGTTTATATAAATGATATATTTAATATGACTGAGTAAGGTCATGACAAAGATTGAAATTAGTGTAAAATCAAACGTTGATGCTCTTGTGAACTGAAACAAGAGTACAGTTAACTTAACATTTCTAGTTCAGAAAACTTAATTTTAAGTTGATTTAACTTGAAATAATTAATTATATCAATTGCTCTGTCCAACATTTCCACTTAGTTAACTGAGTTCATATGAGTTGTTATTACTTTTAGTGTTCATGACTGACTATAAATAAGTCATTAAATAAACTTGATTCTCCACAGAAACACACACAAAACTGCAAAACTTTGAAGAACATGATTCGTGTAAGTAAACACTGATCATCTGAATGGTAACTTCATATTTATAACTTCAATTATCATTTACAACAAAACAACATTAATAATATAAGAGCTTAAACCTCTATGACATTTTATTAAGTATTTAAGTAGTTAAAGTTCTTATCATGTGAAAAAGCATAAATAATCAAAATATTCAGGCACAAAGGATTATGGCTATTCCTAACAACATGTACTGATGATTTTAAGTTTATTTCACTTGAATGTTTTAGTTTAATGCATTTTGAACACTTAAAAGTTAAAAGAACTAAGATTTTTAAAGGGCACCTATTATGCAAAATCCACTTTTACAAGGTGTTTGGACATAAATGTGTGTTGGCAGTGTGTGAACACAACCACCCTATAATGAAAAATATATTCACCCTTCTTTTTTTAATCCCCATTAACCCAAAGCAGTCTCATTAGACATGCTGTTTTGATTCTCTTAGCAATGTGATGTCACACTGCTAAAGCCCTGCCCACGGCCGCTGACTAACAGTCCTGTTTTTCCATGCTTTCTGCTATTTCTTCTGTGATTCTCTGCTAAATCAGATCTATTTTAACCGAAGCATCTCTTTTGGTTAGGAAGCGAAGAGCAATAGCTCATTTGCATTTAAAGGTACACACACAAAACAGTGTGTTTTTGCTCCCACCTAAATGGGGACACTTTGGACATGCTGTAATAAATGATCTGTGGGGTATTTTGAGCTAAAACTTAACAGACACTTTTTGGGCACACCTGAGACTTATATTACATATTGCAAAAATGTGCCCTTTAAGTATATGTCCAAAACTCAAAAGTATTTGTGATAAGTGATTGTTCATTGTTTAAGTAAAGACAATATCTGGGTTAACAGCGTGTCACGCCATTATAATACTTTCCTACACTATTTGGTATATGATGTTTTACCATACAGTACATTTTTTTCCCAGGCTGCATGAATTCCAGCAGTGGCCGTGATATATTGGGTATATTTAGTTGAATACACCACATTATGCAGGCTATATATAACAAGAGTAATATGAGCAGAAGTGATGCATGAGTTTATTGTTACAGTTTAGCCGTAGAGCGCAAATAAACTTAATGTTAATGCTGCATGTTTCCAATCATTTTGAGAATCTCACGCATCAATAATCCGTGCGTGAAATTAATGCGCACCAAACAAGAGGTGTCGTGCGCATCGTTCAATTAAACGCAAACGAACGCAATACAACAGAGAATACGGACGCGTACACAAGGTGACACGCCAGCACGACGTCTCTAATTCACCAGCGCTTCATGCTATACAATTTAGTTAATGCATTTTCTTTTGCTCTTTAAAACAGTCGCGCATTCAAATCTGCCACACTAATCTCTATGACAGAAGTCATTAATTATGGTCGTCAGACGATCCTTGTTTCTTCACAACATCGCTGATTAAAATTTCACACTTGGCAATGATGTGCGATGAAGCCACGAGCTGTGAAATTTCCCAACGCAGTCAATGAGCTTGGATTCGTATCCTTCAGAGATACGTCAAGCAGAAAAAAAAAACGATGACTTCCAGACTGCCACAGTCAAATCAAAGCCCTTAAGTGGTGGAGGAAAAGCTTTATTTACATGCAAATGGTAATATATCTCCAGTTTGTGTTCATTAAAATATTGTGCAAATGAGAAACAACAAAGCAATAACTTCTCTTCTTATTCACAGGTTCAAATTTCATATTTGGGAAGTTTAATTAAGCAATAGATTATGTTCTGAAGGCAGCGTCGGATCTAATGAATCCCGCGAGACGGCCGATAAACACGGCACTACTATGAAAGCGTCTTTCTTTTTAATGGATGGGTAAATTAGGGATGTAAATGCTCTTGGGTGCTTCTTTGCATTGCTCGTGGGAATGTTTACCGGATAAAGATGACACTTACATAACCTGCATTATGCCAGTTTTGTTTATTTATTTAACTGATGGTTTTGAGCTTGTGGATGCTATTTTTGGTATGCTAATGACATGCCCAAGGACAGATAGCACCAAGTTTTGCCGTTTTCCTCTATGTCATTTAATGAGAATTGATGTCAAGACATTGCAGAATATGTTAAAGGAAACTTTCCAAAGTCGGCTCGCATCTATCATTGCCTGGTTTAGATCATGGCTTTGCTCAGCACTCGTGCATGTGTTCAGTTTAAATGATGAAAGTGCAAGATGGCTGTTTTGTTGCAAGTGTTGTCTTCTAGTGCTTATTCAACTTGTTAGAGATTACAACAAGGTGGATTCTCATTTTAAATAAATCAACTTTTTGTGCTTTACAATCCCCATGCCTGAAGATTCTGGGAATCTGTCTTTCCATCTCCACCTTTACCAGCCGACAGAACAATGAAGTCCGCACCTCTGTTTGAATCCATCCTGCAATTTCTGAAACAGTGGAGTCAGTGAACCCTGCTAGACCGCGTGATGGAACTGTGCGATACGTGCCTTTGGTCTGGAGCGTTGTTTATCTCTGTAAGGCCCAGTTGATTGCACGGCTCCCCGAGACTCGACAGCCCCCGCTGCGCTCGGCAAGCTGAAGATGCCGGGGCCAGTTGAGTGGTGGTCAGTAGCTGTCAATCAAAATGCCAGGGATCAGGTACTCGCCGTCGTTCATAGATTGCGGGCTCTCTGCTTTCATCTTGTGTTTCAGACGATATGGTTGAACTGGTCCTAATGGATTTGGCTGAAGGCTTGATTTGTCAGAAGATTTTCTGGGATTGATGTTTAGCTGCAGCGTTCAGCTTTTTGAAATTCCGCTCGCAAATTTGAATTAAATTTTTTTTGGGATCTGCACTAGAAATTTAGTTTCAGCAGCTTTTGAATGTTTAGTAGACACAGCATGATCCAAAATGTTATTTAAATAATAAATGATATCTTTAATATTGACTGAGTAAAGTCATGACAAAGACTGAAATTAATGTGAAATCAATGAGTGAAATCAAACGTTGATTTTCTTAATCTCATCATCAGATTATAAGACTTTTGCCTGGATCTCACAGAGCGGATAACAAATGATAATAGACGGTTTCAGCAGTAACAACATAAACAAGCGGCTTTCGTGGTCATCACGTAACTTCCGGTAAACTCCACAAATAAATAACTACAAAGTTCTTTTAAAGTAGTTTATTAATATAACAAGCAAAATAAACAACACGTAGATAACATAGGAAAACAAAACATTTGGTATTTTCGACAAGGTATTTGTTTAAGAGTTCAGTTTCAGCAACTAGTCGGACCATTAAACAAACAGAAACCGGAAGTAAAGTTCGGACCAGGCGCTTATCGCGTCACCGCACATGTGCCCGATGAAACGGTCTATATTTTCATCCTATGATGCATAAAAAATATGCAGCGTTTTTGTCAAATCAACATATGAAGAGTTTCGTTGCAAAACGAGATAACTCCGTTTTTTTTTCAGAAATCTCGTTTTTTTGGTTGTGCATTCCAATTAATATCAATTTAACTGGAGTTGGTTTGTTTTGATTTAAACCTTCATAACTTAAAAAGTACAGCTACAGTAAGTAGCACCATAAAACAAAGTAATAACATGATAACATAATAATAAACATGTTTTGAAAAATGTTAAAAATGGATTTATCTCGTTTTGCATCGAAACTTCATATATTTTTGTGTTACTTTAACTTAAATTTAAACTTGATTTTATAAGTTATGTCAACTTTTCACAAGCCAAAACTTAAAATAGTAGATTGAATTGACTTGCAAAGCCAAGTTGTTTAAACTTTTTACAGAGCACGCAACATTGCATAAATTTTTATGGAGATTGCAATCCCATAATGCATTTCTATGCACTACTATTCTATAGAAATAATTCACATTACTAATGCACCTATATCTGGTTCTCTGTATATTAATGGATATAAAAATGGTCATTGCTGTCTTCATTTTTTTGTTGAATCAACTCAGATTTACAAGTAATTTCAACTTACTTCTATTTATCTTGACTAGAGAGAAGTTGTTATAACTACAGATGAGTTGTTATCATTTTATTTCATTGTATAAGTTGAACCCATTCATCTCTTGTCAAGATAAATATTAGTCATTTAACAACTCATCTTATAACTACTTCTCTCTAGTCAAGATAAATAGAAGTAAGTTGAAATTACTTGTAAATCTGAGTTGATTCAACAAAAAAATGAAGACAGCAAATAATTTTTACAGTGTTGTAATTCACTTTAAGTGGCTTTGAATAAACATCAAATTCATAAATATAAATGTAATGACTGTAGCATGTTAACATCAAGTTTTAGCTGTTTAAAAAGAAACGTGCGAGGACTTGTGAGACTCAAGGACATTAAAGGAGGACAGATGTTGGCTTGATTGAAGATGATGGGTTGTTTTTCTCCATGATAGCATGTGAGGTGTCCATGCTGTTGTGTGGAGTGATGTGGTGTATGTGTGTATACAGGGTTCAGAAGAGTGTAGAAGATAAAACTGAGGCAATCTATTCTTTACCTGCTGTGGGCTCACAACCAGACCGTTCGAGATGTTGAAAACACAAACCCACATCCTCGCAAAACACATTTCTAGCCCAGATACAAACACATTGATTATTTTATCTATACAACACTGGAAGCTGCTGTTTTCTTGACACTAAGTAAACAGAGCGCCTGATGGTTGCGTCGTAGACTGCGTTTCATTTGTACCGTGGCCTCTCCACCGCGCTATCTGACCTCTTCCCTCATCTAATTTCCGCCATCACATTCAGATCAGACGGCCAGCGGTCAGTCTCATTAGGACCAATGTTTTAAATCACCTCTCGCATGGCTTTTCGCTGGTCCGCTCCCTGTCTCTCCTGAATCATCAGCATTTAAATTTGGCTCTGGTGATTGTGGTTGCAGGCGGTAATACATTAAGGGACTGAGGTGGATGAATGCGCCGGGCTGAAAGCACTTTTTCCTATTTGTGCTAAGTTTGCCTGTGCATTCTCAGACATGTACCCCGATAATTAGGCCGCTAGTTTTGGCTGTTGACGTATTCAGCCGGGTCGGTGTTGAACAACTACATCACGGTAACGTATCTATAGGTGTAAGATGTTGAACTGTTAAATTATGTCACGGGCTGAGGGAATTTCATGGAGAAAGACGGCCTTAATCCCAGGCGCGAGGAAGGCAAACAGGTTTTTAGCTTTATAGGCTGTGGAGCCAAGAGGGAGTACTTAAAACCTGCTCTTCAGTGAAGAAAACCACACGCTCAATTTGAAGCAATAGATTTAAAATGTAACATGATATATTATAGAAGTGCTAAGATAAAATAAGCACAGAATATGACTTTTAATATGTAGGAAAATGAAGATACACAAAGATGTAACTGAATATTCAAGATTAGGTTTGATCCATTGTAAACATTTACCAATTGTTTTTTAAAAGCCTGTAATCAAAATTAAACATTAAAATGTTTTAATATTATCTGCACATTATGGGCCGTTCTTACAATTGGTGCAAACGGCTGTCGCACAACCAAAAATATTTAAAGGATTTGTGTATTTAAATATCAGATGTTTATTAAGATCCTGTTGTCTGTTGAACCCCATAATAATATTTAAATTATCAGTAAGCTTAATATATATGAAATTATCATTTATTGGGTACTTTTGTTGTGAATTGTCTGTCCTGAACACTAACCCATAAATTCCACTTTTTGAAAAAAATTTAAATTCAAAATTTTTTTCCAGCATTTTCATGTTACTACCAAAACAGCTTTTAGGGTTTCTAAATCCATTGTCTGAGACTGATCTCCATCTCTCTCAGAGCTGCATAGTAGATAAATTTTGAGGTAAAGTTCAAATTGATGAAATCTGTATAGTATGTAACTTTAAAGAACGTCACTACCAAAGTATGTATCCTGTGTCTACAACCGTATCTAGAACTGTGCAAGCTACTGTAGCCATGTGCTGATCTTGCTTCTAGCATCTTTGGCTAGACTCTAAAAGTATCTAAGGGCCCTATTTTAAAGATCTCAACAGCACAGCGCAAGTGCACTTAAGGCGTGTCTGGATTCACTTTTGCTAGGTTATTGATGTGAAAAATTGTCTATGCGCCTGGTGCACAGTCTAAAAGGGTTGTTCCTATTCTCGTAATGAGTAATGGGTGTGTTTTGGGCGTACCGTTCAATAAACCAATGAGAGTCTCATCTCCCATCCCAATTAAAAGCCAGTTGCGCTCGCACAAAGGCGAATTCCCTATTTAGATGGCGGGGTTTGCAAATGGAAAACTGTAGAAGACAACACCAATTTAAGATTGATGTTAAAAAAATTGCATTGTGTTTTATTCATTATAATGGTTATTTGTGTAATTAAAGCTTTGGTTCTCTTTAAAAGTCGTTTTCAGTCATGGAGTAAAATATGTGTTAAAGTATCTCAAGATTAGTAAGATTTTATAAGAATAATTACAAATATGCCAAAAAGGTTTGCATAAGTAAAAAAAAATTATTTGTAACAAACAGGAGATAAAGAATTTACAAACATGTGAAGAGTTCAGCACTGGGACAGTGTTTTGAAAATTATTACTTAAAAATGATTCTCATCTCACTATATCCAGAGGTACAAAGTCATCATATACAATAAATCCATGCGCTAGCATTTTAAAAAGATCTAAATAAAGGCAATATTAGCACTTTTTAAAAGCAAAAATGTACATTTTAATCCTTTAATTTTTATATTTAAAAAAACTTTTGTGTGCTGCTGCGCATCTATTGTGTGTAATAAGCAAACGTGCGTTGTCGTCCCATTTATAGGCGCATATATTTCAAACGCGCTCTTTAAATAATGAAAACAATATTGTGCCATTGACTTTAGACCAGGTTTTAGTTGGTCAATGGCGTAGCCTATTTTAGTTGCAATGCACCTAAACACACCTCATTTTCAAGCCAGCACGGCCATGGGCGCACAAATGGGCGCAAATGCATTCGCTATTTAAACAATGCAATGCTGAACATAAATATGATAACTGTGCTGGGCTGAAACTAGAAAAAAACACTTTGCCCTGCATTGCGCCGGTGTATATAGGGCCCTAAAATTGTCACTACCGAAACATGATAAAGCTGCCCAGCATTTAATTTTGGGTTCAAAAGACGTCTAATAGCCATCCAAAGCAAACATAGGGTTAGGCTTAAACAAGGCCAAAAAAAAAACAAAACAATGCATAGATAAAACTATGAATAAATAAAACCAAATATCTTGTAATCACTGTTGACTTTGATATGAGTAGCCATACTCGGACTATATCAGGTCTATAGTAACCTAAATGGTATGGTCCCTATCTATAATCTGTGAATAGAGAAAAAATTATAAAAAAAATTAGGGTTAGGGTTGGTTTGTTACGTATTGACTCCAAGTGTGGTTATAATGCACTCTGACATCCAGTCAAGTGAAAATCCACTTGCAGTGCCACCAGTCAGTATGTTTGACTGTCAGAATCCATAGTCTTAAATCAGAGAGAGAGAGTCGGTCTTTGTCCAATAGAGCTTGATCACTCCCGCCCCTGTGAAGCTCTCAGGGGCGGGGTGAAGCGGATTACGGGTTCCCCCGGCTCTCGGCCCGAGGCCCATCCAGGCGCCGTTCCCTCAGCTCGTAGCCTGTGGAGCAACCCACCAGGCAGTCATAGAGCAAAGAGGCATTGGGGAACGCTCTAATTGTCCGTGCTCTCAGCAGTGCGAAACGCAGACATCCCCTCCTCTCTCTCCTCCGGTCCCAAGGCAGCACCGGTCCTTCTTTCTCTACTCTCTTTTTTTCTTCCTCTCATTGGATGGAGAGATTTAAAGCGGTGAGCTTTTGGTTTGAGGTTCTTAGGGACCGAGGCCTCCGAGTCCACCTGGAGATTCAGGAGAGAAGTCCAGAAATACTTCAATCAATATGGCTGCCTGCCAGTGCCATAGCAGAATAACAAGGTCAGACCTCTCCGCAGTAGTGCTGCCGTGGCTCTGTGTGCTGCCCAAAGGACAGACGATCTAAAGCACAGTTTATATTCATATCTGTGTCTGAGCTTTAATAAAAAATACATACACCTCCCTTGACAAATAAACACAAGTATTAATAAACTGAATGCAAATTGGATATTTTAAAGGAATAGTTTATCTCAAAATAAAAGTGATTTATTTTATACCCCCACAACCTTATGATGCTATTTTTCACAAAATGAGAATATACCTAAAGGATTATTAGGAACACCATACTAATACTGTGTTTGACTGCCTTAATTCTACGTGGCATTGATTCAACAAGGTGCTGAAAGCATTCTTTAGAAATGTTGGCCCATATTGATAGGATAGCATCTCGCAGTTGATGGAAATTTATGGGATGCACATCCAGGGCACGAAGCTCCCGTTCCACCACATCCCAAAAATGCTCTATTGGGTTGAGATCTGGTGACTGTGGGGGCCATTTTAGTACAGTGAACTCATTGTCATGTTCAAGAAACCAATTTGAAATGATTGGAGCTTTGTGACATGGTGCATTATCCTGCTGGAAGTAGCCATCAGAGGATGGGTACATGGTGGTCATAAAGGGATGGACATGATCAGAAACAATGCTCAGGTAGGTTGTGGCATTTAAATGATGCCCAATTGGCACTAAGGGGCCTAAAGTGTGCCAAGAAAACATCCCCCACACCATTACACCACCACAGCAACCTGCACAGTGGTAACAAGGCATGATGGATCCATGTTCTCATTCTGTTTGCGCCAAATTCTGACTCTATCATCTGAATGACTCAACAGAAATCGAGACTCATCAGACCAGGCAACATTTTTCCAGTCTTCAACTGTCCAATTTTCGTGAGCTCGTGCAAATTGTAGCCTCTTTTTCCTATTTGTAGTGGAGATGAGTGGTACCCGGTGGGGTCTTCTGCTGTTGTAGCCCATCCGCCTCAAGGTTGTGTGTGTTGTGGTTTCACAAATGCTTTGCTGCATACCTCGGTTGTAACAAGTGGTTATTTTAGTCAAAGTTGCTCTTCTATCAGCTTGAATCAGTCGGCTCATTCTCCTCTGACCTCTAGCATCAACAAGGCATTTTCACCCACAGGACTGCCACATACTGGATGTTTTTCCCTTTTCACACCATCACACACCATGGTTGATTAGATAATTGCATTAATAAGAAATTGAACAGGTGTTCCTAATATTCCTTTAGGAGAGTGTATTTAGAGAATATTTACACCTATTTTCATACAGTTGCGAGATGTTCTTATTCAAAGTTTAAAACTTAGAGGATTACCATTTGTTTGTCCACGTGATAGCCTCTAGACTCTTTGTAAATTTAACCCTACAGTGGACTTTCTGCATCTGTGGTTTATAAATATGAAATATGTCCAAAACTAAAGTCCCACCAGTGAATCTTGGCCATTTCCACCACTACTTAAAACAAAGCTCTCTTGAGACTTGCTGAGCAAGTTAGTTTATGGCTTTAGTTTGATGTTTATAGCTGGATCATAATGTAGTTAAATAGCCCAGATATTCGATGGAAACTCTATCGCCCCCTTGATGTTTGTTACCATCACATCAACACCAGAGCTCACGCTTGCAAATTAATCGGCCAATGTGTGTAAAACATGCGTCTAGACTAAAGGTCATTATATGTTGATATGACTGCCTTGACTCTGATTCATCTTTATTGAAGTGTAACCTAATGGAATATCAGCTCTGTCGCTCAGCGAAAGATGAAATAAAAATAAATTTGTCCCAGAAATCTCACAAATATCACCATGTTTCCACCACAAACACAGAAGCCGGACCACACGCTGATACAGAGAGTCTCGGCTCAGCAGAGATCGTGTGCAATGATCTGAGATTCTCAGGGTCTGTTGAATAGTCAGGACCCAGAGAAACAGCACACATTGTTTCCCTGCGCGGCTGCCCGTGCCTCTTCCTGTTTTATTTATTGTATCAGAAATAATACCTGTGAATGAAGAGCTGGAAGGGTCAGGATGGTGTGGCAGTTTTCACTGTGTTTGTTCAGTGACGCAGGTTAATGCAGAGAACTCGCGAAACGCTTCTGCACTTTTGTCTGAATATGAACAAGCGTAAAGATGCAATCTTCTAAAAGTGTATTAAACTCAGTGAGTGGAAAGAACGCAGTGAGCACAGGTAGTTTTGAGACATCTAAAAGATAACAAGACAACAGAGGAAGTTTGCATAAGTTATTTCAAGGTAGGTTACAGGTTTCTTATTAAAACAAGGTTTGAGATAAAACGTCGGCAACAATATGAGTAAAGGCACAGATTTTTAATAAGTGATTAAATTATTGATGATAATAAAAAAACTTTTTGTAGCTCATTAATGTAAATGTAAGTTGTTTACAATGGCAAAGTGATACAAATTGCTGCAACGTTTGGCTCATCCAATCAGAACATTTTTACCTCATTGGCAGATTTTTTGCTTGTTTTATGCACAAAATCACTTAAATGTGATATTTTTGGTCGAAAAACTAGATGTATTTTCTTGTGTCATTTTGCTTGCTCATCAAGAAAAAGCCTCTTCATTTAAGAATTTTTAGATATTTTATTGAAAACAAGACAAAAATGCTAAGATTTTTTTCTTGAAAATAATTTTTTTTGAAGTGTACAAGTTGTTTGCTTTATTTATTTATTTATTTTTGGGCTACAGTTAGACGTCTATAAAATGGGACATTTCATGAAAATCAGACTTTTTCCATTAAGTGCTATAATTGGGTTCCCAGTGCTTGTAACAACCTTGAAAATGGGAAAAATAAAAACCCTGTAACTTAGTTTTGGCAAAACCTTCTCTGCAAGCATGTAAAAAAATCGGTCACTGACATTTGTCTCCCCTTGTGATGTCAGAAGGGGATGTTATTATAATAATACCGCCCCTTAACCTGCACTATCCAACCACGGCACTGCCATTTATTGCAGAGATCCGCTCATCTTTTAAAGGACACACACAAAAACGACACATTTTTGCTCACACCTACAAAGTGTAATTTTAACATCTTATAATAAATTATCTGTGGGGTATTTTGAGCTAAAACTCGACATATATGTATTCTGGGGACACAAAAGATCTTAAAAAAGCCTTGTAAAATGTCCCCTTTAAATATTCACTGACAGCCCAAATTTTGCCTGGTTTGGGCTTAGACGTCTGGGCTGTGTTTGGATGGCTGTTAGACATCTTTTGAATGCAAAATTGTTTGCTCGGTAGACACAATTTAAGTTAGTACTTTTGCCAAACTTCCCAACTATACACGCACAGCCGGTTCTGTAAAGTTTGCATGAGGATGAGGGTCACCCGGAGGCCGCCTTAAATCCCAACCCTCTCGCCTTTCACCGTTGATCCCTGCAGATTTCGCCATGCCAGAGACTCTGAATAGCTGACACAACCCAAATTAGACAGCCCGCATCTTCTCATACAGCTCTTATTGTCACACTATTGTAAAAAAGAATGCGAGCTAAAATACGGGAGCATCACGTGGCCGCCACGCCGGAGGCAGGGCGGCGAGAGGACAGCCTCACAATACTCGCTAACTGAGCTATGACAGGCTAATTATTGGCCCACTGTTGTAAAATTCTCTCTACATAGGTCACTTGGACAGTGTAATTAAAAATGCATTACGGATTCTTTTTATTGAAGCAATTAAATCAAAAAAGCAAAAAGTAATTAAGCGCTGAGGTAATGATAGTGTTAGTCAACAGCGTTTATTTGAGAGATGAGCTGTGTTTGCTCGGCCTCTTAACGCATTTCTCTGTTGTATTTATAGCCGGCGATTTGATGAATGTGTCACGCAAGCCTTTCCGTAAGAGCCAATTATGTTGATAATGTCAAATTTTGAGCAAAATTACTTGTACGGCTGTATTGTCATCCAGCAGGTAATTGGGGGAGCGCGATTCAAATCGCCAAGTGTACTTTAGCGTATTACGCCATTTGAAAATACTGCCGTTCCATTTGTGCCACCAGGTTTATAATTACATTAAATTGCTCGTCTTATCAGCACTTAAAGAGACTGGATTATCAGAGTCGGCCTTGCCAATACCTCACCGGCGTTTACCCACAGCCCGCGGGAAGTGTAGAAGAATAAAGAAGATAATATGAGGAGGTTAAAAACCACAATTTCCTCTTTAAAGAAGGGCTTCGTGTGGAGGAGCCGTCGTATTAAAGCAGGGAAGCTTTGTGTGGTAAATCGCTCCGACTTTCAATGCGGTAGGCCCTTGACTTTGAGTACCGGATCTTGCCGTCGACATATACATGAGCTGACACATCACAGCCACGCATCTCGGTTATTATGTAAGGGAATTCTGATGACATGCAAATGTGGAAAGGGTCTTGGGATCGGCGATGTTGGCCTACTTAGCATATGGATCTGGGCCTTCAGTCTAAGGCCCTGAATGAAAATTCAATGGGCTTGCTGTAGAGCAATAAAAATACTAATGTAATTGTCACCTATTGAGAAAAGCTTTACATCAGCTATTAAGGTCAAATTTACATCTCTAATGAGAAAAAAATCACTGCGGTGAGGACGACTCAAAGGTTAAGATATATAGGCTCTGTTCCAAACTGTAGTGAGCTTCCAGCATATAGGCAGCATTTTAGTACTGAATAAACACCCGTACAGAAAGATATAACACCTTTGGTTGGCAATTGTTTTCCTGTTTTGAAACTAGCTCAGATTGTATTTTCTTAGTGTATGGGTCTCATTTAAAGATACTGTGATTTGCAGATATATGACTGTACTTTCTAAAAAAGGTTGCCATGTTTATTGGTGAATTATAAACACATAACTATGGCTATAGTATTCTGAGGATTGATTTCTTCAATCTTTTATAATATTACTTTTGTCACCGTTTTATTCAATTTAAGTATCTACAGGCCTAGAAATGGCAGAAATCCTCTGGGGGATCTCTAGTTTGGTGGGGTACACTCTTACAAAATTCTGTAGAAATACAGTAGCTGGCAGCTGATTTCCAGTAACTTACTGTAGATTTGACATTTATGTTATTTACTACAACAGTTTGTTCAAAGTTAAATGAACATATAACATTTTCAGTTTTTATCTTCTGTAAGTACCATAACATTAAATTTTTTTCCTCCTAATTATTTTTTCTTGAGTTTTTAACTTTTTCCCAGCCATTGACAAGTTATCTCATCAATTAAGAGAAAATGTTTCCCTGCCAATGACGCTTTCCTGATGAGTTTTTGCGGTAATCTGTAATTCTGCTTTTATACACTAGAGAGCGCCCAATTTATAAAAGACTGAAGCAGAAAACGAATTAAACAACATTTTAGACTGTATGTTTTGATAATTATTTTGAATCTGATCTTTGACAAGAGTCCTTTACATAAATGCAATTATTTCAGCTTTTTGCTCAAAATGTTGTATTTTTGAAGAAACCTACCCATATTTTAGAGGCTATAAAAAGAGAACAAATGAAAATACGATGATTTTCTTTCTCCATTTTGTTTGAAAGCAGAGGGTCTGTTCTTTCATTTGATATATTTGTATGTTTATATGTTTATAGAAGACCTTTTTTTAAAGGCTGGTGGGAAATGAGTTAAGTCACAAAAACTTTGAACAATTTAACAATACATTTGTCCAGGTTAAAGAAAAAATTACGCTTGCATTTTTACGTTTCACTCTGTAAATTATTTCAGGAAATTATACAGCAATCTTTATGGAAGGTACGTAAATGTTTTTTAATTTTTTTAGCTGTAAAAACAAAATAATCCTACGTTTAAATGTTGTAAAAACGTCTACATTTTATGTTCTGTGGTACCCAACACTTATTTTACCATAGTAAAATCACTTTAGCACACAGCATCTCATGGCTTATTGATTTACCCAGAACTAGCTGAGCAGCTTCTTCTTGTCCTTGAGGAAAGACATGAGGGTGTAAGATAACAGACACACACCTCGTCCGAAAGTCTTTATCTGTGCGTTTACAATCACCTTCATCAGTTTTACCATTTTACCCATGAGTCATAGAAATTCTGCACTTGGTGAAAGGATAATATAGTATCACATATAGGTAAGAACCCTCTGTGCCTTTTGATGTTTGAGAAACACTTGCAATCAAAAAGTAGAGGATGTTGTCCTGACTGAACCCTGAACAGTGTGTCCTCTTTAAAGATGAATATAACTGTGACATATACTGTACAGGCTGTGAGAAATTAAAAAGGCGTCTACAGAAGACTGAAATGAATAGCTTGGTCTCAGGAGGACAGAGGCACATCCAGTTTTTTTAAAGGTTGCCTACATTATTGTTTAGTTTAGTTTTTTATCAGCATACAGTAAATTATGTAAAATGATTTATATTATAGTAAAATGATTTTCAGGAAAAGTACAGTAAAGTAATTATTATAAAACACAACTATTTACAAAAAACACAAATTTAAAATTTTACACATCAACTAATGTTTTCCAGCAGATAAAGTCTACCTTGATCAAATATTTGACTGCATTGTGCTTTAAGACAGTGTGATTTTACTTGTTTATAAAATGTGATGATATTGATATTTTATTTTAAAGGTTAGCATTGAAAAAAATATTTGCTAGGCGTTTGATAATAACATAAATAAAGAATAAACAAAATAAAGCATTTATGCAATTGGACTTTTGGGTCAAAATTAAATCGTTGCGGTAAATATCCTCTGTGACAACTAGCCCCAGTCTCCACTATACAGTAGTTAAGTTGATATTTCATACATTGTTAAACAGGACCAGAAAAGCAGACTGTTTAAATGTTTTTTTTGTTTGTTTATTTGTTCGGCTTCACACAGTTAAATAAGAGTACATCAGTTATCCACCCTTGTCTTGTCATTGAGATAATCAACAGCAGAGGGCAGCTTGAATACATAAATACATACATATTTTATCATCGCACACACGCACAGAGTTCATCTCATAGCTAGTTGTGTACAACCTTAAGCTCTTGATTGTACATGCGCGTCTGTGCACGGTCACACACCGCTCCGGCTGCGCAGCAGCTCTCAAGATGAATCTGCCCGCATGTGTGTGCGCGCTTCATCACTGCCAGGCGCCCGGCGGTGGTCCTCCTTTCCCCCCGAACCGGGTACCAACTGGTGACCAGATTTATTCTTCACCAGCTTTAAATAAACACAGCTCTCAAGTGCTGTCCATTCATCTTTAAGTATAAGAGTCACTTTTTCGCTCCTTGTGACACGCACCATTTCTAACAAGCTCCCCTAATCATATATTACCCATGAAAGCGCAAAAGATACAGTAATCTTAACCTTACGGGCTGCTGCATAACTAAAGAGCTTTATTATTACTCTCCTGAGCCTTTCGAAAGAATAATACAATGACAAGGACATTGCTTTTATTACATTACAACATTTCAAATATTAATATCATAATATACTACACAAAGCAAATTATTCATATCACATAGAAAACAATGCTTGCATAAAATGCACCATAAAGCTAAATGAAGTGTGGCGTAATCCTTATTTTTAGACTGTTATTTATTAGGTTAAGGAATACAATTATACAGTTATCTTATAGTAACTGATAATAATGCACAAATATTTTCACAAACCTTTTGTATGGGTGGTTTCCCGGACAAGGATAGACTATTCCTAGACTAAAATAAATGTAAAAGCTGTGCAAACTGAAAACCACTTGCACTCACATATCTTAAATACATCAGTGCAATTTGTTTTGCCTTCATATGCACACCAGTTTTTTTTTCAAACTATATTTCCTAATTAAACTAAGGCCTAGTCCTGGCTTAAACTAATCCCTGTCCACCCCGTCGTATGAAAAAATAAAATAAAAACATTAGCCAATATCTTTAT
The DNA here is from genome assembly GCF_030506205.2 of Paramisgurnus dabryanus. Classification (NCBI taxonomy): domain Eukaryota; kingdom Metazoa; phylum Chordata; class Actinopteri; order Cypriniformes; family Cobitidae; genus Paramisgurnus; species Paramisgurnus dabryanus. The sequence goes on from NC_133351.1 coordinate 2,598,273, forward strand.
GATATTAAACAATTTGCTCAATGAGTAAGTCTCCAGGATTACCTGTTTTAACCTCTGTGATTTTAAATCACTAATTGTGCTTAATGTCTCTTTATATGATGTTAAATGCATGACTGGTCAATTAATTTTTAACTTGTTAACAGGTCTGGTAAAGTAAAGGATTATTTTTGTGTAATTTGACCGGTGTAATAGTAATAGCTGGTATTAAAGTCTTACTGTAGGATTGATTGAATAGCCCCAGTAGTCATTAGTGAAGGGGTGGGTAAGTGTTGGGGGTAAAATGATGAAGTTCCCCCATACAGAGGCTCTCGCTGTGGGGTGGAATGATTCCTCTGAGGGGGCTGCAGGGCCAGCGATGCTGCATCTGATGGCAGTTTGAGAAACTACAGGAGGTATCTGTGTTAATTAGCCATTTTTCAGTGTATTTGGCTCAGCATGGCTGTGATATTATCAAGTGAATTTACCGGAGCATTAAATCTGATTTTTTTTTAAAGTGTGACACAAATCGGAATCAACCCTGTTTAATTTATTATATTATTTTTGGACTCTGTGCCTCAGAAAATACCTTCTTCTTAAGATGACATCACAAAACTGGTCTTATTTACAACCCCTCTCTTCCAATTACCAACCCTTCTCTCAATTTAGTCATACATTGCTGTTTTTCGTGACATGGAGCACGAATGTCTTTTTCGTGTCACTCAGCACGAATTTCTATAAATAGTTTTTCGTGTCCATGGCACGACTTTCTTTTTCGTGTCATTTTATGTATTGTTTTTTCCTTTTTTTTTTTTTTTTATATTGTCGCTTGGGGTTGGGGTTAGAATGCCTTTCTATTACATTTCAGACATCATAACCCAAACCCCAACCCTCTCCACGCAAGAATAGTTTAAAAATGGGAAGAAAAACACTCTGTAAAACCTAACAGTTAACTTAACTCAAATGATTTAAGTAAATCGGTTGCATTTAAGACCATTTAAGTTTTAAAACACATAAATTTAAGTACTGTGAACTTGAGTCATGTGCTATTATGCACTTATATTTAAGTATTGTGAACTTAAATAACTGCATATGACTCAATTTGTTTAGGTTAACAATAATCGAATGTATGTGTTTTAAAGCTAATGCAACCAGTTTACTTAAATGGTTTGAGTTGAGTTAACTTTAAGGTTTTACAGTGCATGTAAAAACCAATACATAATTACATCCTAACCCAAACCCCAAGCGACAATGATTTAAAAATAGGAAAAAACAATGAGAAAACAATACATAAAAAGTAGGGCTGGGTATCGATTCAGATTTTCCAGATCGATTCAATTTCGATTCACCAGCTGTCAAATCGATTCGATTTCGATTCTCGATTCAATTTTCGATTCCGGTTCTCTGGGCAGTTTTTATACTCGATTCAACTCAATAAATATAGATTAAATACAAATACTATACTAATAAAAAGAACAGTGAACAGCAGGTTTCAAGTGGGTAATTAATTATTAAAATCGATGAAGCACCTGAAACCGCCATTTTGAGCACTGAATAACTGAATGACAGGCTTGCCTCTCGCTCCTTGGTAACCTTGCTCAAAGCAAAAAATAGGGTGACATCTAGTGAAGAAGACTAGTAATTTGATTAACGTTAATCTTTCGTTCAATGTTTTCAGAAATAAATATGAAAGAAAAAAGTCGATTCTGCTCTTTGAGAATCGATTCTGAATCGACCACATTTAAAAAAACGATTAATCGAAAAATCTATTTTTTTGCCCAGCCCTAATAAAAAGATACGAAAAGAAAGTCGTGCCACAGAAACACGAAAAACTATTTATAGAAATTCGTGCTGAGTGACACGAAAAACAATGGAAATTCGTGTCAATAACTCAAATTAATCAAATACTTTGTGACTATAACATGACTTGCCGTGAGATAGGGTAGCCAATTACATACCTCCCCCCCATTCTAGTACAATGTAAACATTTGCTGTAAATATTTGCTGTAAAATCAAATGTTTAATCTACTGTAAAAACAATGGGTTTCATTCACTAATAATTGCGTACGTTTTTCATATTCACACACTTAAACTTCTCACGAAAACTTTCCGCCTAATTCACAACACGTGTATACGCACATGAGTTTGTTCT